>NC_134506.1:25318274-25631132 GCF_027942865.1 Odontesthes bonariensis | reverse complement strand
TGTCTGAGCAACCGTTTAAAGGCCCACCTGAGAGCTTTAAAACTGAAACCTGCTGGAAATACAGTATCAGCCGACGCACACAGACAGTAAGACCGACAGCATGTCGGTCTGAAAAAAAAAAAGAAAAAAACTGCACTGTGACAAGCCATCAGTGTCAACCCCTTTCACTTACATTACACAAGTGTTATTAATTCTTCTCAGCTGTGATTTAATTGCAATCCATTTCACATAACAAGAGCCAGATCTAAATGTTTTCTCTCATTATTTAATGAAATGCTCTGCAGTGCTGCGGCAGTGTGCTGCTCCCAGCATAAGGGAGTTTGGCCAGAGCATTTCAGCAGATGCGTGCTAGAGACTTGTATTGGACTCTGGGGTGATTAATTTTTGAAGTGTGTTGTAAAGAGCTATGAGATCCATAAACAGGAGAGTACACAACAGGCAATCCCCGGATAGTGACGGTCACAACACAGCTCACAAAGCACTATGGCCACATATAACCACAGCCAGGCATAATTTTTGAGGCTTACTGTTAAATCAATAGCATCTTTAACGTATCGGTATGGGATGGCATTCCATTGTATCAAAACATAAAAAGATCTCCATCTTTTGTAAGTGTGTTTTTTTTCCCCTTCTTTTTTAGTCCTTGCTGGTGACTTTTAACATCTATACGGAACAAAAAATGATCTGATCTTTACTTTTTTGGCAGAAGTCACAAGTTAAGCCTTGTCTCTTGCAGGTATAATTGAATAACTACGCTGGCACGACTCACTAGAATCTCCTTTAAAACAACAAAGAGCTCATTTAAACAATACCCTGCTAATCTCAGGAAGGAAAAAAGAAACACTTGAAAGAAAAGATATGATATGGGGTTGAAGGGGCACTGTTGTTTCATTAATATGCCCCTGAGAGTATGGTGGCAGTTATAGAAGAATGAGAGGGGGGTTTATCAGCCCTCATCTATGAGGAACGCCCCCCTTCTTCTCTCGCTCGACTGTGTGTCCATCAGGCCTCATTACTCTAATGGTAGTGGCTGTGATTAAAGCTTCCTGGCCGCAGACCCCTTTGTTTGTTCGCTTGTGTTTCCCCTCAATAAAGACAGTCTTCAGGATGCCTGCGGCCTGCTCCCCTCCACCACCTCCTCTTTCAGGGATGCAGCCCAGGCGGAACAGCCCTAGACCTTGGAGTTATCACATGGGGGCTGGGACAGGTTATCACATTTGAAGAGGAGAAATCCAGGAACTGGTCTGGTCCTGCACATATGCTGATAATTTGGTTTGTTGAGGATATTTGACTGCAACAATGTACATCTTAGACTATTTCTCTCCTCCAGCTACTTTTATTATTTGGTGGCACACTGAAGACATACATTATGTAGAGTGTGCTTCAAAATGCACATTCACATTCACATGCACGCACACACATACACACACACACTAATCCAATCACACAGAAACCACAATAAAGAACAGAACTTTAGGGGAAAAAAATTAAATAAGACGTAGATCAAATATGTATTGGCATGTTCCAGAGGCGTGTTCTTCTATTCTTATGCGTTTTTTTAATGCAAAAGTAAAATAAACTACAAAAAGTCGATTCCATCTCTGATTTTCAACTAATTTAGCTGTATAAGTTCGCCAATAAAAAGCAAAAAAACTATCCAAACACCATTTTGGTTTTAATGCATGACACCTGTACAGTATTTTAAACACATTCACAAAAATCAAAGACAAAAGTCCTAGGAGGCAGATCTGCAAAAGGAAGCAAGGTTCCATCTGCCCACTTCCCCGTGCACTACATCAAGGGAAAGTGTAGGCATTCATTGTTCTTTGTACAACAATACTGAAGCAATCCTGTCTCTGGACTCAGTCAAGTACTCAATGATGTGAGGCACTCTGCCTGGCCTTCTTCAGTTTCACCCCATTCAGTCCTGTTTCTTGCTGCTTCATTCATAATGGATAGCTCTTTGGGTTGCTGTCACTCAGAGTCTATCAATGACTGAAAATCCAGCTATGGATCTCAGATACAGCAGTAGTCAGTTACAGGCATAAAATCCACTTGTTGTTATGTTGATGGAGAAGACAGACCAAGTTAAAAAAGAGAGGATCAAATGAGTAAACTGAGAATATTGAAGCCAAGTGACTTTTTAACTGAGAAGGATGGTAACACAATAATAGTTCCAACCTTTAAGACTGTTTCAACAAGCAATAAAATGCAATAATTTGCAAAGAATTCAAAAGATGTTAAACTTGAAGCAGGTAAAAGACAACATTTCAAATGTTAGAAGTGAGATATTCTGTTGTTTGTTTGACTGATATAATGCTATACTGTTTCCCAGAATGCTCTAGACAGTGTGTTTGTTGACATGGGCTTAGAAGAGTTGTTCTTAGAATGTGTTATCTGTTATCGCTCTTGCTGAATTTCACAGAGCAGTCACGCTATGTTCCTGTTCCTGTTGCAGTTGATGGTAGGTGAAGGGTGTGATGCACACTGTTAAGGCGGCTCAGAAAAAGCCTGCTTAACAGCCTTCTTTTTATTGAGTCCATGAAGCCCTTTAGGTCTTCCATTTGTGATAAATACATTCATTCTGAATTCATTGTCAGTGACACATTTCTACAAAAGACTGGAGAAGCTGTGTAATGTAAAAAAAAAAAAAAAAGAAAGACAAAACACCTGGTGGAACAATGGGCAACTAATTAGTTTGATTAGTTTGACAGGTAAGGATTATCTTACCATCCTGTCTTTGCTAAAAATATATTTTTCAGTGAATTTGGCAATGTCATCATCATGAGCAATGTTTCCAAACCTGAGGTCCACGTCTCACAAAGATCACAGGGGTCCATACTGCATTATCAGGAGTCTTTCAAAGACAAAGTGCATCAAACACAGCTTTTTGAATTACAGAGAAAAAAATCTTGAATGACTGCATCGACAACTCTGCAAAAAACAACTGGCTGATTCATTTTCGATTCTATAATTAGACCAACAAGCAGACACAGGGTCTTAAATCAAACATCATTCCATAAAACGACAGCCTTAATGGGCAACCTGGAGTACAGAGTTGTAAAACTATTAAACGGAAAGGCACCATAATGTCCACTGCAGATGAAACAGTCCAGTGGCACTGCGGTGCATGTTTATACACTGATTTATTCAGATTATGAATATGAATATATCTTGTGTGACTGATGTTGACATGTACAATACTTCTGGACCAACATGATTCATGATTCCTTTAATCATGCGTGTTGGATTTGTAAATTTCATAGCCTAAAGAAGTGGAAGACCTTGGATGTGATAATGCATCCATGCACCTTTAAGCTGATTCAGTGTCAAAGAAATATTTCCTGCTGAACGCAAACCAAAAATTTTGTGCAGCCAAATGACAAGCTGTTTCACCCGGACTGGAAAAATAAGCAGTTCCAGGTTGTTCACCAATGCAGCTCTATATACAGGGCTTGTCGGAGACAGCATTCAGCACCATTAACAATGAAAAAATTCTAAGAAATAAACAAACAAAACTATGACAGACTTCCAGAGACATTACATCTGACATCTCATCCCTGGCCAGAGCTTTTCAAGCTAAAGGTGGCCACAAGTGTTTAATGAAAGTAAAAGTGTGACTGATTGTTCTTCAAAGGCCTGCCAAGAAGTTTTGGAGATTATTCATTCGGTGCCTGTGAGGGCTTGGCAGCAGGAAGGCACAAGCAGCGTTTTGTAGTTACAAGTCAGGGGCTGCGAGGAAACAAGCTGGGAACCACTGATCTACATAGTACAGAATATCTTTGCAAGATTTGCTAAATTTCGGGAAATTTCTATAGAAAAGGTAGAAAACCAGTTCTGAATAGTCTTTGACTTCGGCCTCTCAGGCAAAACTGCTTAAAAAGAGAGGAAACTGTGCTGTGGAAATCACTGTTTTCGCTCCGGAACTGCACTGAAAACCACTGTCAGTGAACGCCGTTCATCTATAGCTTTGCTTCTACAAACACAAACACAATTAAAACTCTGGCATGCAAAAGCAAAAACAAACAACAACAAAAATCAATCAACAACACGATTTAGCAAACCTTGCGTTTGGCTAGGTCTCAGTCTGTGATCAACTGAAAGTGGGAAACCGTTCAGTGATCTCATGAAACAAAACTTGGACCTCATGTACACGGTTTCCTCCAGGCTTTGGAGCGGATGGCCCTTTCCGCATTGTTATCAGCAGACAGTTCAAAAGCCAGCATTTGTGATGATATGGAAGCTGCATTGCTGCACATAACATGGGTAACTTGCACATCTGCAAAGGCTCTTTTAAAGCTGACTGATGTGTACAGAATTTGGAGGAACATAATGCTGCCATTCAAACAATGTCCTTTTCAGGAAAGGCATGTTTTATTTCTGCAAAACAATGCCAAACCATATACTGCACGCATTACAAAAGCATGGCTCTGTAGGAAATGTGATTAGATGCCAAACTGACAGACTGCCTGAAAACATTTGATACATCATTACAAGATAAATACAACAGAATAGATTTTGAACTGTTGAGCAGCTGGAATCCCAATAGTACATACAGTGTTTTTAAAAGAACAGATAATGCAGGAGAGATGTAAATACTCCCCTGTCGAAGCTCTTTTTGAATGTGTGGTCAGCATCAAATTCAAAATGGGCATACATCAAAAAAAGAAAAGAATATTTCTCAGCCTCAACACTCGATATACTGTCCCTGTACCATTTTCAATTATCTATAAGGTTTGTATGATTTGCAAGTCATGGTAAATAGGTTTTTATCTGCATTTCATGCAGACTTATAGATTTCTGGCAAAAGAGTTAGAGACACAGACATCAGGTGCAGGATTGCTCAATAAGAGGCCTAAAAAGTAGTCGTCTCTTAAAAATGCTTATTGTGGCATGCACTCGTACCGCCCCAGGAGGACCATCAGCTGCCAGACGCCAAAAATTGAAAATGATGACCATGCAGAACAATGTTTGTCATGGGAGACCATCAAAAAAACTGCCCGTACACAAAAAAAGCAAGCAAACATGCAAAATACATACACAAAGGCTAAGTGTAAACAAAGAGCGGTATGTGTTTGTCCCACATCTGAGCTGTGAGCAGCAGAGCTGAGGACCTGTACACAGCTGTGCTGTCAGTAGGCTTCACCAGACAGGGCCTCTCCCAAAGGCCTGTACTGGGAGGCCTGCACACAGTCTGACATCTGGACTACACAGGAGGGAGAGATCCTCTCCATTCTCAGAATTTTTTTTTATCTTGCTGCCTCTCTTTCTATCTCAATCTATCCATCTTTGTCTAAGCTTGTAACTCCCACCCTCAACTCCTTCCTCCCCCCTCCTCTCTCCTTTCCTCTACGAGAGTCCACAGGTCGCAGTCACCAGGGAAAGGATGATGAACTGCTCTACAACTGAGCCAGCTGACTCTTTAGCAGCAGCGCTGTCCTCTTGTTCCTTTCATCCGCTCCTCTTCTTCACTTCCTCCCCCTAAATATTTCTTATCGTATCTCCATAGTTAAGCTCTCCCTCATTCCAGCCTGGCAGGGATACCGAGGGGAAGAAACGGTAGGACACTCTCCATGTGCAACCTCAGAGGAGAGTTGTAATGAATGGTGACACATCACAACAACTTTTAGGTCATTAATCAGTACCGCGTGTCACGGTAAGTTTATTTCATGAAAGGAAATTGCCATCCACCAAGAAATAAGGCAATTTTTACTTGTCTTTTCTGAAATACAATAAATAGAAGTCTGACCCTCCAGGATGTCATGACTGCAGAAATAAACACAAATTCAACCGATCTCCCTCAATTCTGCTGAACCTTTCAAATTTACCCAATAACCAACGTTTCTCAAAAATTAAACATCTTTTTGTGTTTATCATATTTCAATAAAGTCATTAAAACTAACAGTTTGGGACCAGATTTAGGAAAGCTTTGTATTAGTACTTGTCAAACTGGATTGTCAGTGGTTCTCGACTGTGCCTGGCTCCTACTGTCCACATGGCAAAATGTCCCCGGGGAGCATCCTTAACCCTGCCATTTACTAGAGAGCCTTTTTCAATTACTTTACTGTATCTCCTTAAAATTTGGTGAAAACTAACCTGCCTGAGCCATATCTACAGCTTGGTTTAGGCATGTAATAAAACTGATGATATGTTAAGACATCTTTCAAATGTTGTTACTTTCAACCTATGTGTGATCTCAACCAGTTGTTAAAAACACTGAACCTTGTTATCATTGCCTCAACGAACTGAATTATGCAAAGAAACACCCACGGAAATTTCCACTGCCTTTTTGCTCAGTGCGGACTTCAAAGGGTTAACCCCACCTCTTCACCTAAGTGTTCATCGGTAAGTGAATATAATGCAGAAATTACTTATAAAGGCTGTGTAATGAGTGCTGTGGAAATGGATGAATGTGACTTGTACTGTAGATGGCTTTAAATGGTCGGCAACACTTAAAAAGAGCTTCAAAAAAGATTTTACATAGGCTGTTTTAACTTTATTCCCTTTATTCATTCTATTTATAACTCGTGTCAGGGGTAATGAAAAGAGTAATGATTGTCATTAATATATGTACATGTTTTTTTTTAAGCTGAAATAACATTCTGCAGCTGGTTAAAAGACTTTACCTCTCTCCCACAAAACACTGCAACATTCATAGCAATTTCTTTTTTTTGGCATTTTAGTTGGCAACAATTCTCCCGAAAATAGAGGCCATTCAATCCTACAGTGCCTGTAGCACTTTTCTCATATCATATTGAAATGAGAGTACCTTCACATCAGAGCTTTGAGGCTCCTCGTGGAGGCGAACTAGTCATTAAGGGTATTCAGATCTTTGTCCTTCGTTGACCTCTCTGTAAAGGTGCAGAGTCCTCTGCCCACATCTTGGCTTCACCTAATGAGCTGAGCATCTCTGGTAACACTGACTTTGTTTTCACTCTTACAAGAGACAGAACTTATGCTTAAGCCTCCATAATGCTTTAAAGAGCTGCCATAACCTTCTGTTATTCCTCAGGTTCTTTGTTCTTGTCTCTTGCTTGATAAGGCATGCCAGCCGCCAAGGTCATGGAGACAGGAGTGAAGAAGAAGAAGAAGAATAAGGGGGGCTGGGGGGGTATTTCTCTGGTGTAAATGAATAGTTCTATCTCTCTCTAGATGAAGAGGAAGAGTCTCATCAAAATGTTGTCTCTTCCCCTCACAAAACGAGACCACATTCAAGTCAGATGAATGAGAATTGTCACACTCAAATTCATAATTACAAGCCCGCATATTCCCTGCAGCACTGGGGGATGACTTTATCAAGCACCCATTGGTCTGTTAGCTGAGGGAGGATCCTCTAAGCCTTTCTCTTGTCTACAATCTGCGATTGTTGTATTCCAAGGGGGGTATCGGGACTGAAAGGACTGAATTTAACAAACCTAATTATCATGCTTTAATTAGTATCAGGGGTAAACCTCGGTGGGACACCTGCAGACTTAATTTATATCCTGACAAGCAGGGAACAAGTGTTAATGTGCCGTATTTATGATAATGCCCCAAAGTGTGCAGGAGGAGCAGGAGGAAGCTCACCTCAACTCTTCTAGAACAATGTGAGAGGCAGGTAATTACAGGGAAAAGGTCTGAAGTGCTTAGGGATCAGCCAAGTCCCAATGTTGATATACTGAAATGAAATCGCTGCTCATGCTGTCTATTAGTGCTGAGATGACTTTATAACTGGGGACCTTAAACTGTTTGTCTCTTGAAAGAATAAGAAGTCAAAAAGATAAAACCTTGTGATTTTAGTTTCTCTTTGATGCCCATTAATGGCAAATGAGATACAAGATGAAAAGCAGATAAGAAAGACCAAGCGGGATAAAGTGGCATCATTTAGCCGCACTGTGTTTTGCTTTTATAAGGGCCCCACATTGTGAGAAATGCTCACCTTCACAGAAAATTCTGCTACCGCAAATAAATTGGGACAATTGTTGTCCTATTAGTCAAAAATAGATGTGCCATTTGTCTGTTTTGCTACCACAAGCAAACCTTTGCGAATTAAGAAATAGGTTAGCAGGGCGGAGAAGAAACCTGGAAAATTGTGCACATGCTGTACAGTTTTAAACCGCTACAGACATCCGCCTGGCCTGAGCACTCTCTGCGAAGAAAAGAAGACGACGTCTTTCCACTGATCCATTATAGAGGTCACGCAGCACTGCGCTGAAATGTGCACAAAACACAAAAAAGGTATGACAGATACTTTCGAGAAGGACAAGAAAAATGTTTGACGCAAAAGGTAATCACTGACAAGGAGCACTTTTAAAAAACAACTTAGGAAGGCTTTCTTTTTCACTTTAATAGAATGTACTTTTTCTTTCAATAATCTGTTAATTACTTATATTTACCTTAACTTTCTATGCATTTAAATTAAAAGATAATGACCTAAAAGTTAAGGGACATCATGTCAGCTAAGTGAAAGTGTTTAACCTTTCACAGCCTATTTAAGTTGAAAAATAAACTTCTCTTTTATGTGGGATGATCGTCCAAGAACAACATGACTTTTCATGAACATTACAAATCACATTCATGCAGACTTTGAAGGTGCTCTTGTGTGGGATAGCATAGTGCATAAATAGTAATGCTGTAGTACAGCAATTATTCATCTTTAGATTTCTAATTTCACAAGTTCTTCATGTAAGCTAGATGTTGCCCCTTGATATGTTTCATATGTCATTTATGGGTGAGTTTTCTTTGTCTTCTTCAGGTCTGTAGAGCTGTGGGATGGCTGACACTCCACCCGCTCAAAGAACCACATTAAAAGGGTATTGTGTAATATTTTTACATACCGTAGGCTGACCTACTTTTTCAGATATTTGAATCTTTGAACTACGAATTAGTCTTTTTTTGTGAAAGAAAGACGCCAATAAATATGTGGAAATAGTGAAATCACTCTCATTATGAGTGGTTATATTCAGTGTCAGATCGTGCATAACAGCACAGGATGAGTGTTTTGACATTTTTCGCAGTGAAATCTTACATGCTTTTGGTTTTCAAAAAGGGTAAACTGAACCTTTGTGCTTTTTTATTTCAGACCACAGGCACGATTGGTGGGACATCCAAGACAATTCACAGTCCTAACAAAGTCCTCCACATGGCCCTAACTGTCTGAGCTCAAAGTTGGTGAATTTTTTTTTTGTGCAGGAAAATAGATGTCCTGGAACTCTGGATGATCAATCATACACTGAAAGCAGAAGGTCGTCAGAGAGCTGATCACAAGTGTGTGTGGTTTGGGTCTGTATGTGTGTAAAGTTTGGGGGTAAGAAAGGTTTCCACTTTGTGAAAGAATAAAATACAGCAATATTTTCTAAACACTTAAACCACAAAAGGGCCTGTGGAAAATAAAGTAATTTTCTTGTCATGGTTTTTTGTTTGCTAAAGTCTATATTTCCATGAGCCAGAATCAATTTTCTTTAATTACAGCACTCAGCACTGTAATTGTGCAGGTAATGAAACAATTGTGAATCATAATGGATGTTTTCTCAAAAGATTTTTGTGTTTTATGTTTGACTGATTCTATGAAACAGGCCTCAAATGACTCAGATGTTCAGCCTTTTAGGTTTGTTTGTTATGGAATTAACCTATATGGTACTAAAATCAGACAACCGAAGGTTTTCTTTTTTGTTGTTATTTTTGCTTATGCATCCTGATTTACAAACCTGATGTTTCAAAGTATGCAGCAACATGCATGCATGTCTCTAAAAGCTTTTTCTTCACTGAATAAGGCACTGAATAAGGAGTTAAAAAAAAATAAGAGGGATATGATCTTAGTCCAACTCGGCCCGTTCAATCAAAAACAGAGAGATTTATGAGTTGTTTGAAAGGCTGCAAGTCAGTTTTTACTTTTGTTTTAGGCTGTGCTTCTTTTGGTGTGGGTTGCTGCCGCTTGCAGTGGTTTCCTAAGTTCGTATAACACCTTTCAGACTTTTATCATTGAAATCTATATACAAATGAAAAAGTAAGAAGAGGGAGGATGAAAATAACCTTTTTTAATTCAAAAAAGGTGTCAAATTCCTTCAAATGGACTGAACTGAACCCGAAGGTTATTTTCCACAAAGCATAGCAAAAATGTCCCTCTGTTTTGTGCCAAGGCTGAACATGCTCTAATATGGCACAATTTCGCTCCGTAGAGCTGGCAGGAGTTTGATGTCACACTTACTGTAATCGGCGAAGCCACACCTTTGTTCACAGCTGCGGAGGTTTGGAAGAATTCTCGTTAGAAGACACAGCGGAACAGCAGAACAAGATTTCCTTACCGAAAGTTTGGTTATTACTTTGATTCTTATTCATACTCGCTGAACTGGCAGCTTTGGCTTGCTTGTCCTCCCAGAGAGATATACTGCAGACGGTTTTTGAGTTGACTAACTGTATGTTATTTTAACAGCAGTAAGATGTGAGCATCAGAACTGAAACAGGCTTGACTGAAGACAACAGCCGACCTTGCACCGTTTTCTATTCAGCTGCTGGGCTTGAGATTGTTTAGAGCTAAGGTGCTGCTACATGAGATTACACTTCCTGTAACCTTTCGTGCACCATCTTTGTGAAGCAACACTATTTATGCCAGTATCAGGTATTGACAGGTAGCCGTGAGCCCCAGCCCTGGGAGCTCTTTGGGCAGATTGTGAGCAACAGAAAAGCTGGATTGAGTAATCAGGCTCTTGGCAGGCAGACAGAAGCCCTCCAGTTGAGCTGAACTGCTTTAAAAGCCCTATCTGCTGTTGCTCCCCTCTGCGCTGGCAGCTTATCACCCAGACAGATTTTCAGGGGCCTTGAACCGTGTAGAGAGTCGTCCATGTGTGAGAAAGCCCAGGCTCTCGCTCAAACAATATGACCCCCTGCCTCGGAGAGATGGAGATAGCTCTTTGGCCCACGTCACTGTGAGAAAAACAAAACCTCATCATCTCCTTGGCTTCTGTTTGTGTCCTCCGCATATATGAAAGAGAGAGGAAAGATTGCCTCTCCAAACAGAAGTGGGGAAGTTTACAGTCTCTGCCTCGGCCTGAGATGATCCCTCAGGGAAGGGGGCCCATGATCAGTCCTCCACATGACTGGTTCCATGTCAAGAGCACACACACATACACATACAAAGCATTTCTCTCTCTATGTGTCCATGTGCTCTCAACACCTGCCCTCTGAATGCGCTCTCAGTTAATCTCAACATTAATTATTGACTCTGAGTTTAATTTGAAAGGCAGACGCACTGTAAGCCAGGGGACACTGCTTTAAATAATGTATACGACCCATTCAGAGGTAATCATATTGTCATTGATTAATATATGTTGGTGCTGTGGAGCATACCTGATGTGTGTGGGAGTCAGGCTCTGGGTATGATAAAAGTTGGAGCTGAGAGGCGGTGTCAGGCCGGGAGCATCTCTCGGGCCCAGTACTCCTTGTCTGATGTTTCAATCACAGCTTAGAAGCTGTGATGCATGGAGGCATACACTATCAACTGACTGGATAACACGAGGAGCCCCAGAGAATCACCGCAGCCAGAGACAGATAGACAAGGAAAAGGTTTGAGAGAAAAAAGAAGGAATGCAGCCACGCAAAGCGAACAAGAGAGGTAGAAATGTGGAGAAAGGATAAAAATGCTTTCAAGCGATTTTCTTTATTTCTTTGGTGAATACAGTAGCTAGGAGAAAATATCTTGCCCATTACAGAAGGAATTATTTGAAGTAACAATACAGCGCACTACCAACTGTACATACAAGATGAGGCGCATCAACTCTCCCAAGATGACAACCTGATGCGGAAGGATAGGGGTGCTAATGAACTCCCACCCAACCCCCCGAACACACCGAAACACACTCCTGACACCGAGATGCAGATACCATGTCACCTTAAGTTTTGTTTAAACAAACACAGATTGGAGCGTGGAGCTGCAGCTGCTCCCAGTGATGAAAAATTCATACACTGTTGTTACCTACATGCCATTCAGAGAGCACATAGTTCAAAAACATGAACCAATTACAGTCTAAATCTCAACTGTCTGGACACAACACGTGCATTTTGATAGCCGTGAACTTAGACACACTCAAACCAATAAAAAGCCAAGCTTTTCCAAGCTGCTCATACACATACAAGCAACTATACGCACAATCTCTATCGGATAGATAAACAAATCCTGTCCAAGACTTTCCTCCTTCAGGAGATTGTGAAAGCTTTGGCAAGCTTGAGTGAATACGTTGTTTTAGTTAATACATAAAGATTAGGGAAAGAGTCTCTAGACTCCCCCTTTCTCTCCCTGTCTTTCTCCCCTCTCCTTTCATCCTCCTCCACCTTCTCTCTGAGTCTGGCAAGAGAGGTGGTCTTGTCAGACAGATTCTCTCCCACGTACTACGGAGCTCTGAAAGGTGTGGAGCAAACCGTCTGAATGCTGGGAGGCTTCTGTCTTTCTTTCTTAAAGCCTTTCGGCTGCTGGAAAATAGTCTCTGACAGCAGGCCTGTATGTGTTCTGCTGTATGTTTGACAGGAAGGGAAAAACAGCCTGCACCAGATACAAAATAGCACCACACGCAGATGCTTAGCCAATCTAGGCAAGCCTCAGGGGTTGAGTAAGAAAGAATTTTTTACAACTTAGGAGGGACAGTCAGTTGTGTGTGGTTTATTTGACACTGTTTACGAAGCTTTTTCGATTTTTGTCAACCACATTGCAGTGGGGTAATGGTGACCTAACAGGAGTTTAAAAACCATCTCTTATCTCAATCTTGTGGCATTGCTATGTAAAAGTAGAGCATCCGAGATGAGGCCTTATTTGTCCTCATCAGATATACCAACTTGACACACAGCAAAAAGGAGAATGGTAGATAAGGACTGACTCACATCTAAATAAAAAAAAAAATTACAATTTGTGCACACAGTGTTTTCCTCACATACACTCTGGCCCATTGTGCTCCGCGCCACAAAAACTAAACAAAAAACACCAGGCAAGAATATTACTATGTCCATAATGCCAAAAATAACCATTTTTCTGGGAAATCAACAATCATACCACTTGTACTTTGGAGCATTTGTGTGACATACCAATACAAATATTTACATACATTTTTTTAAAGCTTTAATAAGTAGTCAATAAACTAACAGTTGTGGTTAACAGCGTGCAGTATGTATACATGAAATTATAAAAAAAAATGTCATATTTGTGTTTCCAAAAGTGAGACCAGCACACCCAGATAAGGCAGTTGGAAATCAAATTACTCCTGCATATATACATCTATTGTGTTATAGTGTTCTGTTTATGCACCATGGTTCCCTTTGACCTGTAAGAAATAGAAGGAGTTCAGACATGAAAAATAATTTCTTACAGTATGATCACTAGATTTAAAAAGGATGCTTGAGCAAATGCATGAAATAAACAGGGCTGTAGGGCTTTCCAATTCACAACAAACATGCTATCAATTTGCCTCTCACTAATTTGTTTGTCTCTTGTTTTGGTGTGTGTGTCAATTGGAAAAAGCGCCCTACTAACCAGCTGAAAGGGTGCATATGGCTAACTATAGTGGCAAGACATATTTTGATGAATAAACCGATTTACCTTCCTTATGTGTATACCACAACAAGAACAGTTTGATAACTGAACGGTCTAATCAAACTATAAACATAGAGGCTGTGCGCTCTGGTAAGAACATCAGTAACAGCAATTTTACCAGTTTATCCACAAACCGGCATATGACCTCTGGCAATTACACTGTTAAGCCACAATACCCCTATGTGTCAAATACTTTGTTTGCAGCTATATTAGGTTCAGATTTCAGGTAACCATTTCAAGCTGCTTTACAGTCATTAACATTTCCTAGACATGAGGAGAACTTTCATGTTTTTACTCAAAATCAGTCCCTTTTTTTACGGGAATATAGGTTCTGTTCTTGTGTGTGTGCATCTTTTCCTTTTTTGAAAGGCAATATCAAAGTGGAAAAACCATTAAACAATTGTAGTCCAAGTGTTGTACATCAGAGATTTAAAATGTCCACAGGGGATTGCCGCTTAACTAAAGACACTCCTCACATCTAGAACTTCAAGGACACCCTTTAATTTAAAGATCTGCTATAAATGATTTATTCAATTTTAATGAATATTTAACATTTCTTAATAAATTATTATGTATGCTATTAAGCACTACATGTATCCACATAAGGACTGTGAGCTCTTTGGATGGCAGAATCTTCTGAGAAAACGTGCATCTGCCGTGTGTGTGTGGTTGTGTGTGTCCACGTGTGCACCATGGGAATTGTCTTGCTCCGGTTGTATTTTGACATTTGATTTATGTTAGTGTGAAACCATTTTCATGCAGGCCATTATGCAATCTATAAAAGCGAACGTGTGCTTTTCACTGAGCACGGGGACCTGCTGCCGCATCACTGGCATACCAAGTGGCTCTTCTTCGCAAATTTCATTACACTATAGACACTGCTGCAGCTCTGACCATAAGCTAAAGATGCCATTCGCTAATGAAGGAGGAGGCTGCGGCTACGTGTGGATGTGTGCTGGCACCACTGTTGTGGGGTGTGTTATAGATACGAGTACATTTTCTGAGAAAAATGGAAGTAGACTGACAGTGTTGGCTTGTCTAGGATATGACTGCCTTTGACTGGCTTGTAAAAAAGAAAAAAAAAAGAAAAAATAATATCCATCTGCATAAATAAAAGGGTTGGGAAGGAAAACCAATGAGTAAAAAAGGGAATAATTAGATTGGGTGTCCAGTATACAATGAATAGATAAATATGAGAAAGACAACTGGTATCATCATGAATAACCCACTGATACAAAGTGCATTGGTTTTGTTAAAAGCTGTACATAATGAATCAAAATGCACGAATAAGTCATCATGTTGATTATGGGTTTAGGTATGTTAATTTTTGCATACTTATATATATATCATATCACTAAAAAAGTTGAATATGTACCATGTTGAGAAAGAGTAAGCTGCTCAAGAAGAGATAATGAAAGGGGTCAATTGACTGCTTTTACAAACAGACAGTCGTAGTTGTAAGATGGTCAAAGAATAGGAAAAAAAGAGATAAGGAAACGTCTCCTATCTCATCCAACCTCGAACCATGACAGTTATTCTAGTCACTTTAGTTGTTCTGTCCCTCTCCCTCAGTCATTCTCTCTTTTTTTTCTTTCCCTTTGTTTCACTTTGTGCATCTTGTTTTCTTTCTTGAAAAAATATGTTCTTGTACATTTTCAATTCATTGCCTGAATGGGGATTCTTTTAATGTTTATGTTTATGTATATGACATTACAGCTAACATCAAAGCTAACAATAAGCTACATAGAAGGAAACAACTAGCCAGACTCTGTCAGAGGTACAAAGTACAAAGCCAACCTTGTCTGTTTTTAAGCATATTGTCATGTTAGTGTGTGACACCGGTGAATTAGCATTAGTCTAAGATGGTGGGCTTTGATTTTTGCAGTGCATCATTTCGGCAGAGCTCCATTGTGATGCCTGAATAACACCACTACTCCAAAGTGCATCTTAATACCATACTCGACTCCTTTAAATCAGTTTAAAGTTGCCTACACGAGCCGCGGGTCTATTCATCTATTCTCCAATCCTTGCTTGATACTGAAAAGAGATGCCTTTTACGTTGGAAGGCAATACAATGACAATTACATTATGGTGGCTGCACTTTGGTCATCCAAGCGTCTGCCCTGACCCCAATGATTGGTTAAGCTCTGACTGCGTGGCTCAGCTGGGAGACAGAGGTGGTGGTCATGGCAGCTCCATTGTTCCTTGAAGAACTTCTTTACGTGCAGCTGGTGTTGCCCCTGATGCGATTTGGCCTTTCTTTCGTCCTCACTTAGGATGATAAAAAGCTTTCCTTTAGGGGTTCAGAGTGGCTCAAAGGCCTGTTGTGGAATAAAAGTCAATGGAAAGAGTGTGGTGCGAAGACTTAAGAGGGATGGTTACCCACTGATGCTCTTAGTGAAGTCTGACTTCACTTGAAGGTGGAGTTAAAATCTTGAAACAAATAAGTTGTGGGAAGATATGTTTCCCATTTAGTACTCTTTATCATCTCTATTGCAACAGCTTGTATCGTGGCATCTCTGCTGGTCAATAGTACACAATAGTACAAGTAAGTTCTTCAGTGCAGTGTGGTGCATTCAGTTGTTGGAGACATTCCAAGTTTTCCTCTACTGATTAATACAAGTTCAAGGGATAAGACCAGTGTCAACACTGGTCTGATTTCCCCACAATGAAGAACCATGCTGGTGCTGTAGTAGAGTTATTATTACATCTTCCGAAAAATACAACAAAAGCACAACAGGATCAATATTTATAGCTAATTCAGTGCATGCTATATCCTTAATTGGGGGATATTTGATTACACACAACTTATGTGAATTAAGTCATCACAGTCTATACATCCGTGGCCATGAAGGCAGAAGAGGGGAAGGACACGGCTCCTTGCCAGGGCACGCCGGCTGGTGAGACTGCATGGGACACGCTGTGTGCTGTTACCCAGCAGCGCAATGCCAACCGCACCTGTGCCCACACAGGCATCCCACTCTCCAGGGCAAGCAGAGGTCACCAGGGTACTCTGCCAACCACATCTGTCCTTCTCCTCAACCCTCAAAAAAAATACATCCCAGTAAAAACCCTCCAGATGGGATGAGAGAAAGGATGATCTGCAAGGGCGGTCAATGTAAAGAACAAGTCTGTGCAAAAGTAGGATTTTCTACCGTTTCTAATTTCACTGCATACACGGTAGTTGTGTTTTCACTCACTATATTCACACAGTTCCCCTTATCAGTTCAGCTGATGCCCTCAGGCAGGAAAGCAGCGAGTCAGGTCAGCCGATCAGAGAGGGTAAAAGCAAGGTGCAGAGCAGGGTTAGGGGAAAAAAGGCAGCTTATAAAAGATTACGTGGCAATGATAGCAAATATTCCAGAGATAATTCATTGTGTGGTCCTTTCTTATCGGCGCCTAAGCCTCCTTATTAGGGGGCTTACATCTACATTTGCAGCTGATGAGGGTGCTTCTCCTCTCTTAAATTCAAACAGTGCGTACCAGATGGAGACAGCACACTAATATCAGATTCACAGGGATCAAAGGGTTTTATCTTGATCTGGTTATTTTATTGACACCAGCCTGTGGGTGGCACATCCTCAGATAAAAAGCTTAGACCATGTTCTTTTCACTTGTACATATCAACCCCTTCCGACAAACTGTAAATCACGTGCGACGGTAACTGAAGTGTTGAAGTATTTCTTTCAGCTATAAATGCTTGATGTAGTAAAACTTGATGGAGATTAATGGACACAGGTACATTTTTGCAAATCACAAAATTCATATGTATCTAGCTCTAATTAGTTCTTTTATCATTTCGCTGACACATTTTGAATGGTGTGCTGGGAGATTTCATTACAGCCATGCATGGATATAACATAGCAGCAGGACAGCCCTCATCCATGTTGCCCAAGCTCCTCCATAAATCAGGCTTAATTCCCTAGAAAGAAGAATGCAGGAGGACACTGCATCCAGCCCTAAAATAGTATCACCCACGGCTACTTCTGATTGAATGTTTTATCACAGACAATCCTGAGTGGCGGAAAAAAGAAACTAATTCCTTCATCGTGCTCAAGTAAAGGACTATAACAACCATGTAATTCCTCTGAGATTTCGCCATTCCAGAGCACTTTGATTTGTCATGTTATTCATGTCTTTTCATCCTTCTTTCTTCGCTCAGATTTACTCTGCGGTGGATATAGTGTGCTGCTATCCAGCTTCTTTTAGCCCCCTTCGCTTTTTCACCTATTGAGCATCTGCCACTGCAGAACCATGACCACGTGAATTCATCACTCCGCCTCAGTAAAAGGATACAATAAGTATGTGTCCAGGGCAGCTGAGGAAGGGCATGGATATCCATCAGCAGCGCCTGTGATGGATCATAGTGATGTTTAGGATGAATAGACATGCAACATAAAACATAGTGAGGCCAAAGTGGGCAGGAATATACATTACATCCATTTAATCATCTGCTTGTGTTAGAAGGGAAGCGGAAGCAGCTTTCTATAGTCGCACCACCTTCAAAGGCCTTGTATAGATGATTATTTTTGGGAAAGCGGGGAGTATACCTACAAAAAAACTCGCCAAGAAGAACAGGCTTTTACACTGGCACACAAAGAGCATGCAAGACGACAGAGAGGAAGGAGAGAACAGATTGGTGTGCAGCTACCCAGACAAGTGTGTAAATCCAGTGCTGATGGAAATCTTATTCCCTAACACAGTGACACAAAATTCACCTCTCCAAAACTGTTGTCACATCTGTTTCCCACTTGTGGAATGTTGAGCAGAAACCTTGACGCAGTGACAGTTTTCTGACATTTTAAAGGAACGCTGGAGGTCAAAGTTCTTCTCTAATTTGAGGTTATCGTAGTTTTCTACTGCCATGAGTTAAAGGAATTATTGAATTACAATCCTGTGTAAGGAAGAAAGTCGTTAAAAAGACATAAAAAACACAGACAACTGATAAGATGTTAGCTGGGTTTAAAATCTCACAGTCAGCCCCGAGCACGTATCTGTCTCGATGCCCTAGGCCTTATTTAACCTCAGGGGTTAAAATACTTGCAGCTTTTTACATTCACATGAAAATGGGATATTAAGGTCATCCTGGATAAATGTATTCATAAAGTGATCTGCATGAATGGAAAACAGAGCTGTGAGACAGCGCTGCCAGACACATCTCTGCAGTGATGATGTGATTGATGGTGATTAGAGATCTTGTCTTAAATCAATTTTACAGGACGTGTCATCTGCATTTCATTTACAGGACAGCTAGCTGCTCTCAGTACTAAAATGTAAACATGTCTCTTGTCCTTAATTCAAAGGGTGCCACACTGCATGTTAAGGCTTTAACATCAGAGAATGTTCCTTTACTCAGCAAATGCCGGCAAAACTCCTTCTCATGTCAACCTAACTGCACCTTTTTTAAAGTTGGGATTTTGAGGAACTCACAACTGGGTAACGGGTGAATGGAAAGACAGCAGAAAAGAGGAAAACAAATGTGACAAGTGGTTTTGTAACATATTCTCAGTAACAGTGAGCAGAGCCTCTATTATGTTTCTTTTATGAAGGGATGAAGACATTTTGAAGTGTGCATGGAAAGGCTAAACTGTTCTTTTATCCAGGTTCAATGACACTAAGCACTCATGAATACAGTCAAGAAGAAAATTCTTATTTACTTGAATCTATGATTCATAAATTTAGGTGAGGCCCGTGCTTAAAAATTGCTTGACATTTTAAAGTTCATGGATGTGCAGTCTGTGGGTTACAGAATCTATGATAAATACGGAAAGACTTTTTTTCTTTGAGTGGTATGACCGGACCTTAACGCCCCTCTCACCTCTGTCTCATCCGGAAACCCTGGGGCTGGGCTAAGGGGAGAAAGAAGACTGAAGGCAGGGCCTGATGAAAAACGAGGGTGTCACAGCATTGTTGCAAGGTTAGCACACCCGCTAATGGAGCTGTGCTGGGGCAGGGCGCCCCGAGGATCGACCCCACCAAAGGAGGGCATGTACAAGCCCAAGATAAACTACTGTGGGGGGCATGGCACTGCCCCAAGCCCCGCTCCTGCCCGCTAAGCACTCACACATAGATACACGCACACACACACAAAACACTGCAGGCTATCACATCCTTTCTACATTTATAGCTGACCATCAGATGCAACGAGGAGAACCCCACTGCTCCTCATAAAGCACCGTGTTTGACACAGCACTATTCAGTGTTTATAAAAAGCTGACTGATGTGACAATCTCACTGTACTCTGCCAGAGTTAGACTGGAGCGCTGACACGTCATTGTTTCAAATGACTCAACTTTGTCAGTGAAGACACTGATATACATTTATAAATACATAGATTCTACATTCCATGTACTAATAAATACAGAAAATTAAATTAAATGTGCAGATCTTGACTCCAAATAATTCAGTGACATCTGCCAAGCTCTGCTACTGTCCAAACTGACGAAACATGCCTGCAGCCTGTCCTTTCAGCTGTAAAAAATGGTTTTAACAGATCCAGGTGAATCCTGGTTTCCTCTGGTGTTAAGAGGGCATTTTAGACAGCCAAGAAAAAAATTAGAGAAAGTAAAGAATTAGACATATGGCTGACATGTTCCTGCCGTGCAAGGCTGCACCACTGAGCAGTCAAGGGTGGGGAGCTCAAGACAGAAGGGACATGAAGGATGACGTGCCCTGGAAGAACCCTCGCTCACATGAGACACAGAGTTGACAAAGATGGGTCTGTTTAGCAGAATGGCAGCAATATTAATGACCGGTTTATCACTGTATGTCAGTGGAGGGGAAAAGGAAAAGAAGGGAACAAGGGAAGCGTTTCCCAGTGGGCCTTTAAGGAGACCGACTTCCTGCCAGGAGAAGAGAGGAATGCTGACATCTTCCTGCTGGCCGCTCGCAAGTAACATTGATTGGTCAAGAGAGGATACAGATGGGTCAGCAAGCCAGGCCTTGATTGGACAGAGGGAATGTGGAGAGGTCAGCATGGAGTCCAGTCAATGCCAGGTCCAGGTTGAATATTTAAATGAGAGTTAAAGACGCACCACTAAAGAAAAGAAGGGAGAAGATAGGGTAAGGATGAAAAACCTAAACCATTAACATCTTTGGCAACAACCGCAGCCTACAAGCTTACTACACCTTTGCTTTACTATTTTCTCCCATTTTACCTGACAAAAGTGTTTAAGATCAATCCAGTTGGTTGGGAAGTGTCAGTATAAAGCCAGTCTTTCCAGTAATACTCTACTAGGTCCAGACTCTCGCGTGTCCCTCTCAAGAGTTTTACGAAAACCTCTCCTGTATTTGTCTGTATTTTTCACATAGTGTGCTGTTAAGCCTCTGCCCCAGCCTATGACCCTGAAAACCTATCCAAATGAGAGGGTTTTCACTCTGGATTGCTCAGTATTTATCTATCTCTCTCTTTCCTGACTAATCTCCCAGCTCTTATCAAGTAAAAACATCCACACGGAATAGTGCTGCCATGACCATGTTTGACTATAGAGATAGTGTTCAGTGCGCTCACTGCCTGGTTTCCTCTGCAAATGCCGTTGGGAATTAGTCTTCACTCATCACATCAGAGGATTTTGCTTTTCATGGTCAGAAAGTTCCTCTGGTACTTTTTGGCATATTCCCAGCAAGTGTCATTTGGGAGGAATGGTGCCTGTCTGGCCACTCTACAATAAAAAGGCCTCATTGGTGAATATCTGCACTGATGATTGTGCTCCTGAATGTTTTTTCCAACTGCACAAAGGAACTCTGGATCTCATTCACACTGGCCATTGATATGTTGGTTACCTGTCAGACCAAAGCCCTTCACACACTCTGACTCAGTTTACCTTGACAGCCTAAACTATGGAAGACAATTCGTAGTTTCATACTGCAGACATGTTCGAGTGACCTTCCTTAGGTGTGTTGTTTCTCACAGATCTATAAACATTTCTTTCCACAACATGGTTTGATTTCCCTTCTGACATTCGCGATCAACAGTGGGACAAAGGCAGCAGCCATGGCTGCCAGTCAGAGGGTTGCTGGTTAAATCTCTTGGACCTTTAGTCCACAAGTCAAAATGTCTTTGGGCAAGACACTGAACCCAACATTGCCATCAGTGCATGCATCATTATGTGAACCTGTGTATGATTTTCAGCAATGTGGTTTCTGACCTGCATCAGATCTCTCAAAGAGAAAGTGCCTGTGTGTCTGTCTGTGTTTGACAAAGTGAGATGGGAGGTGAAACGGGCTAGTTATTTGCAGGACTGAGCCTGCCTAGAACCCAGCAGAGGAGGCCTGCCCAACAAGCTTCACCAAAGCCTCCGTCGCTGATCTAACAAAGCCCCTCTTATTCGGGGCAGCAGACAGAGGCCCACAGGGAGAAAACCTCAAAGACTTTAACAACACCTCAAACCCCAGCCTCCATGACGGCTTGTTTCTTTCATTACTGAGCTCAAACAGGGGCTCTGTGGGTGCCAGTGTGGGCATGCCCATATTAGAGAGAAAATAAGCCTCTGCCCACACATTATCGCTCACATGGCACCGACACCCACAGGCATTATTGCATGGAATTTTCCAGTACTAGCATCTCATCGTCAAATGTAATATGTTTCCATGTGTGGCGGCAATTACAGTGCCCAAACACAGAAGTGGTAACAGAAGCCACACTGGCTCCTGTGTGCAGAGGCCATGGTGTTTCTTCACTACTGTGAAAATAACGGAGGGTAAATACCTTACAAAAGGAACTGCAATACCTAACAAAACATGTAACATCTATGGTCAATTTAGAGATTCTAATGCTGATAGCTGTACCTATATAAATTATAGTATTGTTGCATTGACAAGCCAGGCATTTTTCACATTCACAAAGGTTTGTATGTATCTATCCATACATTTTATCCAATCTCCATTTTTGATAATTGTTATTTTTTGTCTGTTAATCTTTCTAAGAATGGACAGTGTGATAGCACCACGCCGATAAGCAGTGTTGTGCATGAACATGTTCAACGTTAGTAGCGTTGATTTTTTTCTGTGAATTTTCAACTGAACAAGGATGTTTTTACCGACAAATGTGAATTGAGTGCAGCTCTCTTGCACTAAAAAACGGTGTTCTTGTTGAGGGTGAGCGTGTCAGGATGAATTGTGCTTGCGGGCCCACTGCAGGTGCACTCTTTGGAAAAACTACTAAAACAAAAGCTGGGTTCAGAGGAGAGCTATAAAGAATATAGTGAGGCCTGCTAGCTGAATCTGAAGGATGTAATAGAGGAATCTGCACAGCAGAAAGCCAAAGGAGAACACCTTTAAACTATTTTGATCTTTTAATTTGGCCTTGGTGCAGACAGCTGCACTGCACAGCAACTGTCCTCACCTTAACTTGAAAGAAGCAGAACTTCTCTGATGAGAACAGTATTACAGATGTAACCTCTGAGGGCAAAGTTGTTGTATTTAAACCAGCAAAATTGATTGTCAGGCCTAAAATGCTCGAAGTTAACCTTGATCGAATAAAGTTGGATAAAACATCATGTTTTTATTCATCTATTTAATCTATATTTGCTCATATGGCCTCATAGCACTATAGCTTAACGGAGGAGAATTCCGAGGAGCTCAAGAAAAGGTGAAAAATGAATATGAACTAGTTAATTTTAGGACTTTGATTTTAGTTTAAAACCATTTCAAATGGGTAACTATGAACTTGAATTAATTCAGTTTTAAGCTGCATGGACCAAACTATTAACCAATTTTTGTGAAGTGTGAACTTACACAACACTACCAATAAGGCTGTAACTCACAATGGTAAGCCACATTTGACAGTTAATAACACACACGTAGCTAACTTTAACGCTACAAAAGCAAGAAGAAATATTCTATTCTTAAATTCAGGGAAAGTTCAAATAGTTCCATTGCCCCTTTAACAGAACTCAAAGGAAATCCTCTACAAAAACAGACCTGCACGCATTTATTCCTGATGCCAACTGCTGTACCTTAATATGAATCTGAAGAGACACGCTCCTGCACACATACAAATAGTACATGCAAAAGAGTGTGATAGCAACCTCTACCAAAGTTGCATAAGAAAAAACACCCACGGAACCGCAACGGGACACATTTAACTTCCACTTTCTTCAAAGCATCGCTATTCCGATAATCTTTCCACCCACCCGATACCTCATGAGCAATGAGCCTTACCAATACTGAAAATGGACAGCAATCTATCATCAGCAAACAGATCACGCTGACAGCATTGCACTCCTACTGCTCTCTGCAAGTGCGCGGGTTCAGTCACTCTGCTCTACACTCATCAAACTCTGACCCTTTCTTGCAATGATGTGGTGAAGAATGACAATGAGAAGCATTAAATTAACTCCCTTACATGGACCAGTATGAAATAAGAACTCTGAGGCCCGAGAATAGTTTTATCAATACGTTTACAAGGGGGTGAGGGTGGTAAAGTACAACGGGCAGCAGTGGGCAAAAGGCTATCTCGTGTTATGGTTTTAAGGGACAGTAGGAAAGTGCTTTGGGGACAGTGGGGTTAATAGTCCAGGGAAGACAGGCCTGGCACCAACATGTTATAATAATACACTTGGCAGCTAGAATGGTGTCAACCCCTTAATTCCCCCTGGGAGAGAAGGACACAGCCTAATCTGTATTCAGTCCTGACATTGTCCACATCTGATATGGAACATTAGCCCCTAACTCTCTCTATAGACTAGTGTCCTTCAGTTTATATTACTTTATGTTAATAGAGAGAGAAAACTCCATGTGCTGTCGTTTGTCATTGTTAGCAGGGGTGCTCCCTGAGCCTGTTTGAAATGCATTTGTTTAGAGGAGAAAAAAAAGGGAAGGTAAACCTGTCCGCTAAGAGAACCACGTTGTTTCTCCGTCTCTATTGATCTTTGATCCAACCGAGGGCCTTCCATGTGCCCCTTCCCTTCCATGAACACCCCCCCCTCCCCCCTCTATTTTCCATTCCTGTGCCATACAAAGTCAGCTTCACCTCACTGTGGTTAAGCAGGTGAAGGAGGGAGCATTGGGCTGTTGGGACAATTGTTTGGCTCCCTCTGAATAGGAATTTAAAAAATGCGATAAAATCCTGGGTTTGTTGTATACATCTTGGTATATCAACACTAAAGATTAAGCAACTGTCCGACCGCATTATCTAAAATGTGAAACTGCACTGCAAATAAATCATAAAAAATATATATCACTCCGCATGGGTTGTACGTTGTTTCAAACCATAACAGCTTACAAAGATAATTATTTTACAATGGAAATGTAAAGCGCATCAACATGAATAAATATGTTCTAAGCAGTTCCTAAACAAGAGATGAGCCACAGTTACACTGCTGCTTAACAAAGCTCGCATCATCTTATTTGAATAAAATAAAATGAGAGAACGTCTGTTGAGGCTGGCAGAGAGAATATTCTTTAAGTCTGGCGATATTCTCTGACTTCTGTTAGAATTAATTCAGCTAATTGTCTTCAGCCCAATTAGAGTCTATTCCCTTCTGCAGTCTGGTGAAACAGTGCTGAGCTAATTGGATTAAATCTTTATCATTTTCTGGAGAACACAGAGAGAAGGGAAAATATGCAGAAACACTGCTGCCTTTTTTAATTAAATCTAACCTAATGACTGTTCCTTTATGAACATACAACTTCTTCATGCTTCCATGCTGCAAACTGAGCTGAAAATATGTAGCAGGAGACTTTTATTTTACCAATTTATTGACTATGAAACATTCTCTTCAAACACCAAAGAATACATAAATGATACATTTCTTCTATTTGTTTTTTCCAATTACATCTGTCACTTTGCAGTAAACCTGTGAACGCACGCCACAGTAAAAAGAACGTCCCTATTCTTCATCCCTGAGTCTGTAGTGATTCCCTTAAATGCCAATAGTAATTAATGGAATTACAGCGAGATACATCTGAGTCTCTTGAATTCTGTTTTATTTCTGGCCTTGAGATACAGGAGGTGGGGCTTGGTGGAAACTATTAAGAGAAACAAATAAAATGTGACTTGTTAACTAAACTCTCCTCCCATTCAAATGAAGGCCAAAGAATGGCACAATGCTTACCTGTCACATATCAACTGTCTCATCAAAACCAGTGTGGTGGACTTTGTGCTTTTACAGTCTCCCACTAACGAGAATGGTCACTGCCAGCCACTTGCTGGTAGGTCTGGCTGTAAAAAGGACTGTAAAAGGGCCATTCACATTCAAGATAATTACATGTTTTCTCAAAGTCTCCAGGGGATCACAGGCAAATCTCTCATTGAGGAAACACCACTTAAAAGAAGAATCTTAGCGAGTAACAATGACTGTGAGGAAGACAAAAAGGCAGCCCCAAGAGTGACGGGTTTACAGCGACTGCCTCAAAGCATGAAAAACTACTGAAGTAATACAATTAATTTTGAGCCAAATCAGACAGCTAAATAGCTTGTGGAGGGAGTCTTTCTATCAAGCAAGTACTGAGTGATGTGTGGATGAGCTGCTAAATATTGGGAATATGGGTGAGAAAATAATCCAGGACCAGGGGAAATGACAAAAAACTGATCAAACAAAACTTTAATTTTCATCTCCATTTCATTTCACTGTACTATTTAAGAATCTTATGCCCTCTGTACTATCAATATGTGCATCTCATGCATCCACTTGAGCTCAGTAAACAAGGACCACATGTGCAAGAGTCTCCTCACCACTCGGCTCCTTTTCTTCAGATTGAAGAGCCACTGTATTGATTCAGAGAAACCCAGCCTCCTCATCCCCTCTTTGAAAGAAGTTATGTATCCAGTGCTGCTATGCTCTAGGAATCGTTTCCTTATAGTCTCAGTGGGAGAGACGAGAGAGAGAGCATCTGGAAAAACAAACAGGAAACCCAGTGAGAGGACGGTTGGGATGATATACAGCCAGCAGGGAGTACGGTGCAGCTCACTGCCATGTGAGTGGATTGGACTAGAGGGCAACAAGGAGCACCGGGTGGGGTGAGGGGGTTTTGGCTTTATGCTGCATGCCTCATGAAAACATAATGAACGTGAGCCAACGACACAATACCCAACATATAGAAATCCACATATGCAGACACTCAGCCACACAGAAAATACACAGATGGATGCACATGAACACAAACACTACCCACACTATTGAGGAGGAAGTATCTGTATCATTTGTCATTCTAGAAATTCTACAGCCTATGTGTTAAAGGGATGATTTGTTTATGATTTCCAAAGACTTAAATTCTGATTCTAAAGCATTTACCACGTATTCCGTGGTCGTATATATAATTTTTCATCAACAAACATAATTTGTTAATGCAATTAATCACGGAATAAATCATACTAATCACATAATCACTAAACTCGTCCGAAAACTTAAAAAGAAGAGTGAAATGAAAGGAAAATGTTTATTTTAAATCTACCAAATCTACTAAAAGCCTATCAATCTTCTCACTCCAACACCCACTAACAACACCATGCCCCCATATTCACTGGACGCATCCCAGCACGAGTCACCTGGACTAAGTTTCTCCATTTTAAATGGTCTTCAAGAACAGATCGTAAAGCCTGTGAGACAGATGAAGGGAAAAGCGGTGCTTTAGTCGCTTAGCCCAAGGAGCACAAGACAGAAATGGCTGATGATGTAATTTTAGTGGGACATGAAATAACTAAACCATGTTATTTCATGCCTGTCTACACACACGCTTCACTAAACAAAAGTCCCATGTTGACAATCTGAATAGGATTTCAAGGTTCTGTTTTGCAGCTCAGACAATGCTTCATATATATTGAAAAAGACTGCTCAGGAAAATGGATGTCTGAATCTGAGTGAGCAAATGACACCCCACAGTGCGCAGAGCAGAAGGAAAGCAATCAATGCAGATCATAAACAGAATACAATAAAAGTAATCCATTGCCATTACCAGCAAATGGGCAGTGTATTTGAGGCCTTTGCAGACTTAGACATGAATTGTTTCAGTTTGCTAAGCAACTTGGTTGAATGATTGAGGAAGAATGGCCTCATAAAGTCCCAATAATGTGGTTCATATTCTATGCTTTTCTCAAGACCTAAATACATATATATTTATGTTACAAATGCTTTTATTGAGAGGTGAAATGGGAAATTATTTTGATAAGAAGTGGAGGGAACCCTCAAACAAATCACGTTGATATGCACAGCAACACTGTACTACATACAAAAGTTATCATGCAGCCCAGACACGCAATCCCAACCAATGCGTCTGTGAAACTTAACTCCTACTCTGTCACACCAAGCATCTGGATCTGTTAAGGAAATTAACTGCCTGGCTATTCCACCGCCATTTAACCTGCAAGCAATTGAGCCATGTGCTGAAAAGTTTTCTTGGCTCCTTAGAAGCCTGCTTAGAAAAGCAGGCTTCTAAAGACCATAAATATTTCATAAATATTTCTCTTTAATATTTGACTATCGCAATCACCAACAAGATTGGAGTGGTTTTGGGCAGGAGAGAACTGCTTGTACTGGACAACTAAAAAAAAGTTGTTTGCCATTATTGACAGGTTTTTATCATGGCTCTCCGAAGTGTGAACCCAGAGGAAGTTTCTAAATTTTTGCAATATTATCACCAAAAACACCATCAGTTTGAAACACAGACAATGAAAACAGAAAAGATATATGCTTTACTGTATAATAATGTGAACATTAATCCAACATTAGATATCCGTGAGTAGCGTAGAGTCATATGGTGAGGACATTACACCCTCTACATTTTTTTAAGTATCAGGAAATAATTAAAAAAAAAAAAAAAAGGACTTTACTAGATCTTAAAATTAAGTAAATAAACATTGGATGAACAATAACAAGGGGCATATTACACACTGTCATAATGTATTTAACAAAAACTAAGCTAAAATGTAGAAGCTGTATGTAAAAGTAAAAAGTATACCCCATGGTTCGATAGCTTGTAGAACTACCATTAGTAACAATGACTTGAAATAATCATTTTCTGCATCTCACATCATGACGGTGGAACTTTAGAACATGTTTTTTCCTTCCGTGTTGCTTTGGTTCACTGATATATGTGGGCATTCGTTAATGCACAGAACTCAATCAGGTTTTTTTTCTGGACTTTAACCGGACACTTGCAGCACTTTTATTCTTGATTCAGATGTGTGCAGGATCACCGTCCTGTTTTAGCTGTTGGACTGATGATCTCATATGCAGTATGAGGTACTTGTACTGATAAGCTGTGTTTGGCTATACTAAAGATGGCATTGTGTATAATGGCCAGATATCTGAACTTCGGTCTTGTATGTCCAAAGGACATTGTTCCAGAAGTCTTCTGGTTTGTTTAGAAAGGAACTTTGTGAACCTAAGCCATGCTTCTTATTCTTTTTAGAAAGATGACATTCTCCTTGAAATCCTTCCAAAGAAGCCATACTTGTGCAGTCCTTTTCTAATTGTATCGTCATGAACTTTAACATTGCAACTGAGGCCTGCAGAGTCTGATATGTAGATCTTATGTTTACGCAGTTTCTCAGAGATATCAGACCTCAGGGTGAACTTGCTGGGAAGTCCACTTTGGGGAACATTTGCAACTAAAAGTTTTCCACTTGTGAATAATCTCTTCACTTTAGAATAATGTTTGACTTTTTTTTTTTCAAATGACCTCATGACCCTTTTCAGATTGATATTCAACAAATATTACTTCCTTGAGATCAATGCTGATGGGTGCCCCGCCCCTGTGTTAACACACACCTGAATGCTCCAGACCAGCAAACTGCCAAAACTTCTGCTTTTGCACAGCTGCTCATACTTTGCAGATGTTTCATTAATCAAGAGCATTTAATTTACTGGCTACTTATCATCTGAATTCCTGTGGAGGCAGAAGGGCGGAATAGGTTTTTTTTTGTTTGTTTTTATTTATTTATTTATTTATTTTTACACTCTGCTTCTGCATTTTGGCATTAAACACAGTGTAATATGTCATGTTATGCTGCATTTACTTTATTTTAAGACCCCGTGAGCAGTCGATGAATTTTCATCACATGCCAAAATGTAAACCTTAGAACTGAAGGGCACAAAATGACAAAATACATATTTTTGGCATAATTTGTCCATTTGTCCAATCAGAAGCCCTAGTGTATTTAACTGAAAATAAATATTGCACTTAGTATTGTGTAGTTTTCCCAGGCTATTCTTTAAGAAAGAGCCATGCAGTGATTTAAGCTCTCCGTTCTCTCTCCTAGTGATGCTGTGGACACCTATTAAATAATTCAACAAAACAAGAAAGGAGTAGGTAATAGAGCTGGGACCTAAAGTATCTCAATCAGACCTGGCTGCCTGACATTTCCACCCTTGACCTCAGAACTCACACAATAGATACAACAGCCACTCTCTTAGGTCAAGGGCTGTTTGTTGACCACAAACCACATAGAATTGGTTGCACTGTGGCCATGGCCAGGGAAAGACCACAGGGTGGTCAGTGCAAGAAAAAGAACTGAGATGTAATCACGTTACACTGACAGGCGACCACCCACATATATAAACAGAATGAATATGCTTTCACAGAAACCCACGGTACTTTTATGTTTCAATGAGGTCACGACAAAACGAAATAGTGTTTCGGTGGCAACACATTACAGAGGAGCATGGCATTAACAGTAATTTTCCTCTGACATAAAACAAAGCTCAAAGGCAAAAAGTAACCACACTTTTCCTGTCAGTTCCTTTGACAGCTTTCATAAGTAGCCTAGAACATATGAATCACATACACACAGATACCCACACACACACAATCATAGTTGCAGGTGTTTTCTTCATTCTTGCAAAACATGTCATCTTAAAGTTCTGGCAAAGTAAATGTCAACATTTGTTAATCATCAATACCAGTGAGTGAGCACTGAGTAACAACTGCACTTTGAAATGAAACAATATACATCCAGTTTCTTTATGACTTTGCAACTGCAATTTCCTTCATCTCTTAAACTTACAGCGTAACATATACATTCAATGCCTTGTGAACTGACTTCTACACTGGTCAGGCTCCTAAAAAACAGTCCAGTTTTATTGGTTAGAGACAGGAAACAAACCTTTGTCCAGAGTCTAAGCTTATATAATCTCTGGGCTCTAAAGTTTGTAGAGGTTAATTTTATCCCCTGCTCTGTCATTACCAGTTTCAGATTGTCAGTTTATCCGAAGCCGCAAGGCTGTGGACTTTGTGAATACATGTTAAAGACTTTCATCTTGTTTTTAACTTTCTCTGCAGGAGATCATTGAACATGTAAGCACACCTGAATTCAGGCACGGACTTCAAGTAAGATGAATGGTGATTTTGTCTGACGATGCCTCGGTTATCAAATCGAAATATTTTAGTTTTCACCTTTCACAAGAAAGTGAAAACTATCCATCCATCTTCTATACCCGCTTAATCCAACTGTTGCTGGAGCCTATCCCAGCCGTCATTGGGCGAGAGGCAGGGTACACCCTGGGCAGGTTGCCAGTCCATCACAGGGTCACAGAAAGACAAATGAGACAAATGACCACACACACACGCTCACACCAAGGGACAATTTAGAGAAACCTGGAGTTTCTGGAGTACCTGGAGAGCACCCACGCATAGAACATGTAAACTCCACACAGAAAGGCCCCAGCCGGGAATTGAACCTGGATTGAATTCAACAGATTGCTGTGAGGCGACGGTGCTAGCCACCACAGCACTGAGCAGCCAGAGGGAAAACTAATCCAGAATAATTTAAGATAGACATTCTGTTGTAATATGCAAATAATACACAAAAACAAAGTATACTGGGCATAGTTTTCTAATGAGTGTGACTCTCATAACTCAAAAGCTTCCACAGAGGAATAAATGTGTGGTTTGTTACAGCTTTGGCAGGGACCACAAGAAAGAGAGGTGAGGTGCAGAGTCATAGCTTTCCCAAAGCTGCTTAGTTCAACCATGAAAACACTAAAGGTAATGGATCACATTCTAGAGGTTTTAAGCGATCTAAACATGTCTAAAATAGAAACTTTCAAGAAGGATGACCTAAGCAGAGACAAGGAATGAGAAAGGAAGTCAGAGAGAAAGAGAGATGGCAAACTCGCCCCTGAAACAGACCACGATCAATTAGTCTAGCTCTACAATAGCCGGAAATCTCATATTGGGGTCATGCATTTGTTATCAGCAAGCGGATTTTCACATGCCAGATAATGCTCTAATGATTAATGGAGTTGAATGAATAACGGTATCATAGAAGAGTGTTATTTTTGCCCCATGGCAGCTGGTAGCACACGCAGTTAACCTAAAAAGTGAAGATCACACTTGAGGGCACTTTCCCAAGTCCTCCCACCCATGTTGAAAGATAACAAAGACCTTCTGCTACAATTAATCTGCTGCTCCATAGCTTTGAATCCCAAATATCCGTGCAATGCACTTTACTTAAATTCTGTGAGTTTCAACTAAACTTAAAAGCAGAATGTGATTGCAATATGAGCAACGATTAAAAGCTAGAGAAAAAAAAATAATTCATGCATATTCAACACAGTGATGCAATAGTCCTCCTTTTGGCAGCACTACCTTAACCAATGACTTGCACAAGCAGCCATCACAGAACCTTCAGCTGCATATTTACTGTCAGACACGGTAGCAATGCATGGTGGGACAGCTGCGAAATATTCTTCCCCTTTCTCCTCTGAAAGCAGGTGTTGTGTGGGTAAACTGGCACTGGTGGACATGCCACTCTAATTTCATTGACAGGTTTATGACCTTTTATGTGTCCCAGCTGCCATGTTTATGACCGGCTGACTGTGCGTTCATGTTCAACAACATTAAACATGCATAAGCTAGACACAGTGGCCTGCCACACTGAAAAGAATGCTCTCCCCGAGAGTCTTGTATGTCAAACATATCTTCGGAGGAATGTGGATTCAATGGGAGCTATAAAAATAAGAAGAATTGCAAAATGACACTCGGACATAAAATAATTAAACTGTTTGGTTTACAAATGCTACAACATGTAATAATAATCTTGCAGATTACCTGGCCAGACAAGGTCGGACATGTTGGAAAAATAGCAATGGAAGCATCAGTCCTGCATATTCAACAGCAAGTCGGTTGTTCGTTAGAATTAATTCTCAGAGCTTTTCACCAAAACTAGAGGTAGTGCATGTTCTTCAAGAACAACAGAACAGTGCTTAGATGGAGGAGAAAAACAGGGAGGGGTACAGAGAGGATCAGGCAGTGATTTATAGACCATTGTTGTTTGGCAACAGCTGTTCTTCTTATTGTGCATGTAGGCCTTAGTCTACACCAGGGCTTTCTGACCCTCTGAGTGCTAAATCTTTTAACTTTCACCACTAAGAAGCAGATAAGATGATGGAAGAGAAGGCCTCTCAAAAGTCAAATTTATTGTTGTCTCTCTTGAAACTGGACTGAAGGGTTCAGCGTTCTTGCAGAAGGATCAAAGAATGATTGTAAACTAAAGCTGACACTAATGAAAAATCCAAACTTACCTCATCAGCACAATAAGATTTATCTGTAATTTCTTGTATAGCTATTTAAGTTTCAGTGAATAGAAACTGTTGCAGTTTGGCAACAACCTTTTCATTCTCCTTTTGGAAATGCTCCAAATGAATTGTCAGCTTGGCTAAGGAAGAGGAAGGAAGAGTGCCAGACCGTGAGAAGATGAGGCACAAAGAGAAAAGACAAAAGATAAAACAAAAACAGTAAATAGAGAAAAGGATAAATATCCCTTGTAATTTGTTTGTGATATGCCCAAAGCCGGCAGAGAAGGCATTAGTATCACTGACAATAACAAAACATGTCAGGATAATTATGAGGCTAAAGATATGATAAGAGCAACATTATTCCATGCCCTGCAATCCTCCCTCGTGAGAAATTGACTCTATTCTCCTCCGTTTGCCTTGTTTTCTCTGTCTTATGCAGGGTGTTTATATTGTATTCGTCTGTAGGGAAAGAAACTGCTTAGTGTCATGCCTGAGGAAACACACTGTGACTGCTACAACCCAGGACCTGTCCAGGGACAGGTGCAAGCACAATGCTCCATTTAACACGGCAGCCATGCAAGCTCAGTGTACTCTACCTAAGCAGCAATAATACAGATGTTGTTCTGAGATGTTTTAGAGAAATTAGAATTTTGTAAACCAGCGCGGTGATATAAATAACCAGACTGATGGTTCCTTTTCAAAAGGGTTTCGGAGTCAATGATCATATTGGAAATAAAGTTTCAGCTACATTAGATCGATAGAAACCAAGCTTTAATGACTGGGGAGAACTGGCATAAGAAGCTAAACTTGAGCTAAAGCTTTTATGTCAATCGGGGCTGAACCTTAATATCACTCTGTTGCACTAAATAGTTTTTCACACAGAACCATCAAATTCCTGGATAGTAACTGGGAAAGGAGAGGCAAATTGAAATATACTGAGCTGCTGACTAGATGACACATCGGTCCAGCAAAGTTATGCACAAACTTCATCCAATCAGATGAAGCAAGCTGAACCCCACAGACCACCCAAAACCCAGAACTACCAGTATAAAATGCTGTTTGGGCCAAACTTTTGTGTTTTGGCCTGAAACTGATAGATTGGAGCCTTGCAAAAATAGATTCTCTCATGACTGTGACCTTGAAAAGAAGAAAGAAAAAATTGAGCAGTTTCACAAAGTAACCCGAATATTGAACTATTCATATATTTGTTCACATTTTTGGCTTCATATATTAATCTTTTTCAAATGTGTACATACTGTCGCTTCCACATATGATACCAGTGTCCGTCACATCAGTGATAATATCAGGCTTCAGCCCACCTTAACTGGTGATTTTGTTGATAGATAATCTGACCTTTTGGCTGGCTTTTGTTAAAAAATTAAACATTAAGCAATAAATCTGGCACCATTAGAGTTTCTCCTCCACAGTCGGCACACGTCCTTGCACCAGTGTAATGAGCAGTGTACAACTAAGCGAGCTGTTAGCACGTGAAGTGTGTTGTTGTGGTGAAAATAACCAATACGGAAACTAAATAGTAGTGTTTGGGATGTCTTCACCAGGTTTCTATAGGCTTTAAAGTTCTCTTCAAGCCAAAATCATATTAACAAGTCAATGAGATGTGTTTTATGAAATTAACCATCCATGCTATAGTTGAGGAATTCTGCTTTGAACGCCCAAACCTGCATTCTTAGAAAGACAAGGTCAGCCTTTATGTTCAACACAGACTGTTTTAAAGGGATTAATCACTGCAGCAATGGAACTTTAAGTCTTTGCAAAAGGCAAGTCTCAATACGTTAAAAGTTGCTTCTTTTTTTTTTTTTTTATTGAAGAAACAGCAGAATGGAGCCAGAAAATCTCCACCATTTTGATTTGTTTTTTTCAACATGGGTCGTGTTTCTAAAATAGGAGAGTTCCCCCTCAACTCATCTCCGTGGTTCTATTCTGTATTAAGGAAAGCCTGGTAATTAGAGCAGGAAACGCACAAAGCCCAATGAAAAGAACACCAAACAATCATCTAATGTGTTAAGCAGGTATCCTAAATCATGATCTGCTCACAAAAGAGAAATTGAGCCAAACTGCAAATTTACTGAAAGCTGTGTTCCACAAATCACCGATGGGTGCAGAAAAAAAATCAATGTTTTCACACAGAACTCCAATCTCTCATCCAATTCTGACAACACTGCTGACACGTAATATGCTGTAATTTGTAATTTCAACTTTTGTTCATCCCTTTATTATACTGAAGCTCAAGTCTTAACTTGTGTAGAAAAACAAAATTGCAACAGCATAGTGTTATGACAAAGCAAATTCATCAATATGTAGTGGAACATGTTGCATTTTAATCAGCACACAGTCATAAATAGTCACAGTCTCAGAAAAGAGTGATTAAATTGTATCTGCTCACTGTAGCCACAGTATTCAAAACAGAACTATATCAGAAAGGCTGGGATGTTATTTAAAACTGTTTAACCGAGCAGATCGAGGACTACACGTCCTTTAGTAAAAAATGGTGTCATTGTCCTGTACCATACTGTGGAAATTTAGATCAAATTGATCAATGTGTAGGAAGAACGAGGTGAAGGAGCATCAAAGATGAGGCAAATAGAGATGGAGAGACTTGTGCTGCAAACTGGGCTGTCCTTAGAGCAGAACAGAAGAGGTGGAGCAGGAGGTGGAGAGATGGTTTGAGCTGATTTATTTCAAATGGTAATAAACTGGGCACCCCCCCACCCTGCCTGTTTAATATGCGAATATGCAGAGCATCCCACTCCTGACAGCTCCTCATTAATAAAAGCATGGCTGGAAGCGCAGGTACCCATAGCTCATCTATATGAAAATACATGATGATGGTTTTATACTGAGCCATCTTTTAGAATGGAGTCCAAGTGCAGGAGCAGGGCTGATACCAGGAAGTATACACAGTCATAACTCTACAAAGTGTCTGCAGTTTATATCTGGGACTCTGTTTAAGGTGAGCGGATGACAGAGTTGATCAGGAGATTAGATTGTCCCGTAAGACTGGACACCAGTTTCTGCTGAGGTGGTGGCAGACCATATGGTACACTGACATTTAGCCCAACTCATTACTGAAGCCATTCTCTTAATTCGCTAATGATGGATGTCCATGTATTTTCAGTCTATGAAAAAGAAAGCACACCCTTTCATGCATCAGGACATAACAGGAAATCATCTGGTCCTTAAGTTAGGATAAATACAACCTCAGATGAACAACAGCATTTGACATGTTAGTCATCTTTATCTAACAAAAACTGAGCAGTGTGTGAAATCCACCCCATAATTCAACAGATTCAAGAACCATTTTGGCAGCAATTACTTGAAATACTTGTTTTCTGTAAGACTTTAGTCTCTCACATCATAATGGAGGAATTTTGGCCCACTCTTAGTTTCTTCACAGTTCTCTTAAGGTCCCACTGTAGTATTTCAATCATGTTGACTTTTGGACTTGGACTGGGTTATTGCAACACCTTGATTATTTTCTTTTTCACTCATTCTGTTGTAGATTTGCAGCTGTGCATAGGATCATTGTCCCGTTGCATAACACCATATCTGCTAAGTTTCAGCAGTCAAACAGATGGCCTCACATTTGACTTTAGAATACTTTCTTCTCCAGAGGAATTCATGGTGCACTCAATGAATACAAGGCCCCCCAGGTCCTGTGCCTGCAAAACAAGCCGAAATCATCAGCCCTCCGCCACTGTGCTTGACGGCTTGTATGAGGTGTTTGTGCTGATATGTTGTGTTTGTTTTCTACCAAATGTGATGCCGTGTATTATAACCAAGCATTTCCACTTGGTCTCACTGTCCAAAAGACATAGTCCCAGAAGTCTTTTAGTTTGTTCGGATGCAATTTTGCAAACATATGCCATGCCGCCATGTCTTTTTAAGAAAAAAAGAGGCCTTCTAAATCATTCCAAGCAAACCATACCTGTTTGTGTCTTTGTCTAATTGTACAGTCACAAACTTTAACATTTAACATGCTGACTGAGGCCTATAGAGTCTAAGATATAGCTCTCGTCTTTTCACTTTCTCTGATCATTGCACAGTCTGACTTTGGGGTGAATGTCCAGGACATCCACTCTTGGTTGGATCTGCAACTCTTTGTGATCTTTTCCACTGTGGATTGATGGAATCAAAGATGTTGGAAATTTGACTTATTGTCTACATTAATGGGCCGCAACAATTGCTAACCTAAGATGATTGCTGATGTTTTTGTCCTTGGTATTGTGTTAACACACACCTGAACACTAAAGACCAGCAAACTACTGCTTTTAGAGGGCTGGCCAGACTTGCTGATGATAAATTGTAAAATATTTTGATAAGCAGAACCTGGCTGCTTCTCACCTTTTTAACTCCCATTGAAGCAGTGTCTGGTTGTACTTAGTTGTTTTTTTTTTTTTTTAAGACACTGCTTCTGCATTTAAGACGTTGTAAAGACCAGATACTTTTAAACCTGTATATAAAAATGATATTCTTTCTTTATCACATGACTGATAGACAGTCACAACTCTGTGGGAAGAGTTGTCTTTTTTTAGGTCACCTTTTTATTTTAAAAGTTACAGTATTTATGATGAAAAATGATTCATAAAGATATATACATTATTCTGTTGAGCATTTTTTTCCATCTCCCTAGGTAATGGAACCATATATATCAGACAAAGATGCATTTCAACAAGCCCAATATTCCAATAACTCACATGTATATTTCCTTCATCTGCTTTCTCCCAACAGAGACCCCCTTAAGGACAAGCGAACAAGGGAAAAAAGGGGGAAACACAAGGAAGCTCCAGACATGGTACGTCCAGCCCCTGGAGGCCCTGGTAATACCCACTCTTAGTCCATGTATTTTACATGCACAATCCTCAGAGGGCACAAAGAATAGGCATCTTACACTATTTCAATACAGGATTTGGGACATCAAAGCCAGGCTGATATTGGAATAACAGAAATAATTAGGGATATGGAAGTTGCAGAAATAGCCACATTTCCATAAGATGATAATTAGTCCCAGGGCTAGCTAGGTCAGAAGAAAGCCTGTTTGTTGAAGCTTTGTACTGGATGGAGGCCTACGGCTGGCATCCCAGGTAATTACAAGAGAATGGAATTCCACAGCTGAAAAACAGATTGAAAATCAGCCTTCATTTAATTTAATTTTAGTGCCATACAGTACATACAGAATTGAAAACATAAAGATTGTTTCAATTTAAATAATGTGTTGAGGCTGAATAAGAAGCGGTGCACACAAGAAACACAGCCCTTAGTTAAGTAGGTTAACACACTTTCATTATAGGTGGTTTTCAGTTAGTCAAGTGGAAAAAATGATCAGGATATCTTAAATAGCACTTCACAGTAACAAAGATGACAGACCATTCTCTTAGCGACACTTTACAAAAGCCTTATAGCACGCATACTGAATGATTACGTGACTGTGAATCACTTGCAAGATGAAAAAAAACGAAACCTTAATTAGCCTGAATTGTGAACCGGATGAGATCGGGCCAGGTCTGCTGCTGCATTTTTCTCTGGGTAGTCATTTGGTTTGTCTTGTTCCATTTCCACTTATGGGTAAACAGAGAGGGAGTAAAATCATTTTATTTTCTCCTGCTGAGAGCGATGTTAAGAGGGGCCAGAGAGTCTGTCTCTTTATCTAATAACCCTGCCACAAGCTTGCCAACACAGGAGAATCCTGGCAATGAGCAGGGAGGGAGTCACAGAGCCATTTAGAATCCAACCTTGGCTGAGTGAATGAAATCCACACTGCTACTGGAAGAGTGATGCTGGGAGCTACATGTCTCCATCCACTTCCTCAACAGAAGCAGGTTTGAGGCATCTGGCAGCAACTGTATGTCGTTTGATATTCAATTGCAAAGCATAGCTTAAATCACAGTGCTGCTATTTTATAAACAGGCAGTACACACCATGAAATCTGACTGATTTGAACACATTTAAATCTCTACCCAGGGATTTATTCCAGCCCCACAGAAAATCTAAACAGATGTTTAGTGAAGAAAGCATGGAAAGTTACTCTTTTTCTTGTTTGTTTACTGCTGAATTTGGGCATTTTGGATGGATAAATTGTGGTTTACAAAACCTTGACAAACAAAATTATTTTGACTATAATGCACAAAAAAAATATTAGTATGCTAAACGTCCAGTTTCCCATCATTTGAACTAATAGTAAAAGGTTATGTGTACTGGTATACCTGCACACCTGGAAGTTTTAGTTATTAGTTAGTTTTAAGATAAAAATGTTAAAACAAAATTTACATCCATCCATCCATCCATCATCTTCCGCTTCTCCGGGGATCGGGTCGCGGGGGCAGCAGCTTGAGCAAAGAGACCCAGACGTCCCTGTCCCCGGCCACTTCCTCCAGCTCTTCTGGGGGGACCCCGAGGCGTTCCCAGGCCAGCCGAGAAACATAATCTCTCCAACGTGTCCTGGGTCTTCCCCGGGGCCTCCTCCCAGTGGGACGGGCCCGGAACACCTCACCAGGGAGGGGTCCAGGAGGCATCCTAACCAGATGCCCGAGCCACCTCATCTGACTCCTCTCGATGCGGAGGAGCAGCAGTTCTACTCCGAGCCCCTCCCGGATGACCGAGCTTCTCACCCTATCTCTAAGGGAGAGCCCAGACACCCTGCGGAGGAAACTCATTTCGGCCGCTTGTATTCGCGATCTCGTTCTTTCGGTCACTACCCACAGCTCGTGACCATAGGTGAGGATAGGAACATAGATTGACCGGTAAATCGAGAGCTTCGCCTTCTGGCTCAGCTCCTTCTTCACCACGACGGGCCGGTGCAGAGCCCGCATCACTGCAGACACCGCACCGATCCGCCTGTCAATCTCCTGTTCCATTCGTCCCTCACTCGTGAACAAGACCCCGAGATACTTGAACTCCTCCACTTGGGGAAGGATCTCATTCCTGACCCGGAGAGGGCATTCCACCCTTTTCCGGCCGAGGACCATGGTCTCGGACTTGGAGGTGCTGATTCTCATCCCATATTTTTAAGATTCATGAAATACTGAGAAAGTCTTTGTTATAGATTTAAATGTACAGAATTGAGCTCAAGCACTTGGTTTTATTGATATCAATGACATATCTATAACATTTCATAGCTCCTCTTTTCTTTTGTGAATTTGCTATTTTTCTTTTAAGTGATTTTCATCAGTGTTAAGGGCCATTTCTCAAAAAAAAAAAAACTGTCAAAACGTACTAAGAAGCAAAGTTTTTAGATCTACTAGATCAATATAAACAGTAAATTAAAATACTTTTCCTTTAATAACACCTTTACAGCATGAGTTTAATTGTAATGAAGTGTTCAGACAAAGTTGCACTAGTTCTTTTATCAAAGTAAAGTCTGTGAACTACTGTACACTTCTTCCACCACTGATGATTAGTATGTGAGGTGTATTACCTGCAGTAGACAGTAGTCAGAGTGCACTCAGTTTGGAAAAGCATGGAGGCGAGTAAACTAAGCTAAAAGTTACTCAGAGAGGGGCCACAGAAGAGTGAAGTTTTTGCCATCTAAAAAAACTCAAACCTCAAAAATGTCACAGCAATTTGAGCAAATGCTATTTTGTTTACTTTGTCACCATTTTCTTTACTGAACAACATCTGTATTGCTGCTCTTACATCTGTTTGGCTTATGGTGGTTGATCATCTGAGTCAGCCAGGATTTGTGTTAGACTTGTCGGATAGCTTACTGCTGGGCATTATTTTTGCCAACATTTAAAAGTTGGTACACGTTTGTGCTTCTCCAGTATTTCCACTCATCTTCACTGTCTCATCTAGCCTGGGAATTCCCATGCTGCTTTGCGCGCGATTTCATTCTCACTGCAAAGTCAGCCTGGAAACCACCACCCTTATTTTTGCCTGAGTTTGGGAACCAATCACAGAACGGGGGGGGGGCAGCAAGACGATGACGACGTCTATGCGCTACACCGAATCTTGTAGAGTGTTAATCCAACATGGCAGCGGACACAACGTTACCGTTCAATGCAGCCTTAGAAAGTGTTTTAAGTAGCTTAGAGCGCAAGTTTACTTTTATTTTCCTTTTTTTTCTTCTTCTTCCTCGTCAAATTTCTGTCATCATCTGGTATAAGTGATACAATTGGCTATGAAAGCAGCATGGGAAGAACCAGACGCCATTTGATAGACATTCGTAGCGCCCAATAAACGGCTCTAGGCATTCGTAAACCACGTCTCAAATACGAGAAAATGCACACCTAGTTCCCAGACCACCATCTCATCGAGATTGTGGACGCGTCAGCCAGGCTATGTCTCATCAGTCACAACTGATCACTCATGTGGCAACAACGAATATCTGCAGTACATATTTCTAATCCGTGGACTAGCTGACCATTTAGTACCGCTAGAAGTACAGTCAGTGGATCACTAAGATAAAAGTGGGATTCTTCCTGTTATCTGTGCATTTTTCATCTCAATCCATCTAAAGGTGCGCAACAGTGTTCAATAGACCTTTATCCAAGCAAACGTCTTTGATATTTTTGGCTGGTCATAGCTGGAAAAGCATCAGTTAAAATGTTGTTAACAATGTCTCAGTTCCAGTAAGTGCTCCGGTAAGCCATTACAGTGAGCAAGACCACACAATACATGAATCTCTCATTAGACTCAGGGTAATGGAATGCATATTTATTTTTATGATCTTCAACTTTGCTTTTATGGCTACAATAAAAATGCCAAAATGCGAAACAGAATTTTCAAAAATGTTAAAATCGAACATCTGTGTCTATATATCTAATACCATAGAAATAATTGACTGTGGACCAAAGGGGATGGACTGACCAAGAGACAGACTGCCAGAAGAGTACTACCCAGAAGACTCATCTCATTTGTCTAATCTGTGCCTCCATCCTACTGTCGGTAACCCAAAAATCGTTCTCAGCAAAACATTTTTCAATTCCTAAAATTTACCCGAGGAGAGAGAGGTGAGGACAGAGGAGGCTTGCTTGATAAGCTACAACAATCAGAGACATCTGAAAGTGGTGTGAAACAAAATATTCACTTTGTGACAAACAGCTTTAATGCTCATCTGACAGAAATGATTCTATTAAGTGCAGTGAACAAAACAACAGTTCGATGATGCAGCTGCGTCATATGTCTAATCTAATTGACATCGGTTTAGAAAGAAAGCTCCAAAGCAAGTGTGTCTCATTTTGTCAACTGCCTGTCAATTGGGATGAGAGGATAAGGGAATAGCTGCGAACATGCGTAAAAACAAACAGAAAGAGAGAAAGAAAGAAATTCAATCTGCAACATGCAATGACTCACTTGCCTCTGAGGATATATGGTAAAGACGTATATGTATTAGTGAAAGTGCAACAACACAACTCTTGAGACCATCGAGATTTAGACTTTGACTGCACTTAGTGGGGGACGAAGACAAGCCAAAACTGCCCCAGCCGCTGACTATGCAACACTTCAACTAGATTCTTCAATGAAAAATTACTGACACACAAGTGACATACAGTCATGGGAAAAACAGTGACATTTGCATAGTGAGTAATTATCATGATTTAGAGCATGGTGGGACTATCACTAGAGTATATATCTATCTATATATAGATATATATGTATGCATATATATAAAGATATATACATATATATAGCTATATATGTGTACACATATATTTGACTGTGTATTTCCCCTAATTAAATTCAATATTAAAAAAGATTATTCACGCACCCTTCATCTAACTGTCAAGAGAAGAGTGCAGTAGACAGGGTGACTGAGACATACTCATTGCATTGGCTGCTCTGAGGACAGGCCCAGCAGCCTGGGAGACAGTGTCCCCTGGTGTCAATAATGTCTCATCTGTGTTGACTCTCCAGTTTATAAGCCAAAATACTCTGCTTCCTCAAATCAAACTCAGAAACTATTTATTTAAGAGTAATTTTTACCCCAGTGGCTGCTAGTCAACCATGGATAGGAGATTTATAAGAACTTTATCATAATATTCAACAAGACTTTTCAATAATGCCTTTGTATTCAGTCAAAAAACATCATGGAGCAATTAGATTTTCTGGTCAAAGTTAAGTTGAACCGGAAAAGTCTGACCTACTTAATGGCAAGGAAGAATACTTTCAGCCCAGAAACCATTATGGTTGTGAAAAGAGGTAATAAACATTCACTATAAATGAAAGGATAAAAGAAGCTTGTTCCACTAATATCCAAACTGAATTCATTACCAGAGTTTCATTTCAGGGGATGAGCCATGAGCAAAATATTACTGGTGTAAGTTTGGACATCTAGCCCAAGACAAGCAGAATTCCAGCTTGGATGAAAGAAAACATATGTAGAGAAGTACTGCTTGACTAAAGTGAAGCTAGGAGTCCATCTGAAAAGAATTGTTCTAGCTACTTTATCCAGATTTCTATGTTTGCATCCCTCTATTTCCTTACAACACACCTGTTGCCAAGCAGAAGTCTGAGCCACAGATCTGCAGCACCCCTCTGGGCATTTGGGCCTTTTGTGGATGGAGGAGCAGGCCAGGCCCTGGACATAACAATCTGCTGATTTAACACAACCTTTGTTGCAGGGTGGGTGCATGTGACATCACGTCATCCTCTGGGTCTGTCAGGGATCTAGGACAAGCTCAAACTCTTTGTGTGTCCAGAGCCAGAGCACTCTGAACACACACGATGGCTCATCCTGCCATGTCACCTCTATTGTCCACTGGTCTGGACATTCTGACATTCTCACATTATGAGGTAGTGTGGGAGAAACATTCTGCGCTCGTCATGGTCCAGACGTTTACGTAAAAGAGTTTACCACCTCGTGTTGAGACGTAACCATACCTATTTAGGCGCTATAACACTGGTGTCGCCTTACATAAGTCCTTTGAATAAACATTTCAAATCCAGTAGAATCTACTTATCTACCTCATCTTTTAAAGCTTCTCAAAATTGGTTACCCAGACAAAATAAGGCCATATAATTTGATTTTGATGTTTGAGTACGGGATGTCCTAATTTTGTGGGACCAATTTACTGCCCATGAACTCACTCCTGCTATGTGCTTCCACTGTCTGTATCACTCCTGTCATTCTGTTTCTGTCTCATTGTTTAAAATAAATAAATAAATAAAAATATTAGACCTTTTTTGAATAACACTGACTTCATTCAATGACGCAGAACATGAAGACCACAGTCAGTGTACTCTATTAGTGGTGGGAAGGAATGTAATAAGTAGTACTATAGCATCTGGCACGGATTCCTCCTGATGCAACCCACAGCTCTGCCAGCGCAACAGTACCTAGATGAATCGTCAGAGAAAAGAAAATCTGCCACATCCCATGCTGTCAGACATACTTGCGACACTCTCCTGATAACAATCATTTCCACATGGATGGACTATTTGCAGTCCTATTTTCCCGAATATGTTATTTCCATAATCCGGTGGGTGCCATCGCCTTGGATTAATAGATGAGTCTGAGTGTGTGAGATGGCAGGGCTTTGTAGCCCCTAACGAACAGTGTGCGGTCTGATGAATGACATTCCGGCTGCAACCACGTCACTTCTTCCATTAGCAAATACTGTCCTAACTCTGCCGTATTGAACCATGGCTTTCAGCTATTAGCCTGATGCATGACACAGTCAATTCCAGTTACACTTTAATAAGTGAATATGTATCTTTGCCACTCTCAAAGAAAAAAAAAAAAAAGAAAAAACAGGTAAGGGAAAAAATGATGACAGGGGTACCAGAATTGTTCTTATCTCCCTTCATGCATGTGGGAGTGTGTGTGCATGTACCTGTGTTTTCGTGCAGTATACGTGTTCCTTTTCATCTTTGCCAATGAGGGACCTTAGGCTGCAGTGGGGTTTATTCATCACGAGTAAAAAAGCTGCAGGCAAGGTGTTCACATCTGAGTATCAGTATACAGTCTTGCCAGTCACTCCAGGAAAATTGCTTCACTCAAAGTGATCTCATTGAGCTTAATATCATACCACTCCAAAATTTTGTGTCATATCGAATCCATTCATTCCATTTTGTGACCTTAAATGACAGGTCAAATGTTAGGGTGTCAAGGTACACAAGAAATTTCATGTGACTAGGCTACAAATTTATCCATGAAGTTCAGTGTGGTCATAATAGATAGTGCTGCCTACATTGAAAATTCATCTGGAAAATTGTTTGAGAGCCATAGTAGTGGCTAAAAATCTGAAGTGATTTGGCTTTAAATGAAACCCCACAGCAGTCCCTAATGCAAAGTTATCTTTTACACATCTATAGTCGTATCTTTGTCTTTTGTCTAAAGTATGCACCGCTTTTGCATATTGTGAAAATCCATGTGTGCATCTGGGAAAAAGAAAGAGGGGTTGATCTGTGTGACCAAGTAGAGTTGAGTGCCACCCTGACAGGCTATTAGTCATAAGGCTTTAGGCACTCAACCCCTATCACTATAGTAATCCATACCTCAGACAACTACTCCACACATTTCAATACATATATTACACGGAGACACTTTAACTCTTATGCACATCATACTTGCAGGAAAAGATCCCTCTCAATAACATGACACGTGACTTACAACAAGGTCAATGGAGGCTGACAGGTGAAAATATGAGTGAATGTTTGAATAGATCACTGTGAGCCCGTCAGACCAGCCACAGTCCTGCGTCCTCTCAACTGTCACCTTTTCAGCCTGAAGACACACAGCCTCAGTTCCCCTCGACTACAGAAACCAGGGAAGACGTTTACATCAGATGTGTTTGTTCTGCTGTTGTACATCAGTCAAAGTATCAAATAACATTTCTTTCAAGAAACACATATTCACCACAAAGAGATAGCACTATTTGAAGAGAGATTATCACAGGGTGTTGTGTGGCTGTATGAGTTGCTTAGAAACTGAGAACCAATCATTTTCCTTTTCTTTCAGCCACAGGGGACAAGTTTGGAGTTAATTGCAGTGAATCCAGTTTTTTAATTAAAATGAACATCATGACGATCTGACTGGATTGGGATTTGTTATTGCTATTTCTTTCTCTCAACCCATCTCATTTTCTTTCCCCTGCAGGACAGCTTGAAAGAGTCCTGTTGTTTTATTTTAATTGGGACAGTGATGTAATTGGCCTACTCCATGCTGGTCTCTTCAATTTAGATCCTGGCATGTGTGTGTGTGTGTGTGTGTGCGTTTGTACATGACTGCATATGCAGAGATGAAGTGTGCTGGATGGCTCAGAGTAAGAGACAGAGATGAACTGAGCAAAGTGTATGCCTCCAGTGACATAGATACAAAACATGATTGCAAAACAAATCTCGATCACAAGCTCTTGTTCTACAGGAAGATGCAGAAATACAAAAACACAGCAAAATCTTCACGTACAACAAGCTATCGGCACGTGGATTGTTCAGTTAATCGCTCGCAGGCTCAGTAGATTTCTTTGTGGTTTCTCTACTCGGATAAATATCAAGCGACAAATACACAGAACCTAACAAAATGATATGAAAATCATACAAAAGGGGAGACAAAATATGAACGTTAAAAACCAGAAGCAGCCAAATAAAAAAAAGCAACCGTTTGAGACGTAGGCGTCTCACTACCTCTGTGTTGTGTCACCATAGTCATGTAGTCCCACTCCAGTAAGTTCTGAACACCCTGTGAACATGCCTGAGCCACAAATTATTTCTATGCAAATTTACTGATGGAGAATACAAAGCAAAGGGATGGAGCCGGGTGTTACAGGGAAGGAGATGAAGCGTACTTGGAGAGAGAGAGAGAGAGAGATAAAAAGAAAAGCAACCTGCAAATGAAATCTAAAATACTGTTTGAAAAATCGATTCTTCATGGGTTGGCTCGCTGTGCGTACCTCGCAGAGTCGGCACAGTGATAAATATTCATGTATTTACACCCCTACAAATAACGTCCGGAGACATGAGGGCAGAGAGCTTTAAGAACAGAGACAACAGCCTAATTATTTCAGATCTGCTTTTTCCCCCCACTTACTTAAACAGTATTAAATGTGAAGGACACAATATAGAGACAATGTGACATTCATCAGTCTACCTTATAAGAGGCCATCCCCCTGATTTGTAAAATCTTTATTGGCAGAGATAGCCCACCTTTGGGTACAGACTTCCACTTTGTGCAATAATATTTCTGTAATTCGCATGTGCTTTGATTTCAAAGGTCACCAACTTGGCCTAACAGAACATCGTATGAAGTATACCATGGGAGGCCAGTTTAACAGTCTATTTGTTTCATTTCTAGTCTGCCTTTAATTTTGTAAAACTGCATTTTACATGTTGTATTTGTCACAGGTTGCACTGTCAGACAATACTCATTCATGGAAGTACTTTCTTTGTATCTTGCACTTTTTCTTGTGTTCTTGGCATGTCTTATATTTGACCAGATTTGTTTAAATTGTTTTTGCGTGTTGCACTTTCACATATGAATGATGAGCCAGTTAACAGGATGGGTGAAAAGCATTTCCCAGGAGTTTGATAAAAATACATCCTGTATTTTTACCATTTCTTTGTTGTTTGTTTTGTGTTCGTGTGCAATGTGTGCGTAGTTCCCACTCTTTATTTCACTCAAAATACAATATCTATATTCAAAATATAGATTTCATACACAGCATCTTACTCACGAACGCCGCAAAGTTTGTTTGAGAATGGGTTGTTTCACACACTGTTTTGTCCAGCGTTCTGTGTTTGCATCTCGATGTCGTCATATGTTCCCATTTCACTGAGTGCTGTATATGTGGTGTATTATGAGCAAGAATAGTATCAAATTGCAATCTGGCTTAAGTGGTGTCTGACACTCTGCTTTCAATGAATATTAATTTTCGAACAACTGTATACATGTGTGTCTGTACAGGAGGATCAAACACAGAAGGATGAGAAGCTCTGCATGAAGCTTTTGCTGGTTACCGAAGAGTAAAGTAAAGCTGTCTGCTGTGAACACATGAACACAGCCCAGCCTGCCTATAGATGGTGCTCTGCTTGAGCTTGTGGGTTATTTTAAGTCTCTCCTTGCAAATACACCAGCAAACAGAGAGGGGAGCCCTCATGGGAGTACATTGTAAACAAGTGGGTATGATGCACCAAGTACAATCCCACTTTTTAGTTTTATAGAAAGTATGCCCCTTTCATCTGAGACAAACAAGTAGAAAAACCAGCGCCTACACTCACACAACACACGTTAATTACCCCATTCATTTGCAATGTTTAATCTGTGTGCAATCTGAAAATACAACAAACAAACAAAAGGCACACCAAGATTTTTCTGTATTTTTGTTTGTTTATGCAATTCAACATTTAGCAGTGAATTCTTATCTGCAGAAAATTGGTTTGCACAACAATGTCCTGGTTTTGCCTCCCTCCATTAGTTCCACACAAGATGTTTCTGGCTTAATGATCTAGGTTACATATAATAAATGAATTTATTAGAATATCTGGGTTGTAAACACAACTATAAAATTAACAAAGTGGGGGAAAGTTTTGTTTCGTTTTATTTTGTCATCCACAGGTGTAAGATCCAGAAACAACTCATCAAACATTTAACAATCTGTCCAGGTTTGTGGTCCTGCAAGGAGTCTAAGGAAAATGTAACAAGTTAATTATCCCATTTGTTAAAAAAAGGCAATCACTGGGCTGCAATTCAAATACTCAACACATTGTTAAAAAGCAGATTTTAAGAGGAGACCGATCAAATAGATTAAGTGTCACAAATATTGGTGACCAGGCAAAAATTGAATAAATTCTGAAAAGTGAAACAAGCAACTCTACACCTGCCAGACACTGTATAGAAGACCACTCTGCAGTTGCAGGCAAAAAGATAGTTCAAGGTATGGGAGGTCTGACTATCACAATGAAGACATTCAGTCACTGTCAACAAACAAGCACTCGAGGGACAGCTTTGGACTCATTTATCGTCTTTCATGTGCATGATACATTCCTTATTTTGTTAAATCTATACTACAGTCTCAAAAGTTGTAAGTTAGTTTTATTAAGTGGTTTTACAGCAGCAGTCAGTGGAGGGGATATGCGTTACAAACTGGATTTTTGAATAGAAAGTTGTGACCTTTCTGCAGCTATTTCAAGTCTCACAATGATACCAGTAATGTGATGGTTATATTTAGGTTACAACTGCATGCTGTTACCAAACACAGACACATGACAAGAGTATTTTTACCAATGCTATGACAGGGCCATGGACATACAGGTTCTTGGTCTACAGTCGCAAGCTTTGATCACACTGTTGGTCGAGAGGATGAAAAGGCTCACAAAGAGCAGCCTCCACATCTGGAGGAAAGTCCTTTTTCAGCCAGCACAAAGAGACAGGAAGAAGGAAGAGTGCAGCAGAGGAGGACACAGACAGAAAGGACACAACATTTCAATCAATGCGGCATAAGCTTGCCTCTTCCTAGCTTAAAGAATAACAGCAGTGGGACTGAAATAGCCCAAAAAAGTGCCTCTTTAGTCTGAATGAATGTTCAACAAAGTGGGATATATTGGGATTTGTGGAGGGTTGCTGATCTGCACTTGAGCGTCAAATGTTGACCCCACAAGTTGCCCTTTTGAAAAAAAAAGTAAGTGAGTCCTTCAGACAACTCCACATTTCATCAATCAAAATTTATTTGATAGCCTTAATTTTTTCTTTGTTTTTTTCAATAGGAAAAAAAAAAAATCAGATAGTATTGTAGATAATGTAATGTGAGTAGGCTTCTGTCTGAGAAGTTAGAGAAGAACAGAAATGTAAAGTACCACTGACAAGATATCTTCGTGAAATTATTCAACCACAAGCACCTTTCAAACATCCTCTTTCACCACTAAAGATTTAAAATACTGCACAGCTAGTCCACGGAAGGATCTTACTAATACTGAAAAAGTATTAGTTCAATAAAACGTAATGTAACACATGGGCATGAAACTCAATAGCAGTACCTTCGTGGAGCAAACGCCCAGCTGTCCTTTCTAACCTCTTCGTCAAAGTAGAAGCATGAGGGAGTGTGCTCACACCTGCATATGTACAGGCGTACACACGAACAGGACTTTGTTATCATAACTAACCTCCTCCCGTGTTAGTTTAGACAGCAAGAGAGGAATTTCTGACACATTTGACAACTGCACTCTGAATTTAACAGATATTAGAGATGACCCCCTGCCTGTCTTCCTCAATTCACAACACACAGTTGCTGAATTTAAAGGAAGAACCTCTCTTTTGTAGTCTTGAAGAAAAAAGGAAAGATTCTCCACCCCACTATGTGCAGCTCTCCCCCTTGTTCACCCACACTTGAATAGCAAATAAATTAATGCTCCTTTTTTTTTTCCACTCACTGGGTTTTGTGAGGACTTTTTTTGTTGCAGGGGATGGGGGAGGAGTGACACATCTAATCTAGCAGAGCTTTGTATCTAGTGGAAGACTTTATGAAATGAGAGGAACTGGGATCTTTATCAGTGTGGAATTAGTGCTTCTCTGTGCTCCGTCCAGGAAGTGTACGGAGTGATTCCATTATAGCAGGAGAGCCTTCAAAGGGGCCAGCACAGCCAGAGGACACCTTGGAAGGAAAGACAGGACTATGGTAAGGAGCGGGATGGAACCTTGCTGAACCAGCACTCTACAGAGTGAGATCACAATCAGGCATTTGCAAAGGGCCTGCACAATTACCTCCAAAATAAAGGTCATTTTCACATCACTCAAACACTTATATGGCAGAGAAATTGTTGTTGTTATAAAAGTAAACTGAAAGTGATATGTACGTGTATCTTAGATGTACCTATGCATTTATGAGCAGAAACAGCACTGAATCACATGGTGCAGAGAAGATTTATCTAGGTAAGAGGTCCTGCTCAATAAAGGAATACAGGTCAGGCCTCTTTGTTACTGCTCCTAAAGATATTATTTGTTCTCATCAATATTTACAGGAACATGCAGTGCTTTAGTGGAAGTGATTAACAACATATTTTTCATGTTCAAAATAAAAAGCCAAGAGTGATATATCTGAATAAGGATCAGATTAACCCCTTTATGTGCAGAAAAATAACTTCACACATCCCAAATGGTACAAAATCTGTGCCTGTCTCCCAGCCGAACACTTTAATCAGCCATTGTCTCCTCAAGACAGGGTTTCAGTGATTTCTGCAGAGATGATTACTCACACCATGTACTGCGGAGGCGCAACATTTATTTGATCCATGTTTGGGAGTAAGTATGAAAAACCGATGGTAAATCAGAACAAATTCTGGACTGATTGGTGCCAAATTATTCTCAGGAAATGGTACTGAAGTCTGTGTTTATGCAGTGTAAATTCATTGCGAACGTCTGCTAACGGACATGTCCAGGATGCACCCTGCCTGACGCCCAATGGCAGAAGAGATAAGTTGCACTTACCCTGTAACCCTGAATTGGATGAAGCAGTTCGAGGAGATGGATGGCTGGATGCATGGATGGACGATAACGATTTTGAAGCTATCGGCATCAGATGATATCAGATGACGTACCAGTATATTTACATTACTCCAATCATGAGCAAACTTTCTGAGGTTCGCGTTAACTTACTGAACACTTAATACCAAAAATAAATCTAAGCAGCCAAAAGGAATAAAAGGTTGTCTGAGTCTCTGAGTTATTTCGAAAAACGCTAACACATGCAACTTCAAAGAAGGTTGACAAAAGCCAGCAAACCACAACCATCAAAATCAGATCACCGCAAGAATCCAGCAGCTCTTCCCAATTGTTTTCAGTAACATGCTGTAACTTTAAAGAACACTCTAGCAGCCTCCTGGGTCTGGAGCTAATGATATCTGGAACCGTCCCAAGTTTGTCACATTAAGGTAACTCTTGATGTAGTTATAAAAAGTAGGTCTGCAGATATCAACTAAGGACAGAGAAAGCATTGTTTTTAAGCGTTTCCCATTTCTGTTCCTAAACTATCCCACATATAAAGTAAAAAAGATGTGCAGTCCAGTAGAGTCGAGCTGGTCAGGGTATGTTCTGATGCCAACTGTTTAGAATTTTAAATAAATTTCCATGTTTCAGCGGTCCTGAAAACAACAAATGATCGGCTTTGTCACATATATTTTCAACTCTTGAACTATGCTTATCATGTCAAACCATGTTGCACTTTACATTGGTCCACTGATCCCCAAAGTCTCTTTGACTGTTTATGACGAAGCAGTCCACATCTGTATTCTGAGCACCCCGTTGGCTGACACTACAGTGGGAAATGGAAAGCTGAGCATTATAAAGTTTTCAAATAGTGTCAGTATAATAAAAGGAGTTCATATGAACAGAAAAAGTGAAAAGTGCAGTGAGCAACACAGTCACAGCGGATGTAAGGTGAGTTCATTGGAAGAGGGACTTGATGAATGCAGTAAAAATATCAAGTCGGAGCAGGAAGAACAAAGGCTCTTGGTCCTGGTGGACATCCTGTATCTCCTGGCGTGCTGATGAAAGGCAATAAGGTGAAATGATTAGGGCGTTAACCACTTAATCTCTAAAGCTTTTTCTCTGTTATTGAACTCGTGCACCAATATTGCAGTATGCTGACTTTCAAAACCTCATCCCTTTAGTAAGTGATTGGATGCATTCTCATTTTCAAAAACTGTTTTTACGTTCCTATAAAAGATGAGATGGAGGTTTCCTCTGAATGACATTATTTTTTTAGAATTTTTTTTAATTACTGTTTTTTTTTAAATTTCCCCCATTGGGGGATGAATATAGTATTTTTCTATCCTTTCAATTCTATTCTTTTGTAGGGACATCCTTTACTAAACATCAACACAGTTGTGATGCATTATCCTGACGATTTCACGACCAACAAATTAAGAGTGCCTTTCTGAAATAGTAACCAGGTTCATTCCAGGGTTCGGGCTCTACTAAACTGGGGCTTACATGGGCTCTACAGTAACTGAAGACTGGCACTTTGGTTCAAATGATCTGGCCGTGCAGATATGTAGAATTTTAGAAAGGAAGTTTATCTCACAACTGGAATGGGAGCAGAAGGAGAGGAGTGAATGAAAGGGAAGAAGAGAGAACATGTTTTTGTTTGTCAGGGACAGACAGACAGACAGACAGAGAGACAGACAGATAGATAGACAGATAGATAGATAGATAGATAGATAGATAGATAGATAGATAGATAGATAGATAGATAGATAGATTTTTATTTTCAAACATGTATAAAAAAGAAAATGTACGTAACTATTTGTAACTACAAAATAAAGAAAAAGATAAATTTAAAAAAAAAATTCAATCACATAAAGTGCTAATACATAACAAAACTCTGCACATTGTTCGAAAAAGGAGGTTAGTCAAGAGCAAAGTTCTATAAACAGAATGAAGTGATTTCGTTTGATGTTTTGTGCGTTCAAAATGCACTGCTACTCACAATTATTGGTGAACATCAATTTTAAAACAGTTTGCGCTTCTGGATGCGTACTTTCATTTATGCTCCTGTTGGAAGACCAATGACTTTTGCCTAAGATCTAGTTTTATTGTACTGAGTGAAACATTTAACTCTAAACTGCCTTCATAATCTTCTGACTTCATTATTGCTCACATTTAGTGCCTCCAAGACCATTGGTCGTAAAGCAGACCCACAGCATGACAGAACACTCACCTTGTTTTACTGTGGGGAGAGTTTTCTTTTCATTACAGGCTTTATTTCATCACCTATAAACAAACCAGTGCAGAGCATTCCCACTGAGCTCTTCTCTTGTTTCCTTGTTTGTTTTTTTAGCTGTGTTGAGCATTTTTAGCAAGTTGAGTTTTACTTGCTTTTATACTCCTAAGCACTGACTACTAGAGACAAACATTTTCTCTTGTGTATGCAAATACAAGTACAAATATAAAAATAAATCTTGAGCGTTGAACATCTGAATATTTTCTTGAAATATTTAGCTTTTAAAAAAGATAATTAGCTGAAAATTCAGAGGTTCTTATAATTTGAACAGCATCTGACCGACATTTTACCGCCACCGTTTTTCTTTGTATTTGATTGGCTTCAAATGACCATGCACACTGGTAATAACAAATTTAAATCAGAGAAGAAAAATGTTTATGCTTAGATGCATCACTGAGGCACATTTCAGACATGGTGCTAACATGCATTCTGAGTCACCAGATCACATGTGAACACATTCAGTGAACATAAATGATGGATTCAGATCTGATCACTCAGGCCACATTCAGAGGTGGCTTGCGGCTTCAATTCTGAACACAGATGTGTCCTGGACCACAGTGAAGGACCACCCACTGACCTAACATGAATCTTAGTGAAGTTTCCATTAGGATGTTTTGTTACACTTCAAGTGTCCGGAAAAAATACAAACTCACAGGATGTGTAATTCAGAGGAAACCTCCATCTCATCTTTAATGTTAATCTTTCAATTAAAAAGGCTTGATCTGTTCGGTCAGTTCTGGAAATACTCTTATAAAGGGGCCTTGTCCTTTAGGGCCAATGTGGGCTAAACACGTAACCTGCTCCTCAGTAGTTTATGTTCAGAGTTTTAGATGAACTCATCTGTAAAAAAAAAAAAAAAACTCGGTTCTTTTTCTGATGATATTCCAGAAAACAAAATCAAATGAAAAGAGTATATTTTGTGTTTATAAGCATGAATATAAAATTTTTGGTTTTGTGACTATGTCATAAAACAGAAAAAAAAAGAAAAATTATACTAAATGTTAATAACAATAATAATAAAAATAACTAATAAAATATTGACCCAATATTATTGAAATTGATAATATATTAATAAAATTCTACCCAGCATCTAACTTTTGTGTATTGGCATTGTAATTTAAAATCAGACATTATAGGTATTATTGTTAAAGTGCCAAGATTAGGATCAAGGCCAAGAAAATCTTACTAAAAAAATGTATTTTGATTGCTTTAAGTCCTGCCTTAATCCCTGTTCTCATACATTTGTTAGTTACAGCAGAAAGAAACCAGCTTTTCTTCTACTGGCATGTTTACCTCTCTGACAACGCATGCCCCAGATGGTAGTGAATGAAGTAAAAACCATGGGCCAAAACCGCATGATATGATAACCGTAACATATGAATCCACATGGCTTGAATCCAAAAAAAATAACAGGAATTAATAAATTCTTTGTCTTTCATCGCATGATCTCTGTTCCCTGCTCCTTTCAGAAACTTCATCCATGTCAACAGCAAAATTTGAGATGTGCTTTTTTTGTTGTTGCTGTAAATGATAATAAATTAAATGGAAAATTGGCTACCACAGACCTCCCATAAATGCATACTGCAAACAGAGGGACCAGGTTAAAGAATTAAAATGTCCACACCTTTCAGGCTCTAATTCTAAAAACTCTACTGCACGTATTCCTTCCAATCTCCCAATACATTAAACCACCAATTCATTAGATATAATGTGGGGGTTCATTAAGATGAAAACATTTTTTAAAACGTCAGCAGAGGAATTCATAAGGACTGTCAAATAAAATATATTTCAGAGACTGAGCCAAATATGAAGCATTTTAAAAATCAATAAAGAGATTTCAGTAAAACCTCCCATGTATCATGTCCACGATTTTCTTACAGTTTTACTGTAAGAAAGAACTTTGATACCGCTTCTTTTTTGATTTGTGATGAACTATCATTATTATGGTCTGATAAGATTTCTTTGAATCCATTCAGCGGATGAACGTATAGACAGCAATATCAGATGCTGTTTCAGCACTAATATCCATTTAGAGTGGAAATGGAGATGGACACAAATTGGAGTGATTATGACCACAGGAAACCAATAATTATGAAAGCAGAAATTCTATATCAATAATATGTACAACTTTGAATGAAATATTTTGCCCTGCCTATGGTGCTGTCTTTGATCTTAAAGTACTATAATTGTGAGGAAAAACCCAGAGGATTTAGGTCTTTTTCTATTTTAAAGGACAATGGCAACTCATGGTAACAACAGCAATAAAAGTCCGGCTGTGTCTTCATATGGATGAGAGACATGGACGAAGAGAAGAGGGGCAAAAACACAGATGATTGACTTTTCATTCTGGATGAGGCAGAGTGTTTATTGATGGAAGATGGAAAAGTATTCTTTGGAGAAATCACATGACCCCCTTTCACCCAATGCATCCATGCAGGAGCACAGCACAAGTTTGAATTTGATTCAGTATGAAAGAAAGACATAAAAAGATGTCTACACAAAGGCATATGTATAGATATGCGTGCATACGTATGTGTACATACACAAACTGACAAACACAATTTCCATATTTACTGTTGGGTGAGAAAAGGAAAAGGAGGGGATGGCATAAAAAACTCATAAATAAATGACAATGCACAGCTTGCCCTGGAAATAGAAGCATAATTTTGTGTTTGTATTATATTCAGGCGGGTAAAATTTAATCTCCCTTTTAATACCCTCCATTGTATAAACAGGATAGAGGTTGCTGAAAAATAAATATTATGAATGTAACCTTATGAAAATCAATTCGGCATTGAAAAATATTATCTTGGCCTAGTTGTTTATTAATGCAACTCCAGGCATGTAGCCACTATCAATGAGAAAATCCCCCTACTTTATTTTCATGTTGTCCAGGGGAGAATCTATAAAATCAGGTAAAATGCATTACAAAGTTACTTGAGATACATCTGGCAAGAACTGTTGCCACGTAGATTGTGATCAAATTGCATAAATCAAAAGTTTTCTCAAATAAATAGAAATAACGTCAACACTTGCAGGGAAAAAAATAAAGTATCTCAATGTATCATTAGTACTTAACATTGTTAACCATTCTGACATCAGAATAAATTAATGGTTTAATGTATGTTTTTACTGATCTACAGCCCTGGGTGTATAAATATTAGTAAGTTGTGTGAGGGACATAATTATGAGACAAACTACAACAATTAGAAAATCAATATGATAACCCGAATGCTATTTGATCCAATGGGACCAAACAGCCTTGATTACAATTAAAAACATCAAGCTTTATGCTACAAATCTTAAGTCACGGTTGAGTAACAGTGATAGGATTTTTTTTTCTTTCTCCCCTTTGGCTGAATTTCAGCAACCCTACAGAGAGCTGTTTTTAAAAAAAAAATGGATCTGATCTGCTGTTATATCATACTGTAAATGGTTGAGCCACAGAAACCAAACAATTCTGCCAGCAGACTAATCACTTGGGCTGGTAAACCAATCCTCTACGGACATGCACCGCAAGTATGAAAGTGTGTCTGCAGCCCCGATTATTTATTCATTTTGTTTGATTCAGGATGATGTTCCCTCCCTTGGATTACCGTTTTTCCTATCTGGCGGGAGTGCTGGCACTATGCCCTCTGTTTAAGATATCAAAGATTTGCGGCATCTCCTTGCTTCGCCTTGGCTCGCCAGGGGAGTTTCACTAAACATGAAATGGATAAAGCCACAGTGATGTACTGTTGGGGGGAAAAAAGATGGGGAGAGAAAGAGAGAGGAAGGCAAGAGGGGAGGAGGGATTGAAAAATGAAAAGATGTAATGGGGTTCTTCCGTTTCAGGGAGAGAGGAGCTGTTGCTGCCTTTCCTGGGACGCAAGAACACAGTGGTCTCAGGAGAGCCTAAAAGCCTATGGGAACGATGCCTTTAAATATCACTGGAGAGTAGTGGCCAGGTCTGTGTGTTTCTGTCGTTTGTGTATATTAGTCTCTGTAGATTAATTCATCTTCCTCTCACAATTATGAGGGGCAGCCCAAACAGAGCAGCTAAATTTAAGAAAATACATGCCATTAATTATGGACAGTCTTTCTGGACTTCATTCTCTCTTTAATTCTAGTTCGGCAAGGGAGGTGTAGGCATAAAGTAGAGATACTCTAGCAGGCAGATAATGGTTTATAAACAGAGGTACTTTTTGTGCCAGGCATATTTTTAGATTTGGAATGCTTGAACTAAATCTTATGAAGTTTCCACTTGCAACTCAAAAGTAGTCATTCCCTACTGGTGAGCTGTATGATGTCATCATGCTTGTGTAAAGACTTTTTAATACTAAGATATGAGCAGCTCTTAAAGACATGGAGACCATGTCCACGCAAATGGAATTTCCACTGCATAGACATGAGGTAGCCAGACTGTCTGTCTGATGTGCTTTTAAGAAAACTTATCCCAGAAAAAGTACTCATTATAAAAGTGACAGAACACTCAAATCTTCTTCTTTTTTTTCCCCCCACAACTAAACTTTTCTAGTTTTCATCAAGTAAATTATATATGCTCAAAAATACGTAAAAAAAAACCAAAAAAACATCAAAATTTAGCATGCAGATGATGGCTTTGTTGTTCTAATTTGACAAAACATACTGTATGTTGTTATTGAGAGGTTCTCTGTAAGAAAAACTATCTGGAACAAAATGCTTAGAAGGCGATCAGGTGAAGGAAATATGACTTGATTTCAACCCATAAAATCTGTCCGCAGCTCCCAGTGCAGGATTCTGATTGGTAAGTACTGTCATGTATGGTAAAAATCAAGCTGCCTTTCACGGAATATTTTGCTAATTCCCATATCAACCCACAACAGCCAATCAGTTAAATGGCTGCTGGCAAGACTTTGGTCATTTTTTTCACTGTTCTTGCTTGAATGATTGATCTTCAATCAAAACAGATGCTGATCAAATAAATCATTTAATTTGCTTCATAACACAGTTTGTTGCTTGTATCCAATTAGCCATGCAGTTGATGTTGTGAAGTAAAATGTTTCCAATGACTGAACTTATATTTAGTTCAAGTAACAGTAAGACACCTGACCAGACGTTAGTGTAATTTAGACATCCCACGGTTCTGGAAGGTAAAAGCGGGGTGCCAACATTATTGTTTCAAAAGATATTCTCTTGTTTGAGGGTTTGATGACGGTGGTGGAAGACTGATCTAACAAAGTATGGCACTTGTGACTCAAGGTCCTCTTTACTGAGAAATACACTGATTACACCAACAACCAGAGCTGTTTCCTCCAAAATAAAATCCTCTCTGCATAATGGGCTTGAATAACAAGAGGAGACACGGGGGCTAATAACCACGATCGGTTTCTGATTTCCTGTCTAAATCAGCATAAAGCATCTTGCCTTCAGATGGATTACCTGTCGGTGCATTAAGTACAACTTAGACCACATCTGAAGCCACAAGAGACGCCAGCGTGCTCTTCCTGAGGCGCTTTAACCATGGCCTCTTCAAAACCACAGAGCTATTACATCTGCCTGTTAAAAGCTTTGAGGGAGACGTCCAGTCAAAGTCAGAGCTTAGAGGGAGCTTGTACCAAGGTTACTAAACTCATCCCTCTCTGTCCAGGTTGCAATAATTCCTGATGGAACCAGAGGTACTTACCTCATCTTTGAGCCACACACTCAGCTGCAAAACTTTCCTTTACCCACAGTTTGTTTGACTAAATGACGACACACAGAATGCTGTGGAGAAAGATGCAAACCATAGCAGCAAGGCAGAGATTCAAAGTATACAGCAGACGCATTTGATCAATGGTCTCAATTGAGAGGCAATGGATTTCGCATTATAACCACCCTGTTCATTATTGGCTGAGTTAGCGTCTGCTCGCTGACGCCCCCTCTGTCCTTTCCTGTTGAGAAGTAGCGATCAATTTGATGTGCTCCCCGTCGCACACACAACTACTCAACCAGACACACACACACACACAAACACACGTTGCCCATCACTCCAGAAGCAGAAGGTAGAATGGGCTGCAGAGATCTGGGCCAATAGAAATAACACTGCTTAGATGAACAATGGCTCAATTAGAGAGGGTTATTCATGTTATGAGATTGCTTTCCTTATGCTAATCTGTACACTTAACTAAATGCTCTTCAGTAAGCGGTTTGGGCTCTCCCAGGTTGGGCGTACCATTTCATTATGTAGTCACATGCAAGCTGTAACGCGCTGACTGCCTTCGTAAATCATGCTTGGAGAGTAGGTATAAAAGTGCTTGCTGGTATGTAAATGGTTTCTGAGTTGTTTCTTTATTCTTATATTGATAAAAGTGTGTTTAACGAGTCACACTTTTCTTCCCATTGGCGATGATTGATGGTGACTTTGTGGTGCATGAAAATTTGTGAACATCTGACAATTTTTTGTATTTCCGCATAAATATGACCACTTTTTAACAAGATGCTAAAAACCGGCAAATGAAAGAAATTAGAAAAAGGATGAGTAATTTTTTGCATATTTAGAAAAAAATATAATTCACAATTACATCTCTATGTGTAACAAAAATATTTATGCACACTTGCTTTCACGTACTTCGTGTCATATATGCAAGACTGCATTCCTGTTGTGTAACATGAGGCAATATTTTGAGATAACGATTTTCCTCTCTGCACTTTACCGTCCCTTCAGTCAACATGAAAAATGAACGATGGACTGTCTCATGTCATCGGGACCTTCGGAAGCTAAAACCTAAATTCTTCTATGAATGATTTTGTAGTTTTTGTCCTATACAGCTCTTCTCTGCCATTCTCCTATCAGCCTTGTAATCAACACAATGGAGCTCCCGGAGTGGCCACAGTGACCCACCTTGGACATGGCCAATGAAAAGTAATAAAGAGAGAAAAGAGTTAGATTTGCCAAATACTGAGTCATCAAATGTGTGTAATGTTATAAAGGAACAGTTAAGGGAAAGACTGCCAAATCAAGAGTTTATTTCACAATGCACCAATTGAGTAATAGCTCGAGGCAGTAGATTCTGTCAGATGGCTGCCTTTTAAAAATACATTTTGTGGATGAGTAACAAAGAGCAACCCACTCGTGGTTTTACTACCTACAGGCTCTTCATTTACTGCTACACTTTTCTTTAGAAGTTCCCCCCTGATAAAATGTTCTTTGTTTTGCTCCACGGCGAGCATGTGCGAAACATCATGATCTTCACTCCGGCTCCCATGTTAACAGAGGGAAGCATCCACACCAGCCACTTCAGACAAGCATCTCAGTCGCAAGATATCTACAGTTTTGTTGTGGTGCCCATGTTGGATAACCACACTGGATAAGCATGATGGAAACGGTTCTCAGCAAAGCAGACGATAAAGACTTTAGTGGAATCGAAATTCTGACATACCAGCAACAATACACCTCTCACAGTAATTTCAATGGGCAACATGACATTAAAGACGGAGCTTATGATGATGACTGATGATGATAATCAATTAATTCTAATTATTTGTGGCAGCTGCATGTTGTTGCTCTAAACAGGCCTTAAAATAAGAGGTTATTTTCCGAGGCAAAAAACTTTAAAATGTTCAATTTTGAGGAGTGCAGATGAGTTTTTATGAACTCCTCAAGATTCCTGGTTGCTCTCTTGTGATGTTGTACTGAGTACTGAGAATCTGCTGGGGGGTTTTTTTGTTGTTGTTTGATTGTTTTGTTCTTTTAATTTGCTGGTGGGAAAATCACTGAGCAGTGAAAAGATTTAACTGATTTTCCACTGACAGATCTCACAAGAAGCACGTTATTTAGTGATGGTTTTGCAACACTGGCTGAAAGTGGGGCAAATGCGACTGCATTCCAAAATAAGAGGCATAAAAACAGCTACCATCATAAATTCCTCTAAACCTTTAATTGTATTGAAAACTTGAGTTGAGAGATTGATTTGCAGTGAAGTTTACAGTCCAAGCCCGTGCATTCATCTAAACACTGCCACTGTAAGGAAAGAATCTAGAGGGAGAGTTAAAATATTATTTCTCCCTGGAACAGTCTGATGCCTGATCCATTCAGTCTGAATAAAGTGCCTCAGTTCCTACATGTGGATGACAGCCGTAAGGACGGCAGTCGTATGAATAATGAAACTAAATAAACTTAGAGTGAATGTCAGGAAAAATATAATTGACTAAATTGCTTTTTTTTCAGAGGACATCACCGCCGGAGAGAAAAGAAAAAGAATTTGAGTACTCCCACCAGTAAATATATTACCACAAACTCTAAGGAACAAATATTTCAAATCTCCAAAAGCTATTTTTGTTTGTTCTTACTCTTGACTGTATGACACATACTCATGCAAAAAAGCCTTTATTATCTTTTAAATGCATTCGGATACAACAGCAACACCGACCAGTTTAACTCGACATGAGGAAAAGACACTGAATAAAAGTTTATTAAGTTATTGATACTAAGTGATCAGCAAAAGAAAAGAAAAATAGCACTTTTTGCTCAGAAAGCCACTCGGTCACTCTTGCCTGCTTCCAGTGGAATTCTTCATCTCTTCAGCCTAAATCTAAATGTCACAGTCATGGTTACATTTCCTAACATTAGCCAGTGTGTATGAAAATCATACCTTGATATGATCCAAACTTATTGCGATCGTGAAAAACGTTCTGTGCACAACAATCTAAAGCATATTTGACTTTAGTTATGTGTATCATTGCTAACGTAAGAGGACTTTTAAATGAAGTGAGTAAATATAAAATCTTTCAACATATCATTTTTGGATTTTTCACAGATGTCCTGCAGTTCCTTGCAGTAAACCCTCCCCATTACCTTCTGAAAATGGCCAACGCAAAGGAATGGATTAACTATGCACGTATTTAGGGCTATGGAAAAATGCACATGTCCACAGATTTATTGCCATTTATTATGGTTGTTCTTGTTTTAAGTGTAAAACCGCCTCTAAACTGCACCACTGAATAGGCTGTTGCTCTGCTGCACACAAACCATTAGTGGGAGAATTTATGCATTTAATACATTAGAATACAAAATGAATCCAAAAAGAAAACGCCAAGAGCGAACACATTATCTTCCCTGTTGGCAGTTTTCTGGTTCAACATTTGGCAGCCTCGTCAGTAAATGAAAGAATTATTTCAATTATTGTAGAGCATTAAATTATAGTTTGTGGAAAAAGTGGTGACAGGTCTGCAGAGCTATAACACTTCCCCTGCCTCTGGCTCTTCTGTCAGTTTTAATGAAGAAACCTCACTACAGCACACAAAGTGAGGGAGACTGAGAGAAGAGAGGTTTTGTTCACCTGTTTCTTGAATTTGTTGCAGTGACTAAGAACCTGTTCTTCACTTCTTTTTTTTCTTATTATTACCATTAAAGGTCAGCTGGAACTGCGAGGACCTTAACCGTTTCAAAATCAGAGAAGAATAAAACATTCTCCGAACAGCTAAAAATGACCCCTTTTTCCTATTGTTGAACTTACTTACAGCATGTTATCCCAATAATAGCAGAAGTATTTTACTGTGTAACGGCTTGCCACAGGGTTTGAAACTCAAACCCGACTTGCTCTTGTAGATATTCCCTCTATAAACATTAGGCAATGTCATATGGAGCAATATATTGCTGTCACACCTACACACAAAGAAAAATACCTTAAGGGCAGGTGTATCCTCCTTATGCTTATATTAGCTCCCTGCTACCAGTCTTGTCCTTCTTCACATAATGCCCTCTATAAATAGACGATAAAAGAATAGGCCCTTCTAAACCAGTGGTTCGCATCCTCCACTGCCATCCCATCCATACAGATATCAAATGCCCGATCCCTGCAGCATTTAACCAAATTAAATACCATCTTCATTAGCAACCCAACACCTAGAGGAGGCATACAAAATATACCCCCCCTAAGGACACACAACTAAATGGGCTGGCAGAGCTTAAAATAAGTCCGCACCTGACTCGCCTTCATTTGTATGTTCTTAATGTGCCAGCTTCACTCACTGCACATGGCCCGCCGCTCGGAACACATGGTGAGTAATTGCCAACACTCGACCTCCATACTGCACTTCATCAACACAGCAATACCGTTGGGATAAATTCACGAACAATACAGCCAGAATAATTCAAACATTGGTCAGCGGAGCGAATGGGCAAAATTGTACGTGATGTTTAAGGTGTCACATAATTTACTGCCAAGGTCACTGTATGTTATCTGGGAGAAATACTAATAGAGTCAAAGGAAGAAAAAGAAAATGCACATCACATACATTAATTTAATCTGCTGTTTTTATACCATACTTTGTGATGAAACCAAACCAAGCTTTTCCAATTGTATTCAACTCTGTTATCTCTTTATCTATGTATTTAATCATCTAACAATTACATCCAATGCTTCAAAAGCTTTTGGAATACTCCGCATTTTTTGTGTTTTTAGCACCGTTTTCAATTAACTTATAGAAACTGGTTACCATGGGCTATTCGATTTTTTAATGCTTGCTTCATCTATTCATCTTCTTAAAAATGCTTTCAACATTGTCTCCGGCGACAGAAAAATGGACTGTTAGCATCAATGAACTCAATGTATGTTTCCACGTTCAGACGCACAGTTCATCATTGTACAGTTGGGCCCATTTGTCTCCATTCTCACCTTTGACCTGCAGGCAAATGGTGATAAAAGCACCCTTCATTGCATTTGACAATAAAAGCGATAGGCAGTTCTTGAGTCAAGCAGCACTGTAAACAAACATAAATAAAAGAGAGTGGGAATCAATGACGGAGGAAGCATTGTAGAGCAGCACACAAACCTACAAGCTGATACTCTCAGGTATTACCACCAGTGCAACAAAGAAATATACACTACAGCATGTCTATGTAGGTTGATGTTCAACACAGTGTTATCTGATCCATATATCATTAAGATATACAGCCTCACATATCATAATCCTTTCACAATGACAGTGTTTTCTTTGTAAAACACTGTCATTGGGGGGTTGTAGTATCATAAGCTCAGCTTGTGTCAAGTGTCAAAAAAAGAAGAAGAATTTTAGACAGAAGGTGAAAAGAAGTCAACTTTAATAGAAAAAGAATGTGTTTTTGAACAATAATGTATGAATTATGGATGAAGAAATTTCTCTTCTCTAAAATAAAAAATAGTTAAGAGTAAATTAATATTATATGCAGTGTTGTGGTTAGGACCGTGGCCTCACACCAAGAGGGTTTCATTTCCAAAAATCCGACTGAGGCCTTTCTGTGTGGAGTTTGCATGTTCTCGCCGTGTATGCAGGGGTTCTTTCCGGGTACTGCGGCTTCCTCCCACCGTCCAAAAACATGTATGTTAGGTTAATCGGTGCATGCATGAGCGCGCATGGTTATGTGTCTCGTTTGTCTCTGTGTCGCCCTGTGATGGACTGGCGACCTGTCCAGAGTGTACCCTGCCTCTCGTCCGATGACAGCTGGGAAAGTCTCCAGACCCCCCCCCCACCGCGACCCTGAATTGGATTAAGCTGGTATAGAAAATAGATGGATGGATATTATATGGGTTCTTTGAGGGGATATCTACAGTTACATACACAGTTAAGGTGAACTTTGGTTTTAGCTCGACCTGGCCAATTGAATGGGCCGCTGTCCAGTCTACTTTAACGAGAAGGGAAATGAGTTGCTGACTGAAGCATGTTCGATACCACACTGCTTCGGTTAATGTTTAAGACATTCTGCCGCTCTTAACTTTCTCTATGGGGGATCATTGTACATTTAAGTATAGCTGAATCTACAGCACAGATGTTTTCACTTGAATGGTGATTTTGTCAGACCGCACAGCAATTATAAAATCAGAATCTTAACACAACAGAGGGACAGTCAGGAAATGCCTTTAGTGGCCACAAGTTAACACCGCAAGTTAATGGGATGCTCGGGATAATTAAGTTAAGGGATCATCAGGACAAGAAGTAGTAAAAGAGTTTTGCAATAAATCATCTGAAAATTGAACATTTTCATTGATTCTTGTCCTGATGATAGCTCAGTCATCCATCTCAGGCTGAAAACCAAGTTAAATGTCGCCAGGCAGGGTACTGAAATCTGTCATCAAAATTTAATTCTATGTCAAAATTAAAAGCACATAATTGATGTTTAGCAAACGTCAGATTGTTAGATAGGCTGACTGAAAGAAAAAAACGAAGAAAAAAAATCAGTGCACCACATTTAGATGCTGTGTAAATCTTATTATTTCAATCACCAAACATAACCACAAAACAATGTTGATTCAATGACACATTCTGACATGAAATCCTTACTAAAACAATCAGCTCTTTTGACCAGAACCCAGTGATGAATTGACACGATGTGGTTGTTTAAATATATATATACATATATAGATGGACATACAACATATGTGTGTGTGTGTATATACAGACTATGTAAATTTTGTTTTTAAAAATTTGACTTTGACATGAATACAGGTAACTGGCATTTAGTGTTTGCAAACAAAAATGGTCTATGCTACATGATCATTTGCATGTAGATCAAGGAAGAGACATCTAAACAGAAGTGGTGACTGAGACACACTTCTAATACCAAGTGGGAGCTGACACACTTAGAGCCATCTACTTGTGATCATATCACCCCAGATACATGTCAATGTTAAAAGGCTGAGAGGTGAATGCCTGTCAGCAGGTTCCCACAGACAGCACTGGACCTGCTTGACTGACAGCACCTGCACAAGAAGCGTCTTCCCATTGAAATATCTAAATGCTTACAGAAGATGTGAGGGATTTTGTTTTTCTTCTAATTTTCTACATTCAAGAGGAGTACACCTGTGGAAGACTATATCTAAACTGAATTTGACATGATGAGAACATGATAAACCGAGTTTTCTGAAACTGAAGGACACACTGGTTTCGGGGCCTTAAACTGCTGTTGTATTAGAAAAACTTTCCTTAACATGTTTTTAGAATTTTGAAACTTCATCTATATGAAAATGAGTAACCTGAACTCTGCACTCGAGCAACATTCACATCTTTCTAAACATTTGCTTTGCACTGGATGTCTGTAAAATTTCTGACAGAGAAAATAAAAACAGTTGAGCTTGACCTTCCTCTTCTATCATTTTCCCTTTCCTCTGCTCCAATCACGCTCCCCACAACGGATTAGCTCAGAGGAAGACCCATTTCCTCCCTGAGGCTGCTAAAATATTAATCAAAACACAGAGGAGTGTGCAGCAGCTCCCAAGATGCATGTCTTCTAATGGTAATACATGGGGAAGGCAGAGAGGGAGGAGTGCTGCCTGTAATAGCCTCACGGAGGGGGAGGAGAGGAGGAGGGCCAGGGGTGACAGGGGGCTTCCTCATGGGACAAAGAGAATGAAAGAGGGACAGATAGGCTGGGAGAGAGGGAGAGGGAAGACAAGAGGTGTGAGGAGAATCAGTGGACAAAACGAGCCAATGTGGAACACTTCAGAGAGAAAGGAAGATCAAAGAAGTATCATCGCATCTCACAACTCATTTCATGTGCTTACAAGAGTTGAAGATAGCCTTGTGTGTTACTGAAGAGTATGAATAATAGATAACAAACCATACAAATAGCCAATTTAGCTGAGTATTTTTTTTTTCTTATCGGCGGGGTCAAATATTTGTTTGGGTTCTGGTGCCTGCGATTGTGTAAGAGAGATTAAAAAAGAGACTTTACATTTTCAACAAGCATTCTTTACTTTCTGAAAGGTAGAATGTATGTTGCCTGGTGGTCTGTATAAGCACTGAAAAGCCTCTCTCTTACGGACCAAATCTAAACCCGTCTTTGGCACTGAGCCACTCCCAGTGTGGAAAATGATTGGAATATCCACGTTGACGACACAGCAATCATTTAAATGAGCTTTGTTGCAGTAAGGGGAGACTAAAGGGGTTATTTCAGCTCATTTTACACACTTGCCCACTAATCTTCCTTTTCTGTAGATGATTCAAACACACTGACAGCTGTCATGTTTTATAGGAGTATTTGGGAAGCATGTAAGCTTGAAGGAAACTGTGAAATTGAAGGTGCACACATGCGGCTGGAAGCCCCCTGTTACCACCCAAGACACAGACAAAAAAATCAGACACTGACAGCTTAAATCTGGCAACTTTTTAAATACCTGCTCTGCAAATGACAACAAGATGATTTAATGGAAAATGCAAAACTGCATATCCTTTTAGGTCATCTTACACCAACCTGCAGATAGCTGTCTCTACCTGGTAATTAGGTAGACATGGAGCTGTCATGGGTTACAAGCAAGAATCGTGCTGCCACACTCCTCCTCCTTCATTCAGCAAACTCCCAGGAGGGACGGTCGTTTTGTGAAAGGTGACACAACTCAGTGACCGCTGTCTACCTGTCGATAATGAGATGCAGCTGGGGTGCCGTTGTATTCAAATGAGGCTGAGCGTGACAATAATGTTGACGAGAATCAAGTCAAACCTGATGGCCGCTACCTTCTCTGACAATAATAACTACAAGTGTAAAAAGTCAAAGATAGGGTATATGACTGAGAAAAACAAAAACAAAGAGATAACATGTTGGCCAACCCATTTTTCTTTTTTTTTATTTCTCATAAAGAATCATGGGTAGGAGTTACAACTGGTCTGTCCCAGCCTTTTGTCTCTTATGTTGCTTTGCTTAATGTAAACCAATAAAGCTGGCTAACCTTGTGGACCAAATCAATGCTTATTTAGAATACCATTGATTAACAGTTCTGATTATTGATTATGTCATCCCACTCAAGATATGCCAATGACTCTGATAAGGGCTTGCCCTGGAGCAGATAGTTCTGTTCCACCAGGCTACTGGACACACACAATATGGGTGCTTTTCCTCCAACAAATTTACAGGAATCCTTCTGTAGGGGAGATGTGAAGAAAATATATTTTTCTGTGCTTCTGTGATTGAGAGCATATATTTGGATTTTAGAAGTTACTACTAAAACTCTGGCTCGACACAGCCACTTTATTTGCATCCATCCAGATCTGAAAGATTTTACTCAGTGATCTGTTCAAATTTGCATCCTAATGTTGCGTCACATTAGGAGTTCAGAGAAGAATAATCCAGCTTCAATATCTTTGATCTATCCATCTATTTCTTATAGTGGCTTAATCCACCAGGCTGTAGCCTATCCCAGCTGCCACTGGGCAAGACACGGGGTACACCCTGGACAGGTCGCCAGACCATCAGAGGGCCAACACAAAGACAAACAAAAGAAATAGTCATACACACTCAGCCTCACTCAAGGCTTCATGAATTAACCTAACACGCATGTTTTTGATGTTAGGAGGAAGATGGAGTACCTGGAGAGATTATACCCATGCACAGGGAGAACATGCAAACTCCACACAAAAAAGCCCCATCTGAAACTAAAACCAGGAATTTTCTTCCTGTAAAGGGCGGTAACCAACCAAAACTTGGGCCAGCATTTGGGTGCACCCATATGGAGAAATGTTATAAACATTACCCCCCTGAAAACAAAACCCAGTGGCAGCCCTAGGGTTTATTGAACCAATATGTGATAGCAGAATAACAACATGATGTTGATTTGTCTATCAGCCACCAGCTTGCGGTTATCCCAGCTTACCTATCTACTGTATGGCATAGTGTTTTACCAACCTGGGCCAGTTCAATGCATGACTCATGATAAGCTTGTGTAAATTTGCCTGTCAAGTTTTCTATGAGTTTGGTGAGTAATAATGTGAGCTTGGTTTGCTGTGTATGCGAGTGAAAGTTCTCAGTCCAGGTACTGTGTGCTCTCTTACGGGGAAATAACATCCTTCAAGGACTATGAATGGTGACTTTTGTTAAAAAATCACTAAGCTGTAGGACTTATCTCAAAAGAAGCACATCCCCCAGAGGGGAGGGCTGGAGTGTAGTCAAGTGACACGCTAGATTTCCTAAAACCAACTGCTGTTTACGGGGGGTGTAAAGACAAGGCTGAGAAGGGTGCCATATGGTTTTCCAGTGGTGTTTGAACTCAAACATATCACAGACCCAAGACAAAATGTGTCAAGTTGTGGACTGAATATGTCTCCTATTACACACATCATTTAGACATTAAATAAAACACAAACTCTAGATAGTACTACTCTGCTGACACAAGGTAAGAGTATGGAAGTCACATTTTCGTCAAAGGTCTTGCTCATTATTGCATTTTCCATTTTAGTGCATCCTTGATTCTTCATGACCTCTCTTCATGTATTTTTGTCCCTCTCACAAGAGATGTGTGTGAAGAAGATGTAGCAGAAGAGGCAAAATAGCAGGTACCAAAAAAAATGGGGCCTCCTTGCTTTGGAGCCTTCATTTTAAACTGACTTAATTTCAATATAATGTGACACAGGTGAATTATCTAAACATTGTTTGGTTACAGCCTACCATTGTATTTAAATCATTTTTTTTCTGTCAGATGAACGTTAAAGGAAGTAGTTACAACTTATATATTTCATGCTTATTTTATAAAGTTACATGTCTCATCCCCTATTTAGGAAAAAAGACTTCTGCTAAGGCTAGACCAGTGCATCCTTTACTTACTCTAGGAATAGACATTCTTCTAAATGTTATGTTACCATTTATTTCCTGGTAATAATCTATTTCCTGGTAAGAGGACGGAAGAAGAAGAGATGAAGAAGCACAAATCAGGGCAAGAATACATTTACATCACAATCAGCTGTTGAGTTATCACCAGAGTATATCCAACTGATGATGCCATAGGTGAAATTACAAGAATTCAAATTCAAAATCCCAAGTATTCTATAAGGCCACAACCATTCCAATGTATAAGAGTGCACACTACAAATCAGCCATATACAGTAAACAAATCCCCAATGAGCAAATAAAGTAGTAAGTGTTGTGCCTGGCAACATCAGTTAGAGCGGTCAAAAAGCATTGAGAAATTAAATCCTGAAGAAAAAGAATAAATAAATATACTAAATAAATAAATAAAAGTATCACTGCACTCAAAAAAGAACTGCGAAAAGCACATTCTACCTCATTAATATTGCTTGTGGATGAAAGAAAATACTGTCATTACTCCAGCAATTGGTTTGGCATCTTAACAGCAACCATCCCCAAGGGTAACCGAGAGTGCCATGGTGAATGTCCACAGAGCTGGAACATTACAAAGTAATTATTTATTTTCCTTGTCTGGTAATTGTTTTGGAGATGTATTTAGCCACATTATCGGAAGTGAAGAAAAAAGGTTTCTGAGTTTAAACCAAAAATGTTGGTAGGCCTGGTTGGCCAAAAATATACCCATTGGCTATTGGCAAAAATGACAATAAACTGGAAGTCCAACATGATTAAGATTGACCACAGAGGAATAGAACTGTGGGTACCAAAAGTTAACAGACGAGGACCCAGGATTTGGCCACTTTATTCTACTCAGTCAGACACGGTGTAAAGCAAACAGCCCATCTATGGATTTCTCTTGGGTTTATTTTAGAGATGCCAAATGGGGCTTCTTTAAGTAGGACTGCCCCCTAACAGTCAACAAAGAAAAGCTGACTATTAGTTTTGTAGTTAATACTTTGCCGATAATTGTTTATGCCTGTATTTATTTTACACTGGAAGCAACAGAATGCTTTCATTTCCCTCTCTCTCACTTTCATACAGTCTTGTCAGCTATTGTGCTGTTCCTTGTTCAATCTGATGACACAAAATTTGTGTGTATACTCAGGGCCTGTCTTCATATTGATGCCAAGCCAGAGAGTATTAAAACCTGCATCTACTGCAGTCAATCTACTGATGTGAGACTAAACGCTTGCACACTGCACTCAAGAGCCAGATGTTAGTGGGTGTTAGCTGGTTTTTTGACCAGTGTGAAAAGGGCTTTAATGGTAGCCAATTTTGTGAAGAGTCCTGCTGATTTAATTCTTCTTCCATGCCACAATTGCAACAGCCAATATGCTTCAAGAAACAGTCAAAATGATTGTATATACTTAAAAACTGAGGTCTGTGGAGATATAATGGTCTTCACGGCTTGTTTTTTGTTGCAGAATGAATTGAAGTAAAAGATCGCAAAGTTTGCAAATAGTGAAAAAGTCCTGAATCTCGATAATATTAGTGAAAGATGGAAAGGTTTGAATCGTCTTGCGTCATCTTTGAAAGGGTTTTGTTTCAATCCTCATGAGTCTAATATTTTTTATATAAGTTTGTTTTGAAGTGGTTAATTTTTTTACACTCAACATACATGGCACTCCCCATTTGGTTGCATCTCAGTGATGTACATCTCGTGTCAACTCCTCTGTGCACTTGTGCAGAGACAGGGTTACTTCTTCAATGTACAGGATTAGTATGCTGGAGGTGGGATGTCCCAAATTCGAAGCCTCACAACACTCCAGACATGAATTAAAAATGTGTTCATGTACCCTATTTTTGCCTTGATCATCAACTCCTCGATGATCAAGCTCTATCAACTTGACAATGTCAAATAGTGATCTGGAGAGATCCAGGGGCTCGCCTCTGGTCAGTCACTTGAATCGATTATATCAGACTGAATGTTTTGGTTTTTTTGTGTCTGACTTGCAGTTAATATGGACCATAGCACATGCGCTCAACCCTGTAGGGTTATTGAACAATGCTGTAAAGTCTGATTATAAAAACATTTACAGCAGAGCTGCTATAAAAGAGAGTGAGTCAATCAAAACTGTCAATAACACAGGATCCATGACTTAAAATGACCAGTGCTACCACTTACACACTAGGGCATGCAGTTCAATTTTTATAGGCAACATGAGAAGATGGAAATGAATATGTAGCCATGTGTAGATACAGTCTCCAGAACTTCTACCAGCTTGATTCTGATTCACTTAGAGGTATAGTTTTTGCATTTCTGTCATTTCTTTTTGGGGGAAGAAGATTGATATCATGTCCGTACGATCAAAGTGAAGCCACCATCAGCATTTAACTGAGCTCAACACAAAGACAGTTAACAAGAAAATTCAAAAGGCCTGGCTCTGCAACGGGAATGAGATCCGCCTCCTCTACAAGCAGGAAATTTTTTTTGTGAGAATAATTTTAGAACTCAGATTTAATCTACAAAATCCAAATACAGAACTAAAACATCCTGAGCATGGTGAACGCCCGGGAGGCAGCTGGCCCCGATGGAATACCTGGGTGCGTACTCAAAGCCTGTGCAGAGCAGCTGGCAGGGGTCTTTGCGGACATCTTCAACCTGTCCCTGGCCCTGAACGACTTCCGTCCTGTTGCCCTCACCCCCATCATTGCTAAGTGCTTTGAGAGACTGGTCCTTGCACACTTAAAACCGTGCCTACTCAGACAATGAGACGGCCTACAGGGATGAGGTTCGGCACCTGGCTACGTGGTGTGCTGACAACAACCTGGCACTCAATAACAACAGAACCAAGGAGATCATCGTGAACTTCAGGCGGGCTGGGAGCCATCCACACATCCCCATCTCCATCAATGGAGCTGAAGTGGAGCGTGTGTCCAGCTTCAAGTTCCTTGGCATCCACATCACCGATGATCTCACCTGGTCCATTAACTCCTCCATCCTGGTTAAGAAAGCACAGCAGCGCCTCTACTTTCTGCGGAGCCTTAAGAAAGCTCACCTCTGTCCTAGGATCCTGGTGAACTTCTACTGCTTTACCATTGAGAGCATTCTCACTAACTGTATCACAGTATGGTACGGCAAGTGCTCCGCATCAGACCGGAAAGCACTCCAGCGGGTGGTGAAAACCGCCCAGAGGATCACCGGCAAACAGCTGGACAGCATCGATCAGATCTACCATCGACGCTGTCTAGGCAAAACCAGGAACATTATAAAAGACTCCTCCCACCCGAACAATAAACTTTTCACCCTTCTCACATCCGGCAGGCGCTACAGAAGCCTTTGCTCCTGCACCAGCAGGCTCAGGAAGAGTTTCTTCCACGAGGCGGTGATCCTGCTGAACTCTACCCCATCCCTCCACCCTACTTCAGCCCTCCATCCTACTTCACCCACCCACTTTACTCCAACCACCCACTCTTCTCCATCCACCCAATAGCACCATCTTGCACTCCACTGCCATTTGCACAACTTCTGGTTTGCACTGTTCTTTTTCATTTCACACTGTCTATGTACTATTTACATTTAATTATTTATCCATCCATCCATCCATCCATTATCTGCCGCTTGTCCGGGGATCGGGTCGCGGGGGCAGCAGCTTGAGCAGAGAAACCCAGACGTCCCTGTCCCCGGCCACTTCCTCCAGCTCTTCTGGGGGGACCCTGAGGCGTTCCCAGGCCAGCCGAGAAACATAATCTCTCCAACGTGTCCTGGGTCTTTCCCGGGGCCTCCTCCAAGTGGGACGGGCCCGGAACACCTCACCAGGGAGGCGTCCAGGAGGCATCCTAACCAGATGCCCGAGCCACCTCATCTGACTCCTCTCGATGCGGAGGAGCAGCGGTTCTACTCCAAGCCCCTCCCGGATGACCGAGCTTCTCACCCTATCTCTAAGGGAGAGCCCAGACACCCTGCGGAGGAAACTCATTTCGGCCGCTTGTATTCGCGATCTCGTTCTTTCGGTCACTACCCACAGCTCGTGACCATAGGTGAGGGTAGGAACATAGATTGACCGGTAAATCGAGAGCTTCGCCTTCTGGCTCAGCTCCTTCTTCACCACGACGGGCCGGTGCAGAGCCCGCATCACTGCAGACGCCGCACCAATCCGCTTGTCAATCTCCTGCTCCATTCGTCCCTCGCTCGTGAACAAGACCCCGAGATACTTGAACTCCTCCACTTGGGGAAGGATCTCATTTAATTATTTAATTTATTAATATTCAGTTACTTATTTACATAGTATATATAGTGTATATATTTAGTCTGTATATATTCTGTGTATATAATGTACATAGTATTTATTCTGTATATATAAAAGCACACTTTTGCACTTCTGGTTGGATGCTAACTGCATTTCATTGGCTTGTACCTGTACTTGCTCTTTGACAATAAAGTTGAATCTAATCTAATCTAAAGTATTAGGAAGAAAACGTATTATGTGTTTGTCTGGTATGAGCACTGAGCACTCTCCACTACTGCAAACAGCTCCGAGGAGCCTCCCAAAAAACTGTTGTGATTTAAGAAAAGATTCTGATACTAATCATTAGAACTGTAATAGTAACACTGTACTGCATTTGATTAATTTAAAAGTGTGATCATTTTCTTTAGAGCAGTGCTAATGTGCCAAACTTTTGTTAGCTAGGAACAGCTTACAGCCCCATTGAATTTCCCCAAAGATCCCTCTGATTCCATGTGGTTTGTGATGGCCTGAAGAAAAGTGTCTGTGCTCTCATTTTGTACGAGATCATGTTCACCTTAATTTATACAGCGGCTGCTGCTGACCTGTGCTGATAAAAGAACCAGTACACTGCTTGAGCTGTGCTTTTTGGGAGGTGGGGACGGCCCCTGTCGTCTTATTGTTCGGTCAGCAGTGCTAAGTTAGCCCCTGTCAGCCAGCCAGTGTTGAGCTCTGCACTTTGCATATGGGGGCTCTTCCGTAATGAGACTCTATGTATGGGTATCATGTGAGATATCTGAGCTAGCGCTTACTGCCCCACGGTCAAGGTCAAAGCTGGCCCATCCCACCACTGACTCCCCTATCCTATCCATCACCTGAGAGCACAGACCACAGCTAAGCTCACATTCCAACCTCTCTGGACAGCCTTATACCAATTTGGAAGGACCATATTTTTTTTAGGGAATACCTGTTCATTTCAATAAACCTCCAAGATATTATCCAAAGAAATGACAACAAGTGCTAGTACAAGATTCTCAATTAAATTTTTTTTAAGACAGTGCCGAAGAATAAACCGATTTCTTTTACCAGCACAGATTAACATAAAGGCCTGAGGTGTCAATAGTGACCCATCTAAATAGATGCCTTTAAAAGATTGCTGGCTGTGTAATACAATAGTCCATTTATCTTATCTTACCCATGTGCATGTTTAGTGTTTGGTCTTTTCCAATGAGCACTTGCTATTAACATGTCAAAAGTGGATACCTTATGTTGGTCTATGCGAGTAAGACAGGGGCTTAAGTGCGCAGGAACCTGGAAAAATCTGGTCGTACACCACCATACTAACGCTTAAGTCCCCACAGCAATCAATAAACTGCCCTCTAGAAGATCATATATCAATTCCTTGCTGAACTCAGGGGTAGAATAAAAAAAACGTGTACCTAAAGAATTAACAACCCCTGTGCTGCTGTATGCATGTACAAGAGGGCAACGTGCCTTGTAACCTAGAGTTTGACAGTTCACCATCTTTTCTGACAAGAAGAAGAGGCCTTTTTTTCCATAGAGCAATATATTATTTTTTTTTGTTCGCATTTAGTTTGCTCTTTAGTTGTAGTCGATATTCTTATTCAAGATTTTTGACAGGCGTTTCACATTTGTATAAGACATTTTGCCTAAATCCCCCATTTTTCCAAAATTGTTAACAACTTGCAGTTGGCTGACTGGAAGCAGATAGAGGTCGATGTGTTTGTTATGACGATACCAAATGAACTACCTCACTGCCCCCGTCTTCCTACAGAGTTCCCCCTGAAAGATGAACATTACTGACAGATCCTATGACTATCCATCCAAAAGACACAACAAGTAACATGGTAAAGAGCATGATTACCCAAAGAAATGGGTATCTGATGTATGATTTTGAGCACAACACTGGACTGTATGATAACAGGCAGTGAAAAATCTCTCAATGGGAACATGGACAAATAAAAAGATGAAATGAGTAAGGAGTGATGGATTTCCTATCATTTGTGATCTATGACCAATCGGCTGTCTATGTTCAGATTCGCTGTTAATGGCTATCGGCCGAGATTTAAATCCTTTCTTTTGTGTTTTCCCCTAATCAATAAATTGGCAACCGTTTGATTGAATGCACATCTATTGTGTTAAAATGAGCCTGAGCGAGTTTTGTCCTTTTGAGCAATAGGTTTGTTTTCAGCGCAGCTTTACAGATGATTTTAAAGAGCGGTGCTGTTTAATCATCCATTTATGAAAAACTTTATTTCTTTGTCATCAAATTTTCAGCAGCGAGCTATTCATTTCAGCACAATTGTTAAGAGCAAAGTAAGGATCAGCTTTTATTCCAAAGCATTCCAGTTTGATCATAAATGCGATGCCCTTTCCCCAACTTTCCATATAATTTTAAATGATCAATATACATTAAGGAATATGAATGATCATAAACTGCAGTGATACAGAGAAGACAGACTGTTCTCTTAAAAGGGCAAACACAAAAATAATATAAAACAATTATGAAAAAATGTCAAAGGGAAAAAGAAGACAAAATAAAACTCCAGACAATAAACACAACCATAAATCTTACGGCAAAAGCAAACTGAATTGATATGTAATGACTCATTCAATTTGTTGTGGAAGTTTTGCTGCTTGTTTCGACAAACGAATATGTGAATGTGTACCTACATTCATTTGTGTGATTGCAAACTGTATAAGTCTTACAAGGAGACTTTTTTTTTCAGCTTAAACTGGTTTTACTCTGAGTGTGAGCGTGTATGGTTGTTTGTCTCGTTTGTCTCTGTGTGGCCCTGTGATGAACTGGCGGCCTGTCCAGGATGTACCCTGCCTCTCACCCATTGACCGCTGGGATAGGCTCCAGCCCCCCCGCGACCCGACCGACGGATTCAGCGGTATAGAAAATGGATGGATGGATGAATGGTTTTACTCTATGGCCAGCTCAGATGAATGCACACAAAGAGATGCACAGCCCTAATTTCAAAGTGCAAGGCTTATTATTCTGGGGCTACTTTATATAGCATGAGATTAGATCGATGCCATCCTGTGAAATATGTTCTGCGTTCCCTCAGCTGACATTAGCAGGCCCATTTTAAAGAGAGAACCCTGTTTGTGATGTGCTTTTGAGATAATCTGAGCTTTAGCAAACCCAATTATATTTTCTATTTCATTTTGTTTGAAATCATATTACTGTACAATAAAAAAAAATTTAAAAATCTACATATCTAACAGCATATCAGGATTTTTATTCCATGTACAACTATTTGAAAAAATATCTCTCAGGGATTATGTGAAAGTCAAATAACACAACTTCTTGTTATTAACTCTAGAGCCGAACTGGCTGGAGTTTGATGAAATGGATCCTTTTAATTTGCATCTCAAACAAAATCAAAATACGGGGTAATTTCAATTGGTGGAGAGAAACAAAAGATTGAGTGCGTTTAGTCACTGCATTTGCTAACAGAATATGGAAAAACACAACATTGATAGATTGATGCATGAATCAGTATTCAAATAAAACCATCAAATTCAGTCAGCTTGAAGTTGAGAAAAGAAAAACAACTGCACCCATGGATACCTACATAAACAAAGAATGGACTTTTTATGCCTGCAGTTGAACAACAATGCCCTCTATTGGCGTGACACTGCATGTGTCACCCCAACAAAGGCCATCACACTAAAAGCACACTGATGTATTTTCCAGCACACTCAGCAGAAACATCACATTGAAGTGCAATCACCTCAAGCCTCAAAGACTGTCCTTATTAGCCCTCTAACTACCACAAAATGCTTTGTTGTTAATTTATAAATGTTATTCAACTATAACAGTCATTGCTGCCATGATCAGGGGGCCTTATTAGGAGTTTAAGACATATCAATTAAAACAATAATTAATAAAGCCGCAGTAGGTAAGTGCAGCCAGACTGCCTCCAGCATTGAGAGGTTGCAGACTCTCAAACGGTTCCTCAGAGGTAAGACCCTTTGTGTGTGTGTGTGTGTGTGTGTGTGTGTGTGTGTGCGTGCGTGCGTGCGTGCACGTGAAACGTGAATAAGGATGGTTTACAGGATCAGTGAAGGAGTTCTTGACAGGAATGAACATTGAGCCTCTCGTCTCCCTGTTGCGCTCTCTACTGAACCGGAACAATGGTGTAGACAAACAGGGGCGCCCCGGAGAGTGCGGCAAGCTGAGTGAGTGAGCACAGAGGTTTAATATGACAGCTACACTCCTCGACTGCGAGTTCAGGGTGAGAAAATGTCCTACACTGTACATGTGTGTGTACCATCTTGGCAAATCAGACTATGCCACTTAGAAAAACTAAGCAGGATTCTAGACAGCTGAATTAGTGTTGAACTGTGGGTGAAAAACATGATGTTGCTTACAGTAAACACGAGGGTCATATAGAGGGTCATAAAGAGGTAGGATCACCTCTGTAAAGCGGCTGATTTACACATTACCACTATGCCTTTAATGTGATAACTGTTAAAACTGTATTTTCTGAAGAGAGTGCCCTCTTTACATATGCACACAGCCTTGCACAGAACCAAGAATTCTAATTCCATTAATAACCACCGATTCATGTCATTTTTTGTTATTAGTGGGTAATAAGTTTTATGGGAGCATTCCTGAATATGGAACACATTCATTCTTGCAAGAATGTTCTTATTTCTTGTAGGAAAGAAGAAAGAAGGTGACAATAGAATACATTTCATCCGTGCGTTCTTCTTAAGCAAGAAGTCTGGACTGATTTAAATATTGCATTTATCTTAACAGGATGAATGAATAGAATTTAAAATTCTTCATGTGAAGCTCTCAATGAACAAGGTCCATCTTATCTTAAGGGATCTCATAGTTTGATATTTTTCCAACAGAAGACTTCACTCTCAGACTTACTTGTGGTTCCCAGAGTTTCTAAAAGCAGAATGGGAAGATGAGCCTTCCGTTATCAGGCCCCTCTCTTGTGAAACGAGCTGCCACTATAGGTTCAGGAAGCAGACGCCTGTAAAGATTAAGCTTAAAACGTTTCTTTTTGATAAATCTTATAGTTAAAGGGGGAGTTCTTATTTCTGGCATTAAATATATTCATCTACTCACCAACTAACAGTTTGGTGAAAGTCGGCATCCTTTGGAAGATGTTTAGATTACTCAAGATCTGGGTATATCCGTATAACGGGAGAGAACAGGGCATAGAAAAATACAGCCTCTTTAAGGCTTTATCTGTCTTTATTTCATCAATACTTTAAGATGAATGAATGACTGGACGCGTACTATTGCACTGTTAGTTCATAGCTGTCATTTTGTCATTATCCGGGGCTATCGGGGGGCTTATGGGGGCTTTCTACACACGCGTCTAGTGGGATGACGTCATTGACGCGCGCCGCTTCAGCATAAATAAAACGGAGCCGAATTTAATGTAAATACATATTGGCAGTTTCTGGGCAAAGTCACTGCAACACAACCAGAACACACCAGATAAATATCGGCCACCGCCATTGGTTGATGTTGTCTTGTCTGCAGATACATTGACTTCAGTCAAAAACCTGAAAATCAGTCAAAACTGATGTTACACCAATATATATTTGCGTTTCTAAGTCCAATACATTTGCCTAAATTTGCAGACCTCTCACCATTGTGGTGAAAAACTAATTAAGAAATTACTTTAATCATTCTTCTTTTCTCTGCACATTGTCCCGTTGTGTGGATAAAATAATATTATCTTTCAGTGTGCTCACACCATGCTGCGAAACCAACTCTCTCCAACCTCCGAGAAGACCATAAAACACTTGCAGGGTGCGAGGGCGGGGGGGGGGGGCAACAAAGCAAAGCCATGATAGATAGAAATGCTAATAGCTGAGCAATGTTAAATGGGATCATGACAAAGATTTGCAGCTGCTACTTTTATCAATCGCTCGGCAAAGTTTAACAAATCTGTCGGAAGAAAATGTTGCTATTAAGTGAAAGAAAATCTGCTCTGTCAAAACTGTTCATGAATAATTTTGTTACACTTCATTTTCAAACTCTTTGGGGGGAAATTATCGCGGTAACCCTCAATGCTGTCTTAAAAGCCTTGAAAGGGAAGTCATGCAAAGCAACCAAAAGACATTATGATGCATACCTGAGCAAAGCTAATAGTCTGTCCCATCCCCCTTTTAATTTCAATTAAACCTCTCGCTTTGACTCAGAGGCAACAAAATCTAAAGTGTCTTTGATCTCCTAATCATAGAAGAGAGAGGAAAATCGGGAGTTACCTAAAGGGAGTTAGCAACAATGAACAAAACAACCTACCATGAAAGAGAGACACCCCCCCGTAAAAAAAATATTTTTTCCATGAACTTTCATTCCATCCATCCATCCATCCTCCATCTTCTTAACCGCTGAATCCACGTGGGGTTGCGGTGGCAATATGGAGACAGTGTTTCCCGCACGAAATTGCTTAGTCAAGGTAGTGAGTCGTCGGCCGGGACCAGGGGTTTTGCGCGGATAGCGTTCAGTCGGGTGGCGGGGGGGGGGGTACTTGGAATGGGACGGGGGCTGTTAGAGCAATAACGAAGCTGTTTAAGAGCTGTAACACTTTTTTATTTACATTATTAACTATTTACATTAACAACCAGTAGGTGTCGCAATTCAATGTTATCAATGCTGTCTTTTAATGTCTGAGCCTGGCAAAGCATTATTACTTCGGTTTAAAAATGTTTTTGTTTTTTTTTGGGAACGTTGGCAAGGCGGCAAGTGCGAGTTTGCTAAGGCGGCCGCCTTAAAGCTGCAGTCGGCAGGTTTTCAAAATTGCGAGTCTAAAGTCGGAAAATTCGAACTGACACAACTTTGAGGTCCCTCCCCCAACCTCTAACAAGCTCCGAATCGCCCCCCAAACCCCTCCCCCTCTGTGGACGAGGTTGTGCACGTGAGTTCACACCAGTGTGAGTACACACAAGCTGGGGCAGACTCACGCTCAGTAGCGTGTGCACAAGCTGTGATTGACAGGTAGGATTCCTCCACCCTAACTTGATTGGTTAAAAACAGCCGGGAGCGCTCGGTTTTTGCAAGCATGATTACAGGCTTCAGAGGGAGCTACAGTTTCGCTCTCAATGCGGAGGAGTAGCGGCTCTACTTTCAATCTCTCCCGGGTGGCTGAACTCCTCACCCTATCATAAAGCGTGAGACCCACCACCCTGCGAAGAAAACTTATTGTAACAGTGACCTTATTTTTTCCATCATGACCATAGTTGAGGGTAGGGATGTAAACTGCCAGGAAAATCGAGAGATTTGCTTTGTGACTCTGCTCCCTCTTCACCACAACAGTCCGGTACAGCGACTGCATCACTGCTGCCGCTTGTCTCAGCCTGCGGCTGATCTGACCATCCCTCCTCCCATCACTCATGAATAAGACTCCAAGATATTTAAACTCCTCCACCTGGGGTAGGTTCTCTCCCCCAACCTGGAGAGGGCCTGTCATTCTTTCATTTCTTCATTCTAAATCTTACCTCCCCAAATTTGATCAAAGAAGTGGTGTCATGTTGTTTTATAGACTTACAATACATCAAACTGAAATACAGTTAAAGAGAGCTTTTGAGAATGGGAATGTAATAATACCAATTCTGAAAATATAGTCCATCATTCATGTTTTCTTAAGAAAAATCAAATACTTTTCAAAACAAACAAACTAAAAGTTGCACATACTGAGGACAAACCTACTCTGAACATGCTCTAAATTGTGAAAACAGTTTTATTTATGATGTACTGACTGTGAGTTGCTTGCCATCATACTAACTTTTGCCCTTGGTACCACCCAACAGGACTTACAGGAGCAGGAGTGATATGACAATCCCAGTGTAAAGGATCATGGATACTTTCACCCCTCAGAGTGTTGGATTATGAGCGGCTAAATGCTTTCATAAGAAAGAAAAACACCAGGGTCAACAAACACTCCCCAGATACCCAGGCGCTCGTTGATGTGCCGCTTAGCTGTGCGGGGGCCATGCAAAGTAAAGGAACACAATCAGTCATCTGTTAGAGAGGGACTAGTGAGCTTTAGAGCTAGAGGGTCGCTCAGCGCTGGCCACACAGAAGCAGGCCAGAGGTGGAGACAGCACTCAGACTAAATATTCCCATTCAGTTGGCTTGCATCATTTCTTCTTTTACTTGCTGCTTATTCAGATCACTCCTGACAAAGTCATTTTCACACAGTTTTGATAAGATGGATTTTGTCTGTTGTTATTAATATTAATCACTTTAATCAGTGCTCTGCGACTCAAGTAGATCTCTAAACATCTCATTCAGCTCTTTGCATGATGCAAGCATGCATATTAAAGCAAAGCAGCCAGCTGTGAAAACAGCTTAATTAGTAGTAATCAGATGGCGCATGTTTCCATTATTTGCCTTCATTAGGGATGGCTTATTTCTCTTATTCTATCAGCCAACTGCTGCCTCTCTGTGACTGGTGAGGCTGGTTAAATAATGAATTTAACTAAATTCTTAACAATTTAAGCTTGAAATGCCTGCAGAATATGAGAAATATTTCCACAATGGCAACATATTTATTTAACATACAATGTCCACCTGGTACAAAATTAGTAATGTCTATCAATGGTGGTCAATTTCATTGACTTTTTATCAATTATCAACAAATTCTTGTAAAAACGTATGCAGATTATCAAAAAACACAATCTTGAGGTCAATGTGACATACACCTCTAGGTGCTACTTGGACACATCATCAGTGATGAACCCAAGGTCATGGGGTGTTTCGGGTCTTTGATCATCAAACACCCTCGCTCGGGCGACCCAGCCGGGGGTGATCAGCCCCCGACTTGTGTCCAAGTGGCCCACTACTCCACGGATCCCCCCTCCGGATCCATAGCCATCTTGAGGCTTTATCCGCAGCCTCTATGATGTTCCTGATGGCTCGCCTGCACAGCTGACCTTTTACTCCGAGGACTTTTAGGGTTCGGGTTAGTGACTGGCCAGCAAAACCCCGGCACCCTACCTCAACTGGTTTGCTTTCCAGCCTTTACTCCGACACTCAGCCACCAGTTCAGCATACTTGGCCCTCTTGCGTTCATTTGCCTCCTCCATTCTGTCTTCCCAGGGGACAGTAAGTTCAACCAGCATCACTTGCTTTGCAGACTCTGATGTTAATACCATGTCTGGTCGAAGTGCAGTGGCTGTGATGTTCTCTGGGAACTTGAGCTGTCTTCCCAGGTCAACTTGGAGCTTCCAGTCCCGTGACGTGGTGAGAAGCCCTCCAGAGGAAGCTGGCTGATGTTGTGCCTTCTCCCCAGCTCTGACAAAGGTGATGGTGTGCTTGGGGGTGTGCTGGTACCTGCAGTTAGAGATTGCTGTGCTGAGCGTGTCTGCCAGAGCCCTGAGACAAGGCCCTGATGCCAGCGGTACCGCCCCTCCCCCAAGGCCTTCGGGCAGCAACTGAGGATGTGCTCGAGGGTGGCTCTTTTCTGGCACAGCTGACATGCCGCAGTGTCTGCTAATCCCCAGCGCTTCAGGTTGGTTGGACTTGGGAGAACGTCATATACGGACTGGATAAGGAACTTAATGTGCATGGGTTCGAGTCTCCAGAGCTCTGTCCAGGTGACTTTACGCTGCTCAGCTTGCTCCCACTTTGTCCAGGCGCCTTGCTGGTGCATAGCCACCATCTTGACTCGCCGATCTTCCTCCACCTCCGCCCTTATCTCATCCTGTACCATTTGTCGCTTCTCCCTTCCTCTGACTTTGTCATAGCGGGGCTTGGGCCGAGACCTGCGTGACCCACTGCAGTGTTGCCCACTGAGATGTTGTGCTGTAGCCTTGCCTCTGCTCTGTCAACGGCTTCCTGTGCCTTCCACTTCCTCCCAGTTTTCACGCGGATTCCTGCTGTGGTGACTTTTCTGTCCTTCTCTAGGCGTTGCCAGGCAGATGTTAGTGATCCTGATGTTACCCTCAGCTGGAAGTTGTTATAATAGTACAGGATGAGGTTGGTGATCGTCGCTGGGACATGGTGTTTCGTCAGTGCTGTTTCAACAAGCTTGTGGGGAATGGATCCATAGGCGTTTGCGAGGTCCAGCCAGAGTGTTGCCAAATCCCCTCTGCTCTCCCGTCACGGATCAGCTGCGATACCACCCCTGTGTGCTCCAGGCATCCCGAAACACCTGGGACTCCACCCTTCTGAACTGAGGTGTCTATGTAGCCATTCTTCAAGAGGAAGTCTGTGAGCCGTTGGGACACTATCTTGAAGAAGATCTTCCCCTCAACACATAGCAGCGAGATGATGCGGAACTGCTCGATGTTACTTCCTCTGCAGACCTCCTCTGAGTGGCAACCTTTCCCCTACGGCAGATCACCTTCATGATCTTCCAGAGTCGAACAAGGAGTTTGGGGCACTGCTTGTAGACTCTGTACGGGACTCCACTGGGGCCTGGGGCAGAGCTTGATCTTGCAGCCATCACAGCTTCCTTGACCTCTTTCAGGGTGGGCTCTGTGGTGTTAAACTGTACCGTGGGCTCTGGCGGCTTTACCAGAGACTCGCATCGGCCAAGATCTTGTTCTCTTAAGGGATCGCTGAACGTGATGTTGAGGTGATGGTTGATCTCCTCCACAGGACACGTCAGGTTGCCGCTTTTCTTCTGCCCCAGAAGTCGCTTGGTGAAGGTGAACGGGTTGGTTATAAATGCCTTGCGCTTCTTGGCCCTCTCCTTTCCCTTCTTTCTGTGCCATTCAGCTCTCCTGAGTGTGATGAGCTTACTTCTCAGGATCTGTCTGAGCTCAGACAAGGCATCTCTCTCCTCCTCCTTTGCTGCCCTGAACTGGCTTTTCAACGTCCTCAGCTCCTGCCTCAGCTGACTGATCTTGAGATCTCGCCGGTTAGGTCTCGCTGGCTGTCTATTCCCAGGCCTCTCTGTCACCCCGAACCATTCGGCTCCGATAGTTGTTATCAGGATGCACATTGCCTGAAGTTTGTGATCAACATTGCCCTTCGCTGTTGTTTCCATAATCTTGTCTATATCTGCGTCCAGCTGAAGCCACTCCTTGTTGTTGGCGGCAGGCCACTTGACCCGACGTAATTCTGGATTTCCCTTCTGCGGGGGGACTGGTGCAGCTTGGAGGTTCCGGGCACTGTGGTGAGGCTCCGGGCCTGGCTCCTCCTCCGTCTGACCAGGGTCTGTGACGAGCAACAAGAAGTGACAAAAAACATCCACTGTATCCAGGTATAAACATTAAAAAAGCCGTAAACAATAAAAAGAAGCTTTAAACCTCATAAATCAAAGTTGGTGCACTCTGATGGAGAGCCAGGAAAGCTGGTTATGGAAAAAAAGGAGTGATCAATGGTATTAACAAATCGTTGATGCTCAAGACAGCTGTTCTCTTTTGAGACCCTAAAGTTTGATTCAAAGCACTTTATCTTCCAATCTAACCTGAGACAGTTGAATCGATGGTAGCAGGTGGTTGTAAACTTGTTCTTCAAAAGCTGTACAATATGAAGTTTACCGAGGGGGCGGGGCCAACAATGACAAGGAGAAAGACTGTCAAGGAAAAAGAGTTGGGAATTCATCCCCTAAGGTGGCATCCTATCAGATTTTCTGGGCTGGATCATAAATCAAATTTCTTTCACTTGATAGCTCAATTTATCCTCCAACAACATGCATAAAACTTCAAAATTACATAGCAGCACCATTTTAAAAAAATCAATGTATATTCTTTTTTGTACCTCATACACACTGGCTACTTTACATATTTTACTTTACTTCTACAGAACTATTCACTTGGTAGTTCTTTTAAACAGATGGTTTAGTCATGAGAATGTACACATCAAAGTGTTGTTGATGACTTGTGAACTTTTTTCCCCATTTCCCAGCCATGCCACCATTCAGAGCACCTTTTTATATTTGGTGGAGAAGATATTCCATCATCCTCTATCTGTAGGCGTGGCCATTGGACGCTGAGCTACACTTACATCATCAAAGAACTTAAAAAATAGACAAAAGCAAAAATTAAGGAAAAATACATGATGAACCAAAAGGAATGTATTAACGCAGAAAATGTGTCTTTCAAGAGCAGACTGTAGATTTGGTATATTGGACAGTGACAGGACTGTCACTGTAACCCTAACCCTTTGTCTTCACTTTTTTTATATACCTCCCTTTATTCTTAATGATCTTGCTACTTATTGGTGAAAGAGGTGGACAAAATATAAAACAGTACAATAAAGTTAATTTGCCATTTGTCAGGACTGCAAGATGGCACAAGTGTGGTCAATGACACACGAATCATTGCTGCAGTGAGAGTCTTCATGCCAACTGCACCTTAACTTTTGTTTCATTCTTCTGCTGAATGTAAAGACTGCAGTGTATACAACACTGTTTAAGAAATCAAATCATCTCGGAAAATTTAAAGAACAGTTGCAACAACTTGCAGTTAAATTACATGCTAAAAAATAAAAATAAATACGTCGATGTAGCAGTGTTGGTTCAAAACCTCTCTTTATTGTCCAGCTGCTGTCACAGATGTGCACGTTATCCATACCATGTGCAAACCCACGTAATCACAGTTCCGGATTTTTCAAATTCGTGATGATAACACGTCATATAGTCCCACACTTTTTTAGCACGCACAGGACCCAGCGTTCATGATTTCCAAGAAGAATTTCACATTTTGATCAGTCGGCTCACAGGACAGTATTCCACCTCCTCACAGAAGGCAGTGGTGTTTCCACACAAACATTAAACCCACATATCTAACTAACTTCTCTTAGTTTTTAGCCAGGTGTATTGTTGGCCCAACACAATGTCTGTACAACATCTACCGCACGTCTCTTTACTGCTTTACTTTATTATACTTTTTAAGGCTACAACATAGATCCACTTGCAGGTGAGCATACTGTATATATGGCACCATAAAAGTCAGTCTGCCACACATGTTTGAGAGCAATTGCAAGGGAAGTAATGCAAACCTATTTGTGTTCTATCGTAACAGTATTACTGGCAGCTTGTCACTGACCACTGGAACGACAGAATGGACTTTCTATCACTGTAACATGCTTAAGCACCCATCACATAAGTGCTCAGTCAAAATGCATCAAGATAAGGAGAGCATTCACACACACACACTCACGCACACACTCACACTCATTCACTGCCAAAGCCATAAAAGGCGCAGATGCCCAAAGGAAAGGACAACATTCAAGTCAATACAGTTAAACATTTCTGCTGAGTGGACATTACTATGTATGGGGGATTAGCACTTGGCTCAGGGAATAGACAACCATACCGACTGGTGTGTGGGTGGGTGTCTTTTTGAGTATGTAATTGGGAGAAAGAAAAAAAAGAAAAGAAACTGGCCCGACCCCAGTCTCAAAATCCCTAATAGTTTGGAACTTTCTTCTTGTCTTCTCTGTTTTATAAAAGTAGTATAACATTGCTTTGTGTCTCCTGAGATTAGTATTTATCAAAAAGTTATTTCAGTTTAAAACTGAGAAAACATAACACTTGTTGGAAACAGAATTACAGCTTTGCAAAACGATTAATAAGTCTGTAATTCCTTCAAGTTGCAGGGTATAACAATAATTAAGATCTATGGGAAGATCCATGTTATCAAAAACAATTTTTAGAAGTTTATAAATGATTTGCTCAATGAACTCTTATCTTTAAAAAGACAAAAAAAAAGAAAAACATACATTTATATCCTTCTGGGTCCTTCTACACATGAGAACAGCCTATTTTTTTATGCCATCATGCACCACTAGGGGTACCTGAAAGAGGGCAATAAAAGCGGTTGTGAATGTTTTTTGTGAGAAGTCCAAAGAAAACCATCCATCCATCCATCCATTTTCTATACCCGCTTAATTCATCGGTTGGGTCGGGGGGGGGGGGGGGGGGGGCGGGGGGGGCTAGAGCCTAACCCAGCGGTCATCGGGCGAGAGGCGGGGCACACTCTGGACAGGCCGCCAGTCCATTACAGGGCCTCACAGAGACAAACGAGACAAACAACCACACACTCTCACACTCACTCCTAAGGACAATTTTAGAGACACCAATTTACCTAACATGCATGTTTTTGGACAGTGGGAGGAAGCCGGAGTACCCGGAGAGAAGCCACGCATACACGGGGAGAACATGCAAACTCCGCACAGAAAGGCCCCAGCCGGGAGTTGAACCTGGAACCCTCTCGCTGTGAAGTGACGGTGCTAACTCCAAAGAAAACCCATTTCAGAAATTGAGAATTGTACAAATCTGGTAAAGCAAGAACAGACAATCATGCATTACCTCATCAAAGAGGCAAAAACATGGCAAGATCTGCATTACTTCAAAGTACACAAAAATAAACACTGACGTAACGTTTCCTAGATTGAAGATAGATAGATATGAAGACAAAGATCATCGGAGTGATACGGAAGCTGCTTGTTTTCTCTTCAACGATAATTTTGCCAATCTATATAGAAGTGCGGTATTTAAAACGTTTGCCATTTCCAACTTCAGCTCTAGAAGTCAGTAATTATTACACACTGTTCCTTTCAAAGTAAACAAGTTTTTCTTTTCCTATTTTTGTAATAGAACATTAAAAATTACGTAACAACTTTTGAAGTGTAATGCATGCATCCTGCTGTGAAATCCTCCTCCTAAAGAAGTTCAGAAAAATCTAAGTGGATTCAGGGCCTTCTGACTTTTGTCCATGTGCACGTGCACCAACAAGTGAGTTTGCCTTTATCTAATCCATAATTAGATTATGCTAATGCTGAAAGAGAATCCAAAAACTAATTATGATGTGAAGAAAGGAAAAAGGATTTCAATCAAGACCTCACTGTTGTAGAACCTGTAACATTTGTAAGTTACTGTAGTTTGCATCATATCTGATCAGATGTCAAACTAAAAGAAGAGGTCCACTGCTATTTAAAAGCCAGCAGGAACAGCATAAACCAATAATGTAAGAGAAAGTGTATGATAAAAATGACTAAAGCCAAGATAATTCAGCCAATTAATTTCATGATAATTCCATTTTCTCTCTCCCGTATCTCTATTATTCTCCTCCCGTCTTTGCTGGTTCTCACAGTCCTGCCTTGCGGGCAGTAAGTATATGCACGATGAACACATTTAATTTTCCCTGTTAGTCCACAGCGCGGCCAGAGGTGAGCTTTAATAAGGATCAATGGCACTTTATCCTGGACAGGACCCACTCCTGTGCATGCAAATCACAACACCAGCAATGGATTCAATTAAAAATAAGAACCTCCAACCACGAGCGCTGGAAATTCAATTAAAGGATTTATGCAAAGGTTCGCTGTCTTTTTTTGTGTTGCTGTTTCTGTTTATGTAATGAACTTTTCATATCAAGAATCAATACTTAATCTGGAGTGGAGCCATAAGAAGGGTGATGGGCTGTTTTCACATATGCGTACTGGATATAATTCAAGAACGACATTTAAATAGATTTGGCTGCAGGACATGTTACAGCAGTATTCTACTCACTAAGCAGGAACTGAAGACATCTACTGCAAATCTATGAGTGTTTTTCTGAAGGTATGACATATCTCATGCTATACCCACATATGAAGTTTACAAGAAGTATCAGATGGGGCACACTTCAGATAACAGTGATTCTCAGGGAGGTCTCATAGAACTGACCCTCACAATAAGCCAAGCATAGAAACTAAAAGGCTAAGGCCCCAGTGTTCACCCTTAGGTGTGTGTTTTGGCCTAATGAAATTGGATCTCTATAGACAATAACCCTTGTAACAAGATTGAACTGGGACACCCATGTCAATATTCATAAATGGGATTGTTGGCTTTTCATGTTTGTGTGCACGGATGTGCATTGCTCTCATACCAGCATGCTCCACCTGAGTAAAATGCTTTCTCATTGCTTGTCCACCTAGTGGAACACACAAAACAAGAGTGTTCTGGCCGGACCTCAAAATGTGGGTGGGGACCCATAATATTTTCCCACACCTTCATGATTAGAGTATTTAAGCTTTCCCTTAAGTTCCTCAGAAGTTTTTGATTAATCTGCAACAGATGTGCCAAGAGAGGTTGTTCCAAGACGGTGGTGTAAAAAGGGATGCTGTGTCAACAGAAAAGAGGTGCATAAAATAAAAGCTGTACAATAAACATCCAGACAGTTAATGAAGAAGGGCACATAAATTAGCAACCCTGCATATGTACACGCACACACACACACACATATATATATATATATATATATGTGTATGCATGTCACTATCATCAGAGCATACTGATGTGAAATGAGCTGCTAGAGCAATACAATTTGTGTTGACTGCACTGTAGGCACATCCTGCTGGATTATATTGTATTTAAAGGTGTTTCAATATAAGGAAATCCAATGCAATGACAACAAAACCACAGCTTCCAAGGTAACCATTGCTGGATCACTTTAATGAGACAGTGTGCACAATGGGTAACACTGATTACAGAGCTTTACATCATGCAAGTTTCCTTTTCTTTTTCATTCCCCTCAGTACTTGGCAGGAAAAAAAACTCAAGAATTGAAGCATCATTTTGAAGCAACTCTAATCAGCTCCCTTCAATAAAGTGCAAACAAAATAACTTAACAGATGGCACACCATAAATTGACAGTGTCGAGAGCTCTATCCTTCAACCCATCAGCACTCTCGATGAAGGAGAGTACCGAGATGTGGAGCAAAAGAAGACTAAAATTACCGCCTGTATGAAAAGTGAAACTAGACAGGCTATTCAAATCCTGGCTCGGCTATAAATAGGGTAACATACACACAGCTAATGTGGTGGATTAGTAGCAGGAAGCAGACAGACAGTCATCACAGTCATTGTTCCCCTTAGCTCACCAGGTCTTAGATCCCAGCAGACGTCACCCTATCTACGAAATCAGTATCAGCCGGAGACTTCGTCCATTCATAAAAGCAGTTTCATAAAACTATCAGCCCCAGAGTGTCATTCACAAAGTAGGCAAAGGGTCCTGTTTCTGAAGCTGATATTCTGTCAGGATGTTACCCTCCCTTTCCTCTTCACTGCACCATATAAAGTAAGTGTGTAACACAATACACACTTAAAGACCCTTTCTTCATATTTATATAAAGCCTGATGGCAAGAGATCAAGGCTTAAGTGCTTGTTTACTGTGCTCTAGATCTAATCCAATTTTTTCTAACCAAAGCTTTGTCCCTTGCAATGAACTCTGACTGATAGACGAAGCTGAACAGTTGTTGGTATGGCTCTTACTTAATTTGCTTGAAATGGTTGATCTTATTTATTCAACTAAGTCACAATGCCTAAGTAACAATCGTTGAAGATGAATAATATATTCAATAGTAATGACATTTTGCTCCATTTGTGTTTCAAGAGAAGAAACAATTTATTACCGTTTATATTATTGCAGTTATATAGTTGTCTTTTATTAATCTGTTTAAAGGAAGCAGTTAGTACAGCAAACAGTGATGCATCTGCAGAAAAACCTTAATTGCTATTGTTTCATTGAATCAGTGAATATAGCAGCTTTCCGCTTCATCCTGCTAACAACATACTGCCAGTAGACACTCCCTCACCTTTCCCTCTCTCCTAATCACCAATTAGGACTCCATTAGTCTGGCCTGGCAGCTCATTTGCTTGGAAGGCGGCTGAGGGGACCTGTTATGTGGGACCTCTGCCCACAGTGTTCCGCCCCAGCGACCACCGCATGGCTGTCATGGTAATACTGCCTCTGCGTCTCACTGTTTCACGAGTAAAAGTGCCCCCCCCTCCTCCTCCCTCACCACTTCCTGCCTAACAATGCTTTGCCAGGGAAATCCTCTGCCACTCTGGCAGGCTGCGAGCAGAGACTTCCCCTCTGAGGATCGAGGGAAGCGGGAGATGCAACGGAGGGGAGCAACTAGAGGGCAGTCAACATAAGTCTGTGGAGCCACTTGTTAGGCACTTCATTAAATGTCTGTCCCTGTGGTGAACAGGTGAAGTAGGACTCTTATTAACTGGGTAAGGAGACATCCCTCAAGAGCTGGGTGACGGTTTACAGTGCCAGCTGCCCGGGCCGGCTTGTGTGGAACAAGGAAATGCAGGACCGCCCGAGAAAGAGGAATGGTGGGGTGCTGAGGAAGGAGTTTTGATGAGACAGAGAGCAGGGACTGAGTCATATTTAAAGCACTAAACAGCCCCTTAGCAACATCGTGAAATTATCCCACTGGCATATAAGACAAGGCCCAAAGCTCTCAGGAACTTGTTAAAGCTGCTGACTCCCTCTCCCCATCCTCAGCTTTCTCTTGGCTAGTAATGTCACACTAGAGGAACCTGGTCAGAAGTCCAGCACTTGCATATGTAAAAAGGTAAGTGGATGCCAAAGGTAGCAAAGAGTGAGATGGGGACAAAGCAAGAGGGTAGTGAATAGTGCATATATTTGTGAGATCATGATAGGTATTAAGACAGCGGGAAATATTCCACTTGGATTTCAGTTAGTTTAAATCAAGCCATTTCGGGTTCATTTAAACAAGGTTATCCTGAGTTAAAGCCCTCATTTATAAAGCTTGTTGGACTATCAGGAAAATCTGACCAACTTGTCGTCATAGTGGAGGTGATTAGCATGATAAAACTGACACACATCTCAGATCTTAAGCATTATCTTTGCTTGGCATGGTTTTCTTAAATACATTAAGGATATGTAAAAGCTGTTGGCACTTTTGTCAACAAATCAAATATAGCTAATGTACAGTTTGGCTTTCTTGAGTTGCTTTCTGTGATCCCATTTCCAATATGCTGGCATCTGCAGTCTTTGTAATCTCTACGGATCCCAGGAGCATGTACAAGCAATTAAAACAATAGCATCTTTATGCCCCTGCAACCAATAAACAAGCTAATGTCACTGCTGTGGAAAGACACACAGCGTCAGAGGCAATACCCCAGCTGGATTACAGCAGAGCTCTGTGCTTTTAATACCCAACTATAAAAAAGGTTTAAAGAAATGTATCCACTTTATTAAAAGTACTCCAAGGCAATAATATGCAATACAAACTGCAGTTGGGACAAATTCACAGGACATCCCATTTAAATCTATTTATCTCATTCTGCAATTCTGATGTCTTGTAGGATAGCTCTTAAAGATTTTTTTTCGCAAAGAATACCAAAATATTCATTTCGGTTTGGAATTGAAAGTGAAACAACAGCCATTAGTCAGTGTACATGCAAGTAAGACATGTAGTGGCTCAGCTTTGCCATCAGTTTGGTGCTAAAAACTGGTATTTCCCAGGAATAGCTGTTGACCTTTCGGTGGTGCTGACTGGGCATTGGCAAGGAAATATTAAGCCAAAACCTCTGGAGGGAAACTAGAAAGCAATGGGATCCGAAGCAGCCACAGGTGGTTTGAACCTGAGAACTTCCTTTTGCTCAACTGCACCACAATCTCAAAGAAGTCCATTCCACGAGTCAGTACATTTTTTCAACCTAATCCTGAGAATTAAAAGAGACTAGCATTTGGGGACATACGTATGGAGTATATATCATGGAAAGGGGGAGAGAAAAATGTACAGAATACTGGTGTGGTGAGAGGAGAGAGACAAAGTATGGGAGACCAATATGCTGCTTACATTGGCTTTGTCCCAGTTGTTTAATCTTGTGGCTGTCTTGGGAGCAGTCCTTTACCTTCTGTTTCCTTTTTCCCTGGCAGACTATGAATTACCCTCACCCTTTTTTCTTTAAGATTACTTCTTATTCTGTTTGGGGAAAAAAAGAAGTCTGAAACAACCCATGGTAAGAACCCATGCAGCAGGGCAAACAGAACCCCAATCCAGTACTAGAGTCAGTATAAAACTGGGTAATTGAAGGCAATTTTAGAAAGGAGGAATTAGAGAAAGGAAATCTGTGTGTGTGTGTCTGTGTGTGTGTGAAAAGTTGATATTTTTGAATAGTTGGCTTCATTTGCACTGCTCTGTTTTCACACACAGTTTCACACTCTGTTTTGGGCAAGGAGACAAGCTCGACATCCTCCAAGGCCAGGTTATGCTATCTTTGGCCCAACTGAGGAAAAGAACTGGCAAAGCTGATCCCAATGTGACCCTCAGAAAATGAAAAGAATGTGACAGAGAAATTCAGTCAAGACCAACAAAAGAGCAGAGCAAAGAAAAGTATAGAAATTGTGGGTGAACATTTATCCATGAGACAAATGAACCAGTCTCTTTATGCTAATGTAATACTCTAAAATGTCCAATACAACCGAGAGGATGTTTCTGGTTTTAGATTTTACATATATAATGACCCGAATGACGGATTCAGCGGGTATAGAAAATGCATGGATGGATGGATGGATGGATGGATATAATGTGTAAAAGAAAGCAAGCCCTCTTTCAAGTTTAAAGTTTTAGGTATCAGCAAGTACTAATAATAAAAAAAACATCTGGTCCTTACCAGGTCTTAAAGTTAGGTTGATAAATCTCAGATCAACAACAACACATATTACATTATATTATACTGTATTACTATCCATTCAACAAAAAATAAGCATATTAAAAATAAGTAAACTCCTTTTATTCAAAAACTCGTTGAACCGATTTTAACAGCAATAAAGTTAGCATTTTTTTGTACCGTTTTATCAGTCTCTTGTCTCTTCCTTAAAGCATCGTTTCAGTTCATTAAGGTTTAGTGGAATTTATTTATGTAGGGCCCTCTTAAAGTCCCACAGCAACATTTCAATAAAGTTAAAGTACACACTTTGAGCCATTTCAACATCTTGATTCTTTTCTTTTGCAGCCATTCGGTTGTAAATTTACTGCTGTGTTTCGAAACAATGTCCTGTTGCATGATCCAATTTCAGCAAAGTTTCAGCTGTCGGACAGATGGCTTCTCGTTTGACTTTAGAATACTCATCAGTCTTCCACCACCATGCTTGACAGTTGACATGAGGCGTTTGTGCTGACATGCATGGCTTTTCTTCGATAAACTAGGAGCTGTGTATTATGGCTAAACGCCATTTTAACTATGGTCTCGTTTCTCAAAAGGACACTTTTTTTTCTAGGAGTCTGAGGTTTTCAGATGCCGCTTTGCAAGCCTAACCAGTACTGCCATGTTCTTTTTAGAGAATACAAGCATTCTCCTGTCAACCCCATCAAACAAACCACACTTGTTCAGTCTTTTCTAATTTCACTTACACAAAGTTTAATATCCAACAATAAAACGGAGGCCTCTAGAGTCTGAGATGTAAACTTTGGGACTGTCTGCTGTTTCTCTGAGCAATGCATGGTCTGACTTTCGGGTGAACTTGCGAGACGTCTACTCCTTGGAAATTTGGAGGTCAACTGTCCTAAATGTTTTCCACTTGTGAATAATCTCTCTCCCTTTAGAATAATGGCATTTTTAGCCTTCCAGATTGATGAGCAACAACATTTACTTCTCTAAGATAATTGGTAATGTATTTTCTCCTTAGCATCGTGTTAATACTCACGCTTGACCAGCAAACTGCAAAAACATCTGTTTCTATGGAGGTACTCACACTTGCTGATGATTCATGAATTAAGTGCATTTGATTAGTAGGACCTGGCTGCTTCTTACTCTTTTAATTCCCCTGAAAGCAGTAAGGGTGAACTTAGTTTTTCCACACCATTCTTCTCCCGTTTGGCTTAGATTTTGTTTAAAAAAAACAATGGAACAATCTAATATGCCATTTGTTGCTGTTCATCTGCAGTTGTATTAACCATCTTTAAAATATTTAATTTTTTTGCTGATCTGAGAACTTAAAAGAGGGTATACTTTCTGTTCACAGGACTGTAAGTCACAAACAACCATTCAAATCATGCATTCAACATTCTATCTATTTAGTAGCTCGAGGCCTGCTCATTTATACAAAATATTTCTTTGGTGTGAGAGCATGAAGAGATGGAAAGCAGGTATAAAACAACCTTTAAAGACATACAATGAGAGGGGAAATAGCATGAAGCCAACTGAGAAAGTGTTAGCAACAGCAGTGTAAGGATGTTTTCACGACACATTATGTTTGAGTACAACATGCCACGCGCTGCTCTATGATTGTTTCAGGGGAATCGTTTTCTGACAGGTGTTAGAAAAGGTCCCTGGGTAGGAACAAGAGCATTCTCCAAATACACATTCATAATTACACATCGTGCACTAGGCAAATAAAGAGATGACAGTGACCTCCCTGATGGTGTTTATGTTGAGGTAAAGTTTGTGAGGGTAACACAAGTCATATATGCCAGTTATACTTTTATCTGATGACTGTAGAAATATAATATTGTCAATCTTTTAACACCCACACAGGCGGACAGTTGAATTCCCCAGAGTGACAGTGTTCAAAATGCTTAAATCAAACTAACTGAGAAGCCCACCTTCTTCTAAGCTGCATATAAATGTACTGAACAAGTAACGCTTCCCCCTTTGGGCCAGCCTCACTGCTTCACTACATCAACAATGAGGTCAAAACTGTTTAACATCGATTTGATGAGAGTAAGTTTACACTTAATAGATGCCATACTAAAAAAAAAAAAAACAGCCTGGACCACGTATACTCAATACTTTTAGAGTCTGTTATTACAGTTAGTTCACTTCAATACATCTAATTTCTCTGTGTTTGTTTCCATTCCCTCATCATACCAAACCACAGTCAACTAGATATTAGACAATCTTCTAATTAACAGTAAAACCACAGTCTAGTGGTCACATGTGTAATTTCTCCGTAGAACGCATTCACCATTCCCAGTGCTCTGTGTGTTGAAGCTACAGGCTTTAATCTCATTGTCCCTTATGCTAGAATAACTGAGTACTTTCTTGGCAAAGGCGTCTTGAGCTCAAGGGTTACTGCATGGTCGATCCTCCAGCAAGGTCCTTTCCATTCTGATTCAATCAATCTTTATTCCATCCACTGCCTAAATCAATTGCACTCCGCCTGGGATGCCCGGTTAAAATGTGGGGAGGCACACAGTCAGACAGGGTACTCCATGCTACAGCTACGTACACACACTGAAAGGGTTTCCCCGCTCAGCGTACAGAGTCATGTGCTGGACCAGTCCTACATCTAAAAACGGATCAAACAACTCCACTAATATCTGCTGTTATCTTTTAAATCTTATATTTTTGAAGACAATTAAAAACTCTTATGTACTGGAGACAAAGACTGCCCGTTTTCTGGAGACAAAGAAGACATGAACAGTTGTTAACTCATCCATCAACGCAGCATTCCTTGCTGTAAGTATCGTTCGTTTGTTCATCATATACATATACTCTTAGCATCCAATCTACTGTTAAGACTTTTTTTCGCCCTCTGTTTGCACAGTTTTGCTAATTATTTCCTCGTGGTAATGAGCTAAATAAATGCACTAGAAATTAAGCACCTGTAATACTGACATGCTTCAATATGCACTCTTTGTTGGTTTTTCTTCCCAGTTTATTTCCTCAAGCACTGGTCCCCCATCCCAGCCCCGGAGCTTCCTTGTAGTAACCTTGTAGTTTCCAATTAAAGCAGGGTTGAACACACTGGCCTCTTCATCCAGCTCCTCCACCACCTGCAGGCACCTGGCAGCTGAAAAAATACAAACCCATTTTAATAAGTTCTTTTTGAAAGTATGTAGTGACTGGTGTTCATGCTCCAATGCCCTGGGTTATGAGTAAACTACACAGAAGCAGGCCCTACCCCACAGCCTGCAGCTCAAAGCCTGGAGCAGGTCTGGCCTTGCAAAGGATGGCCTTGATAGTGACTCGATTCATCTGCTCCATTAACTACAATAAAACCTTGTTAATGACAGGTTAGTGTATCTCAGTTCATCTCTGTAATCCTAAATCTGTAATCAATAAATGTAAAAAAGTCACAGAAAAGAAAAGTATTGGAACAATGGTTAAACTGAAAGTGAAATGTGGTTTTAACCATCCATCCATTTTCTATACCGCTTCTCACACTCCTTTCTAAGGTCAAATAAGAATAACCAATTCACCTAACATGCATGGTTTTGGACAGTAGGACAAAGCAGGAGCATCCGGAGAGAACCCACACATGGACGGGGACAAGATGCAAACTCAACACAGAAAGGCCCAAGCGGGGATTCAAACCAGGAATGCTCTTGCTGTGGAGCGGCAGAGCTAACCACCACACCACTGTGTAACCCCCCTGGTTTAAACCATAATTGCAAAATCAGCACCACCTTCAACATTCAATCAATCTCTAGTATTAATACTCAAGTATTAAGACACAATGCAGCAGCCAGCAACCTTTTTTGAATGTAAACGAACACAAAAGCCTGATGTGCCAATGTGCTCAAAAACATGGTTCAGTATGAGGGTCAATTATGTGGCCAAATTTCATTTATTTTGCAAAATAAATTAATAATAAAAAATAAAAAAAACAGACAAAATAATCAATGAGTATTATTATTGGCAGATTTTTTTATTTTCTTCAGGAAAGAAAATGCTTCATCAGGGAGTAGTCTTAACAACATGTGGTTCAATAATGGTCTCAACGGAGGAGAAACGAAACTCTCCATATATATATATATATATTTATATATATATAGAAATCCTACTATCATTCCATGTGTAGTCTGTATGTTTTATAAACAGCTCCTGACACCTTATAATCTACTAAATTTGCCAGCTAAAAGCAGGACAGGTTGTTTTATGCGAGTCTCTCTGGGAGCTTACCCGCAGTCGTAACTTGTTGGACCAGATTTATTACTATTATTAGTGGTAATTTATTTTTATGGGTTTAATAATGCATGGGAAAAGATTAAATAACAGTAAAAAAGATTTAAGCATTCTGTACAATCTGACAGGCTAATCTGAGTAGAATGTGTGAATGCATACACATACACTTCTGTGGTACGTAATCTATGCGTATGATATCAAAATATACGTGTCCAAAATCATATCTTTTTTTATTTTTTTCTTTACTCATACATGACCTAAATCTGTCTTTTTTCTTAGAAAGATACAGGAAACGTGATAATGGATATTTTTTTGGGCGGCTTTCAAATGTGTCCTTAACCAGATAACGTGCCACGATACCTCTATGAGACCTTGTCAGATCTCTTGGTGACATTCGTCACCATCCTCACCGATGTGGAATTGTATTTAATAGTATTTTATTGTAGACAGCTGTGCAATAGCTACGGTGTGACGTTTTGAGTGACACTTCTGTAAAAAGCTAGACTTATATTGTTAGGTTAGGTCTGCGTTTTAAATCAAAAGGAAAATATGGTGCTAAAAACTAATTTAGTTGCAGTGTTGCAATCAAAAGTGAATAGACAAGTTTAAACAAGTTAAGTAATTTTACCCAAAAGTGGTTGCGGCTGTATCACATGCCCCTTTTACATGGAGCTTGTTTGTCTTTTAGAAGATAAACTCTGTTATCAGCCATTGAAGCTGTTTGATAGTTCGGTGGATGCAAGCAAAGAGGAGCCTGGCAAGTCTGGGCAATGGAGCACCTTTTACTGTAGCTTGCTGCCCCCTCAACTTCTTTTATGTCTTTTCGTATGTCTTAGGTGACAAAAACAAAATTATACAGATTGTGCACAGGGTCTGAAGAATCTTGCTGTGAGAGTCTCAGGGAGAGACACCAGCAGATGTATTTAAAAGTGACCCCTTGACATGCTGAACTTTTGGCCTCAATTTTTCTCGGTTCAGTTCATAATGCTTCTATCCCGCAGCTCCTGGTTCTGACGTCGCATTTGCAGTGTGTCAACCATACAGAGTTAGCGTTCACGTCCCCACAAAAGCTATAATCTAAATTTTGTCTCTTTTCCCCCACTGTCTTTGTCCTTGTGTTCTGTTCTTCTGCATGTGCAGGTCGCTGCACAGATATGAGCAAAAAAATCCAGACTGAGCATTAAGGGGTTGCAGTATGAACAGAGCTTCTGAGACGAGGTACTGCCTGCCCCTACATTTGGCTCTAAAGCAGTAATTCCACATGGGAGAGAAGGACAGATAGAAGAGGCTACTGGCCCATATTCAAATCAACAAACCCTTGAATCCTTAGCATCGACCTTCCTGGCATAACACTAGTTCAATTTGACGGAAGAAAAGGTGGGATAGGAAAGGGGAATGGAAGGAGACTTTGTTACATTGCATGGGTGTATGGGCCATGGTCCAAAGCTTTACTGACACTGCACTAAAGTAACAAGGAAAAGGTGAGGATCATACAGCTGCTGCACTAAGAGACTTCCCAGAACTCAATTCCTCAGTTATACTCTGTGTGAATAAACACAATTAGACCGAAGCCATTATTCTGTAAAATAAACTACAGGTGAGACAACACTTCCTTGTACAACTGTTGCCAGTCAGATGGGCTATGTTACCAGAGAAGCTGTGTGCAAAAAAGAATATTAAAAACCACATGGGTTACAGCAAGTGTGCCAAGTCTCCGCTCGAACACCTTTACCACTGACTGAATTTAGTAAAATAACAGAAAGTATCTTCTCTAAATAATATTCCATTCACTCACCACAGAAACTCACTTAGTGTGAACTTAGGAATCAGGCAGGAAAGGTACAATTGGCAAACCAGAATCTTAGACATTTTAATTAAACTCATGGTGCCACACACTTAAACAATTACTCAGCTATTTAAAGCGTTGGCATGTAGATGACTAACTTGGCCACTCTGATTTTCCCCCTTCCTTATTCCAAATGCAGAACGACGAGCTCCAGTGCACAGAAGAAATGCATGAGGTGATTGGACAGCCCAGGTTCAGCGGCAGCTGGGAATAATGACGGCTATGGGTGTGATCTCGCAGCGCTGAACCCTGACACACACTGCTTCAAAATTCAAATCAAGACAGACGTGTTCATTTCAAGTTAATTATGAGAAGAAACAAAAGATAAAAAAATAATAATAATATTAAATACACATTTCAGTGTAACTACCACAAATTTGTAAACAGAGTCAGATTGTTGAAAGAGTGTGCACTTCTCCTTGGTATTATTACTGTGTTGAGTAACAGAAATTGTTTTGGCTGGGAACAGAAGTTTCTTCTTAAAACACACTGTGGGATACAAAATAAACAAAGTTAGATGAAAAGGAGTGACAAGACTGTAACTTGGACCATTGTAATTGCTCATTTACAACACAGGGCCTAGCTCCCCTAGTGGGCCCAGTGGAGAGAGTGATGGGGTGTTTTAATTGAACCCCATTTTTATTGGATGCTCTGAGCCAGTACAAACTCCACTTAATGTAGATTCCAGTATGGCTTTCTTGATTTGAAGAGTGACCTTGAGTGGGAGTCAGTACGTCTCTTTTGTCCATGTTCTTTCTTTTCTTCCCCTCTGTATATGGAATCAAAGCTTTGCCAAGCCACCATCAACACAAGAGCTTCAGAGGAATTACAAGCTGCCCAAACCAGGGCTGTTTCGATGAATGAGACTACTGTCCTCTCTCCAACAGTATCTTTATACCTTCAACTTTCTGTTACCCTGCTCCAAACACTCTGTTCAACATTTATGAGCAAGTACTGAATTAAGCCTCTCTCTGACAAGAGAAAAATCAGTTCCTTTTAAAAAAAAAATCTTTTTACCTAATCCTGCTAAAAAGAAAAAGAAAAAGAAATTTCTGGCTTTTTCCAATATAATGTGAATTGAACTTAATCGAATAATACTTTATTAATCCCAAAAGGGGGAATCAGTTTTGCTGTATAGCAATTGAATGTTTTGAAGTTGCAGGTTTTTTTTTTTAGGTTACCTTTAGTGTGACGTCAGTTGCAAGACTGAGTCGTTTGTCATTGGACCTATGCTAGCTAATATGCATTCATCTATGTGCGAAATTGATCAAATAAAGAAGGCCATGCACATAAAACTTTTTTAATCAGTTGGATTTTTAGTATCTTGATGGATAGTAAGAAAATAGTTAAAGCAGGGATGTGCAGTGGGGTTCCAATATTTCATACTGCCTCATAACACCATATACCATATAAGGGGTATAATTCAGAAGACATAGAACAAAAAAGGGAAAAATCAACTTGAAATGGTTCATTTTGGGCCTAAGAACTTATGAATCTCAAGTAGTAAATAAATATGAATCTGAAAATGTTCTATTTTGACTGGTGTGAACTGAACTTTGAACTTGTTCTTGTGAAGTGGGAACTTGTACAACACCGGTGATGAGCCATTGGTCATTACAAAAAGTTCATTGTTGAATCAATCAATGCCTACATATTTGGATGTTTAAATGTTCTAATCTGTAAGGGTGGATGACTCATGCCCCAAGGTTCCTCTTCTTCAGACTACTGAGAAAAAACAAAGTGCATGGAAGAATTTGGCAAGGCCCAGAGACGGAGCATATGTGGTGGTAAATATTAGGGAAGCTTTAGAGTTTCGGGCCAACCTAAGAAAACAATGCAAGCAAGGCTATTATACATGTCACTTCAATGTTCTGCAAGAACTTAAGCCTCGTCTTCCATAGGCCACAACTGGATGAATCTATATTCCACATCAACAATTCACAAATCAGGGATAATTACTGAAACGCGAGAACAGCAGGTGAATCTGATGTTTCTCAAAACAGATCTTTAACAATACAGGTGAGTGCCCAAAAAAATAATGTTGGTATAAAAATCAATGGGTCCATAATTACAGCTGTCACGACAGGGAATTACTTGACGACTAATGGTACAAAAGACCTTTGATTAACAATTAAATGTTTAATTTCTCTGTTCATTTCGTAAACACTGGGACATTAACTAATGTTTATATTTTCTATTTAAAAAAAAAAAAAAATAGGCACAAGACAGATATGACAGTAATAACTTAAGGCAGGTGAAGCAGGGTACTCTTAAAGACCACGCTAAAGGAATCCCTCTCAATTATGTCTTATGTCCCACTAAGTGTGTGGGGTGGTGTATTTTCTGCTGAGACCATTTTTGTTCTTGTTCTATTTCACCGAAGTTTTAGTGAAAACTTGGCTTTTTTTCTCTCTGATATGCTTCCAAACAAAAGCTTACACATTTTTCCTCCTCTTTCCAAGCTCTCTCTGAACTTTCGCCCCGCATTCATTTTAGACAATCTACACTTGAGAAATATAGTTACACAGTTTCTTCTCTCTATCTATGTGGCTATGCTTGGTTATGTAGCTTCCGTACGGTATGTACCTTCCAGCTTTCTGTGATAAAGTCTTCCTACAGAGTGTCAGCAGACAAAAGGCTGATACTCCTAAGCACTGCTGTTGTCCAGACTAAAATGTGTTTGCAGAAATCAGGTTGGTATTGCAATTCAAACCAAATGTGGTTTTCCTCAGAATTGCAAAAAAAATTGGTTCTCTTTCTTTTCCTCTGCAGTCAAGATGTCTTAAAAATCAATCTGGTTGTTTCTGAGAAGAAAAAAAAAACGGGTTTGTGCAGGCAGTCTGAACAAGGCCTAAGAGAGCAGAGAGACAGAGGGGAATAGCCATACAGTAAACCCATTGCATTTACTCATTAAAAGGGAGGACAGATAACTTATTCATGGAATAACCATGCATACTGGAAAATGTGGCCGAGTGATAGCCAAATAATCACAGGATGACAAAATAATAAGAAGAAGGAGCAATCATCCTGCACAGGCCTTAAAGCCCTCTAGATTCACTCCATCACATCTTTTAAAATGTACACACTGCCATTAGCAGAAGGGGTAATTTCCACTGCTGTGCAGCCCTGTCTGGGTTTACATGAGGATTAAGACTTGGCTGTCGAGTCAGAATCCAGTGTGAAGTCTTCTATAACAAACTGAAGTAATTAACCGCTCATTTCTAAGGCTAACCTCTTTCATTTGATGTCATATGGAGCTACCTCTCCCCAGGAGTGGAGACCTTAACAAATGGCTTTAATAGGCAGACCTTCATAATGTAAAACCATAGTCTTAAGGGACTGCTTACAGCTTTGACCACTGAGCAAATATGAGTAATTTGTATACACGTCTGCTGGGAGCCGAAACAACCACAATGGGAGGAATTACTTGATATAATTACCTGAGAAAACATCTTGGTAAAGCACACGCAAGACTTTGTCATGCTATGAAAGAGATACAGAGAAAGACCAAGAGACAGAGATTATGTGATCTACCCCTGCAGTGGTCAGGGGGCTCTGTGGTGAAGCCATGAGGCGATTACAAAGGCTCTACAAATGCACCGAGCAAATTTACTCACATGGAAAATTAAGCAGAGACGGCATTCTGTCCCCCTAAAGACTTTAAGATATATGGGTGCTTTTTGTAATTATCATGGGTCAGGTCCTAAATTGAGATGTGTTCATATACCAGTGATTTCAGTGTAAATTTTTCTCTGCGAGAGATGATTCTTTCAACAAACTTGCATGTGTGTCCAGCATTTCCTTTTGCACACACTGTTATCTGTGTGTATGTGTATATATGCCTGTGCATCAGCACGCATATGCGTGTGCATATGTGTGTGCATGCACTGGGTGATATATGAGTTACGCTAGGATTGTGAGAGCCCTGTCGACAGCTGCTGGCTGCCATTCACACCTGAGAGGACCCATGTCCTGATGAAAATTAATGTACTCTGACATCCTCTGGGACTTTGGCAGCCCCCAGAGGGCCTAATGAAGAAATACAACCTTGCAACGAGAGAGGGGGGCATTTCAAAGGGCTCCTGCAGGCCCCAGGAGAGGGCATATAGAGAGGGCATGGGTGGACAGAGGAGACGAAGAACAAGGGTATTTGGAGTTTAAGCAGAAACAATGAGATTTTTCATGAACCCGACTACTGGTATTTATTTTTAATCAAATACAGGGTGAGATGAAGATGCTCATCAGTATCTACATTGTTCATTAAGCATGCACATAGAGTCACTAACAGGTGTTGGAAATTTCTCACCTGCTCATTAAAAACCTAATAATCAATCATTTTCATCAGTATATTTAAAACTCTTAAGAATGAACCAATTGCCTGCAGGTTATATTTTCTGACCTTTGAGCACGTCCAGATAAAGAAAGGTCCTGAAGGTCTGGAAGGTTAGAGGACAAAGCTCTTTGGGTCATCTGTGCCTCAGAAGCGGTCACACGAGGCTTATCTAAAAGAGACCAGCCCATGGAGTTATAGTACTGGTCATTATGAAAAATCTATTTGGGTCCCATGTGATGTATCATACAAGTACCAATTAAAATGCCTTCCTTTAAATTCACCATGAAATCTTCATCTCTAAACAGACAGATGGTAAAGTATAATGGTATATTTGTCCAGACAAGCCTGCCCAACTGTCCTTAAAAACCACAAAGCTGAAGCATGAAAAAGTATTTTGATTTTTCAACCTCAGCCCTTGCTTTGCCTAAAGTCCGTATTTGCTTGTCACTTTTCTTCCCCCACATCTCTCCCTGAAATAAAAAGCAGCACATTACATTTAAAGAGCGATGAAACTCTTGGCAAATGAGGGGGCTTTCACAAGTGAGGCAGGAAGAGTTTCTAAAATTTGAGGAGAATGTGAAATTAACACTCAATATGAAAGTCTGATCACCAGGCAGAGAAAAGAAAGAAAGCGGGGCTCAGAAAAGAAGGAGGTGTGTGTGTTGGGGAAAGAGGATGTCAGCACACTGCATAGACCTTTAGAATAGAAGAATAGAATAGAAAAATACTTTATTTTAGGCTTAAAACCTAGTATCCTGGCATAAGGGTGCCCAGTGGTAGCTCTGGGCCAGCACAGCCGAGGTGCTCGAGGTGGACCAACACAGAGAACTCTCCTGTTAGGAGGTCCTGAGGTCTCTGGATCCCCTCACGATGTTGACTAACCATCCACAAACCACCAGGAAATTGTGGTGAGAGCTGACCCAGATAGAATCCCAAGTACGAGACCATGTGACGTCAGCGCAGCCAACATCTATCATTAGCACATCCACAAACTCCACTGACATGACCTCTGTCCGTTTAAGCAAATGTGGGGGAGTTCCTGGTGCTGGAGTCAGTTAAGCTGTGAAAGTGACCACATGTCCATCTTTTTACTGTGGCACAGGATCTAATTGGAAGTTCATTGAAACAGCTTTTTTGACAGATGTGCAGCCGTGATGTAGCAAAACTCATCTGGGGGACACTCCTGTCTGAATTCGGCTCTGCCACTAATCCCTGTAAATTACAGTGTAACTGCATCCACGGAAAGTCACTTCAGCCACGTGGGTCGTCCTGTTCCTTCCAAATGGAAAAAAACCTGAAAATACATAGATATGTAATGGACCTAAGGAGGAAAATTTCATACTTCCATGCTCAGATTTACTCTTCTGATGACTTCAAGTACGGTAAAATAAAGTAATAAAATTCCAGGGATAATTTTCCTGATTTACTTCAAACTAAACAAATTATTTTCTGAAGCATCTCTACTTGTAGTGCCAAAAGTTAAAAAAAAAAATCTATTTGAGTCCAGCTTAACCACAACTTACAAGGAAAAGGAGGTGAATTCCTCTTAGACTCCAGTGTTTGGACAGAAATTGCTCTTTCATACGCCATTAAAATTTCCCTCTCATTTCTTTCAAAACAGTCTCTTCAAAGTCCCTGTCAGACATGTATTCAGATGTGAAGCACTCTTATCCAGTCATCCTGTGGGCAAACATTACTTCCAGCTGAGCAAACATGCCCAGGCTGAACTGCACAGACTACACATGACAGAGCCCTCTAGTTTCTCTCACTCCATATTACTCACACACATGCTACAGTATTAATACATTCATTTAGAATACCATTTTAATTAGCTTTATTCTAGCTGTACAGTTTGAAAAATTGCAGGAAACTGTATGACAAGGTTCACTTGTTTTTTTTCAGATGCCCTTTCCAAAATAGCTCAGTTAATGTAAAATTACATCTGTGAATAAAGCTGACTAGAAGTAAAGAGTTACTGATCTTATAAATGAATAAATAAAATAACATGAGCATGTTGATGCAGTCCATAGTTTGATGGTTCTGAAAACCAGGGTTTCTAGCTTCAGCAGAACTTTTACAGCCTAGGCAAAGGCTGAAGCCTAGTTTTTGTGTGTGGCTTTCTTTACTTTTTGTATTCTCTACATGGATATAGCCTAACTAATTGTGGCTTATTGTAATTTATGCACTAGTCTGCATGGATTTGGAAACGGGCAAAATTAATAACAGAGTTTCGACTCAATTCTTCCTTCCACGCTCATTAAAAGATAGTGAAAACAAACCTTTGAGGCTGGATCTTAATTGGTTTAAGTGCAGGTTTATGGAATAGTCAATGATCCTCTAGACACCAGTTTGATGTCTTTATTTTACAGTTGAAGGTCAGGTGAACTCTGACCCCAAACCCTCACATGATAAATGATAATAGTGAGATCAGACCTCTGGCCTCACTTGGTATTAAAGTTCTTATATTGGTCACAATGGCCATGTATAATGCCTGCTGTAATCAATAATTGTTTAAGTATTTGAAGATTCTCGCTGATTGAAATACACCATTTTATGCAGTGGGCTATGTGAATATGAACATTTTTCTAGAAGAAGAAACAACATAGTGAAGATTTTATGGCGCATTTCTACATACTTAAATTTCTGCTTATGCTTTCTGAACCAAAGACAGAGCAGCCTCATCCTCTATACATGTGCCAGATAAATCAGTTCTGAAGTAAAAACATGTTCAAACTACACAAGGTTTATTCTGACTGTGTACCATTTTTGGCAGTGTGGACCAGGAAAAAGTGATGCAAAATGTGCTGGACATACACTTAACTTTTTATTTCATAACCTGATGGAAAAGAAGACAGTAGAGCCATATCAGTAGTAGTAGTATCACCCCTGATGATGTTATGGTAAGGGTTACTCTTAAAAGGCAAAAGACGGAGTATTAAAATTAAGATGTATTGGGACTTTGAATAAGAGTCTGTGGAGTGCTGCTTGCAATCGTGAGAGTGGGTGTCGGAGAGTTATGGCTTTAGCTAGCCTGTAGTTTATGTGCACTCTGGGTAAAATGCAGAGCACTTTCAGAACATTTATCATAAAACAGAGAGAAGGGACCGGGATGTGAAATGGCTGCTCTGCTCTGCTCTGCCTTAGCATCTGCAATCTGATGTAAACTCTCCAGATGAATAATGTATGACCCCACTGTTGATAAAATATCAGCGTACCTTTTATTTTTTGCTCTGACAATTATAATGTTTTGTAAGGCCTTTGTTTTCCCCTTGTTTCATTTGTGAAAACTCTATTTCTCTTTTATTATACTTAGAGCCAGATGGTGTGATTCTGCTTCTCTTAACCTTAACAACACCAAAAAAAATAAAAATTTCTTTAGAGTAACATTGAACAGAATTGTTAGAATACACAGGGGTGTAATATATAGAAATGTAACTAAAGGGACGAGTAGACGAGTGGACTACCGGGGCTCAGGTAGCTCATATTTAATGTTTTATGCAGCTGGAAAGGCTCACTCTTAACTCATCCCTGACCGTTTCCCCTTACATGAAAATAACCACATACACAAGTTTGGATAAATCATTAAAATCGCTTGTTTTGCTTGCCCAAGTCCCAAATGTAAAAAGTATAAAAGAGGTTATTTTTTTCATCTTAAGCAAACTCAGCTGATTTGTAAATCAACTAATTGTCAGAGCAACTGAACAAAACAATTTCCCTGCTCTGCCTCTCTTTTTCCCTCTTTTTTTTTTTTCTTTTTGCCATTTTCCTTGTATTATTTCCTAAAAACATAAATAAAACCTACATCCACTCTCTCTAAAGGACATAGGCAGTGGGGACTCCATGCACACTGGCAGCATTTAGCAGGTGACAAATGGAGTTTCTCAGGCTGAACCAGCCCAGAAGGTTTACTCAGATGGGTTGATGAATGTAGAAGTGAGGCCCGACAGGCAGGTTTATTTTTATTACGTCTGTCAGTGCACCTTTGCAGTGTCTCCACACTAAGCCAACATACACACTATATGCAACTACAAGGTGTGGGGGGGTAGACTTGAATCACAATGAAGGATGTGCAGAGAAGCTGTTACAGCTCGTTGTTTACACAGTTTCTAAACGTTTTGCTTCAAGAAAATGTTCCAATGGCACATGTTACATTGAATGTTGCATGGGATATAGAATAAATATTGAGCAATATGGTCAAATCAATGACTCCACTTACATTTCCTTTCCATTTCCTGAGACAACATTATGAGATGAGATGATGACGAGATGAAGCAAATATAGTAAAAAGCACAAGATTAATAAACAACATACGGACTTGAATAACCCTGTCGGAATGAGAAAAAGGTGCGAACCACAGGTAATGCAGCTACTGATTGTAGATCAAAACAAGAACAATGAAGGGCAAACTTAGAAGAAGTGGCGAAACACCCACCATCATCTCATTGCACTTCTCTCCCAATGACAAAAGACATGTGGCAGTGAAAAACACAGTTTCTGTGTCTGGCTGCACATGGAGTACTTTATCTACTTGACAGAGGATGTGAAATCACTGAAAAGGTGTGAGGAGAAGTGGAAGGAATTTACTTTTTAAGAGAATGATTCATAGCCTCCTGGCTGTGCATTTCATGAGTCAACAATGTACTGTGGGTGTCTTTGGGGGTGTGTTGAGGGAGGGTGTGTATCAATAGGTAATAAATCTCCGAGCATTCCCTGGATGAGAACAGCCTCACAGGTGTCTCACTGTGAACACAGCAACTTCAGCACTACACACAGGAGATGCGGAGACCGTGTGGAGCACGGGTCAGTCTGAAAGCTGACTGTGTGGTAAAAGTGGCAATGCAAACATAAAAAACAGAAGAAAATTGTTGTATTTACACATTTGTAAATGACAACTTAGTTGCAGTTTCAAACGGTTTAGCTGGTGATGATGGAAAGAGAACAGAAAAATATTAGGCAAAGTGACATTTAAATGAAAGAATCATATAAAATAGAATTCCAGAAAGAAGAGATCATTCGTTCATACACTAGAACAAAAAAAAATATATATATATTTTTTTTAAATCGAGAACATCAGATCAGTGGAGAAAAACCATCTGAAAACAGAAGTTTGTTACTTCTAGTTTTCAACGTAGCTGCAGCTCTTTGAATGTCACAAGGAAGTTAATTCCAGAGCCGAGGTGCTTCAAATCAGCTTCACCGTTTTTCACCAACTATTGGTCTACATAGCCCTTCTCTTTGAAAAAAAAATCCTGGCATGGTGCTCGGAAGTGCTTCCTGTTGGTGTTTAATCAAAAAAAAAGCACTCTGATGCTTTAACTCCTTTACTTTGTATCATCAGTCTACTGTATGCTGAACACGATCCAATATGAGCCACCAGACAAAGAATAATTGCCCTTGTATTGTCAATGGAAAAGCAGTACAATGAATACGGCTAATTTCAGGGTCTTTTTTGTTTGTTTTTCCTTTTTTTGTATGGAAAAATGTTCAGAAGAACTCATTTCAGAGGGTTGGTGGTGACAGAGCACCCCACTGACCCCTTGTGGGATTTCCTGTCACCTGTGGCCCAAACTGTGGGTCAATTTAATTTTATCAGCTTTGTCAACATCACATTATCATTACCAGAAACATGCTCTGTTGAAACAGTGGGTCAAATGTGGCCCAAATCCGATTTTATTTTTGTTCATGACAGTGTGAACAGTACCAGTCAAATGGGATCCGATTTTTTTTCCATTCCTATTTGGGCCAATTTGGCATGTGGTCATAAATCAGATACAGATCAGATTTTCTTTGCAGTGCGACCTCAGTCTACATGGTCAAATTGGAATACATGTGACTTCTACCACCCCCCACAATACCCACAATTCTGTGCATGCGGAAGTCACCACATGTCTGCGTCTTTCTTTTCTAAACATGATGAATGAGAGCAGGCGTTAGCCAGTGGAAGACAAGTGAGGTGCTGGACTTAATAAGCATCTCGGGGGATAATTCCTGTATCTAGTGACATCTTTGTTTTTTGCTCATGCACACCATGACCTCTTTTTGCACCTGGGGGTTGTATCGGTATGGTGGACTGTTCACACTGAAATCTTATATTAACCACATTAAAAATAGAGCAGGCCAACAAAAAAATTGGAACATCTGAACAGTAAATTGGAATTGAGCATTAGGGCATGGAGTCTGAAGGTAGTCTTAGTTTTTGCAAATTGGCACCGACAAATGATCTTTCTTTGTTTTGATTTTTTCGATTTACTGCTCCATCTTTGTTCAAACTCTCACCTCTGGTAACAAGATTTGGGTAGTACCAAAATAATTAGATTGATGATACAGGGGCCACACAGTGGCTGAAAAGAGTTTCCTTTGGTGTCTGGACTCAGCCTTGGAGACTTGTGAGGAGCTTGGCCATCTTGGGGGGTAGCATGAGAAGAGCTCCATCAAAAGGAGTCAGGTCACCTCCCATCGGAGGTCTTTCAGGCACGTTCATCTGTGAGGAGGCCCGGGGCAGACCCAGAGTAGATCCAGAACACACTGGGGGAATTTTAGATCCTTTCTGACCTGTGAACAATTCAGGATCTCATTGGAGAGTGTCGTTGGGGAGAAGAATGCTTGGGTTCTTGTCCTTGGCTTGCTGCTTTCTTAACCAGACCTCAGATTATTGGAAGACAATGGATGGATGGATGGAAAGGAGCTGAATATCGTTCTTTTTCTTTTCAATGTCTTTTTTAAGACAGCGATGTATTAACACCATCTAAGTGGTCAACACTGTGAAAGATGAAAATGTGAGTGTGGTTTTTAAGGCAAGTTTGGCATATGCCTTTAGGTTTGGTTATATTTTTAAGATGTTAAGAGGATGACATATTTATTGTTTTTATACGCTTGTAAAAAAAATTAACCCATTCACACATGGGGGCCTTAAAAAAGGAATAGCAGTGTTGCATCAGATCTTAATGGATTAAGAAATCAAAGAATCAAACATTACATTAACTTGTTTTATTCTTTTTCTACTTCCAAGTACTTATTCTTTTCTCTGGAAAGTTGTATCTCAATCCCATATATTCACACACCGATGGACTATCTGAGGCATCTGAGGGTTCAATGTCTTGTCAAAACACACTTGTAAGGGCATTTCGAAATGAGGTCCAGAGAAGCAGCCATTTGACTGGCAGATGAACGCTCTTCCTCATGAGTTACGGCCGGCTTTACCAGTTAAAAATAAGGAAGCAGGGACAGTCGGTGGAGTGGTGGGTTAAGCGGCCGCCCCATGTACAGAGGCTACAGTCCTCGCTGCAACTGGCCCCGGTTCGAGTCCCGCACCGAGCGGCCCTTTGCTGCATTTCTTCCCTCTCTCTCTGCCCCCTGCTTCCTGTCTCTCTCCAACTGTCCTTTCATTAAAGGCATAAAAAGCCCCCAATAAAATATTAAAAATAAATAAATAAGGAAGCACGGTTGTATAACTAGCACGGAGCCACAGCAGCTTCTCTACTATCAATCAATTATACTGAATGGAAACTATGAAATGCACTTTCATTCATTTATTGATTCGTTTTCCACAACAACTTCATCCTATGCTTGATCGCAGGGGATCTGGAGTGTATCCCAGCTGCCATCGGGCGAGAGGCAGGTTAAACCCTGAACAGGTCATCAGTCTCTCACAGGGCCAACAAGCAGACAAACAAGACAAACAACCATGCACGCTCACACTTAAAGCGGCACAATGCAACTTTTTCATGGTCATAAAATTGCTTGGCAATCATCAGATTGCTTGGCTGACCCGTTCTGATGAAAACGGTGACATTTCCATCTCCATCTGGTGGCCCTAGACCGAAACAGCGCTTGCAACTTTGCCTGTGGCGCCGCGTGCTTTGTTTACCTGTGGAAGTCTCGCGACACACGAGAGCCGAGAACTACTGCTTCACAATAGGTCGTAAAGGGCTCTGAGCCGAGCCAGGTAGCCTGATAAGACACACCCCCTCTCCATTAGCTGTCGACGGCTTGTAGCGACCCGACGCACAGCCCTTTTACAGACAGCCGTTCCACTTCCTATTCGCCCCATTATAAAAAATTTGGCTGCAGTTCAGTTGATTTGGTCTGGGGGCGCTGGCGAGCGAGTGCAGAATGACCATTTTCCATAGGGCTGGCGCTAATAACTCAAAAAATGTCCCCGCTAGCGGCTGAAACCTGAAAATAATACTGTGATTTCTGACAGAGGGATGTGGATTTATATCGAAAGTACAATAACCTGGGAGTTATAGCTTTCTGTTTTCTTACAGGTCTGGCATTTGCGAGTCAGTATCCGCTAGCATCTAGCTAACGGAATCTGAAGAACGCACGGCTGATTACGACCGGCTGCTTTACGGCACTCGTCCACTGTGCCAGAGTGCTAACCTGGTGCCGCTAACAACAACCAAAGCTAAACCAGAGGCTAGTCAGAGAGTATGTAAAAGGGCTGTGCTGAAATCTGTTACTATTTGAGCTAACACCTCTCTGCTAGCTCAGCGTTGGGACTGACCATGCCGTAAAGTGATGCCACATGCGTGACGTCACTCGGGATGCAATACTGACAATAAATGTGTATTTTAAACAAATCTAGTGAGTCTAAAAAATCAAACCAAGTGCCGTTTGAAAGGATAATTTATCCTGCCTTTAGGAAAATTAAAATGAAAAAATATAAAAAATTCTATCAAAAGCAATGGCTGCATCTAAGGTGGATTTCATAGTACCACCAGAGAGTTCGGCGTGCTTTGCACTGCTTCGTTGGCGCCCCTAGAGTGCAGTACCACCCGGAAAAAGCCGCCAGTTTTACCGGATGTGAGTACTCCGGATATCCGGGCGAGTATTTACGTGCTTTTCGAACATCACGAATGCTTTGCGGTACCTGTGGTACCACCATGTGAGTAGCGCTGTGAGTCGCGCATGAGCACACCGTTGTTTTTTTTTAACAAACTTTATTAGAGCTCTTCAAAAGTATACAAAACAAGTCAGGGAAGTATTCTTGACAGTGTTACAGTTTACAAAACCGAACGTGAAGTGAAAAAGAAAGGAGGAAAAAAAAGTACAATAAGAACAAACGTGGCGTGGGCTGAGTATCATATTTAAAACAGCAAGGATTTAGCAATACTTTGATAGATCACATTTGTTTTCTTGTTTGGATTAGAGACATATTTAAGTGATTTAAAATATTGAACAAAGTAGTTTAGAAAGACAGTAAACAGCGGAACAGTATCTTTCCATTTGCATGTATGAATAAAATATTTGCTCAAAATGATCACAAGATTAATGACATCAGAGACATCAGAGTCCAGGTTGTCCATGAAAAAAAGAATGTCCTTGGAAGTGAAAAAAGGTATATTAGAAATTTTAAGCGAGACCCAACTATGAATATCAGACCAGAAAACTTTAACATGTTGACAGCTGTAAAAAAGATGATCTGTAGTTTCTATTTCAGAGGAGCAGAAGACACATGGATCAGAATCAAACTTAAATCTTCTATGTAAAAAATCTCCAACGGGGTATACATCAGATATAATTTTGAAGTGGGTTTCTTTTACCTTAGGAGGAATTGGATATTTCATATAAAGAGAAAATGACTTCTTTTTAAAGGCATTATCTAGGTCTTGTCTTTTATTGTTGACATTAAAATGACAAAATATTTTTTGTTTAAATGCTAGGGAGACCAATCTGTTACTACGTCTTTTATCTTGAAGCGATACATTATCAATTGTCAGCGAGATCAAGCTAGTGTTGATTGAAGAATTTTGCATGGTATTTTGGATAAGATTAAGTAATGGTATGGGAATTGCTTTACAAACCTTGTTATAACTATTACGTGAACTCTCTATCTTATATTTCTTTATAAAGTCATCGTATGACAACAGCATTCCATCTGTATATAATAAATCATGAATAAAACATATGCCATTATCATACCAATCAGATTTAAACAGAGACTTCCTGTTGATAGTTACAACCCTGTTGTTCCATAATAAGGAATTGTGAGGGGAGAAGTTGTGAGTAAAAAGCAACTTCCCAAAATCTAATGCTTGCTTGTAGAAGCTTGACAACTTTAACGGTATCTTAGAAACTTAAAAATCACAATTAAACAAAAACTCTAGCCCTCCAACCTTATTAAAAATTTTATTGGGAATATGAAACCACATCGATTGAGGCTGGGTAATGCATTCTTTCAACCATTTAATTCTGAAAGCTGCAACAATAGACTCAAAATCTAAAGCATTCAAACCTCCATTTTTATAATCTTTAACTAATTGTGATTTGTGTATATAATGAGTTTTATTTCTCCAAGTGAACTTAAAAATGATAGCGTTGGACAACTTTATTGCCTTTGGAGAGATAAACATTGAGTGACAGGGATAAATAAGTCTTCACAGATCCTCAGCTTTGGACAGCAATATGCGACCTAGTATTGAAAGATCACGCGTTAACCAGTGATTAAAAACTGTTTGTAGTCTGGGAGAAATATTGGCATTCTCTCTATCACTGATATTTTTTGTTATTACAAAGCCAAGGCTTGGTAATGAGCACACCGTTGTGCTGAAGTAATCTCACGGTTGACACGAAACAATAACAATTTAAGATTAGTATGACGCCGTTTGGTGCTATTGTCTACCATTAGCCTACCTGTTCTCTGCCGTGAATGATTCTTCATTACCACTACACACGCGCTGTCAAGCAGACTGGACTGAAAGTCTTATAAACACCATTGTTTTAAAACTTTAGGATTACACTAATCTATGTTGGGAGTCAAGCACAAGACCAACCAAGAGCTGAATGCGCATAGTCAATATTGAAATATAGTAGTAAAAAAAAAAAAAAAAAAAAAACATTTTTCATTTCAAAATTAAGGGACATAAACAGTAGACTAACTGGTTTTATTCGATTAATTTTGCAAAATATATACTAACTGGTTTTATATGATTACTTTTGCATACATTGGTGAATGACAAAAAAAAATAATAATAATAATAAAAAAAAAAAAATATATATATATATATATATATATATATATACACACACATACACACTCACTCTCTGTTCCAGCCACTCCATCCAAGGGCAGACAGTGGAGCACGTGGAAGTTTTTAGGTACCTGGGCACCGTCTAATGTCTGTGAGAAAGACCGGAGCCACACCAAAGACAATTTTCTGTTGTTTTGCCACCTGACATTTTTGGGGGCAATCTGTCTTTACTTCTGTATGCTACAAAAAAAAAAAAAAAATTAACGCTATTTGAAATTCCACTAACCGTTAAGTATCAACAAGTGTCTAATTTATGAAAACCTGGTGCATGTGTAACCAGGGGATGTTACACAGGTCAAAACTTTGACTACGCCGGTCTCATTAAGGGTGAGGCATCACTAGGGCTGCTGTACACAAACAATTTCCCCTGCAGGTTTGAAAGAACTTGAGGACACAGTTGTTGCAAAACATATACTTTCCTTTATTTTCTTCTTCTTGTATAAAACATTCTAAATGTGCAGAGTTGCAGAGAGGGCAGGCGAGTAATAAAAGCACAGTGCTACTCTGATATTAACATGTATAGTACACATTGCGAACTTGAAGCACAGCAAACAAAGAAAACCAACACAGAAGTTAGTACATGATCTTACTGCATAGCAGTGGACTGTGTTCACAATGTAGAGGTATACATTTGAGACAGTCACTAGGGTTAGGGGCAGGGGCATAAAAAGAGAGCACGTCAGAGATGTAACAGGGAGCAAGACCGTGTAATGCTTTAAACACTGTTAGTAGAATCTTAAAGTCAATTCTATAGGAGACAGGCAGCCAATGTAGGCCTGCCAGAACAGGAGATGATGAATTATTTTTTTAAAGCATAAGTTCCCTGCACGGTATGTACAAAAAAAAAAAAAAAAACATTATATTTTTTATTACCTGGCCATTCGTCTGGGGGTGATAGGCACTGGAGACCGAATGCTTAATGTGGAGCATGTCAAAAATTCTCTCATTTAACTGTGGACAAATTATGTAAAAAAGATTATGGTTCCATGAATGATTTCATTCATGGAGAAGTATGATGAGCCACAAGTTTGTAAATGGGCCAGAATGACAACAACTGAACTGGATTGAAGGCAGTTCTACTGATGCAGACACCAACACTGTTACTGATGTAAAAATCTTCTCACCTCGTTTACGAACTCCTTCCCTTGGTCAGTTATTATTCTTTGGACCATACCGAACGTGTACATGATGTTTACAAGTGCTCGGCATACCTCTACCGCTGTCTTCGAAGGAAGAGGGGCGGCAGCAACCCACTTACTGTACAGGTCGGTCATGGACATAATGTCCTTATGTCCTCTTTCCGTTTCCTTCAGTTTCAACAAGGTCCAGCTCGATGACGGTCCAGGGATCTGTAACCAGACAAAAATGCCTCATATTTATGTCACCTACATTTTGCAGATGGATACATAAAAGTAAAACACATTGTGTAGGTTTTTTCTTGAAAGAATGCAAACCGCCTGCTTGAATTGAATAAAAACTCGCTACCTTTATGGGATGCAGGGCTGGGGCATCCGTTTGGATGGGGTCATTGAGCTGACACTTGTGGCAGCATCTCACCTTAGACAAATAATAACAACACATAGGAGACTTCTTTCCACTCACATTTTTACTGCGTGTGACGACAAAATCAGACACAATGAGGAACTAGGCATACAAGATGATATGAATAAAATTCTGAATAAAAGTAGGCTTCTTACTTACCCAGCTCTCGACGTCCTTTGCCTGGCCGTCCCAGAAATAGCCAGCAATAGTTTTATTTCTAGTACCCCTTACACCTCTGTGGTTGCCAGACCCAGGGAGATTGTGGCACTCGTTAAGGACGGCAGTTTTTTCCGCGTCACTGGTCACCACCAGCCGCATGTACTGCCGCTTTGGTCCGACATAAAATATGCGACGATCTATTAAAACAAGAAAAATTATAGCCCAACGAATTTAGACTTTTTGATAAGGCTACGTGAGGTTAAGTCCTGATCGTGAATCATCTCCTTGGCTCGCTGCCAAGTGCTAGTCAGCATCAAGTGAATTCCACACTGACATTCTGACAAAACAACAGAGTAAAACAACAAAAAAGTCTTGATCGCACATCATCTCCTTGGCTCGCTGTCGTGAACGCTGCCTTTATAAGTGCTAGTAAGCATCAAGCGACAGTTCTGACAAACATTGACATTCTGACAAAACAGAGTAAAACAACAAAATGTAATAACATGATTAATGACAGCAATAAATGCGCCTCCGCTTCCGAATAAGCGGATAGGTAGGCCTATAATTGCTGACATAAATTAAGTTTATTATTTATATCTCGAGTAAGATTGAAAAAAATGTCAAGTCGGGAATGTGATGAAATTGGGCTTACCTTTCAGTACAAAGTTTTTCGATGCGCGGCGAACCTTCCATCTTTCCTCCTTCCCCCAGAGGGGCAAAACTTGCCCCGTCTCTAAAAACGTTTTTACATTCTCATAAAAGCCTTCCATCTTCTGTCAGGAGTCAGACCTGTCAGGAGTCTGACCACAGATTCTCTCCTCCTACTCAACTAGGTCTGTGCTACTCAAATTAAGTAGCTGAGGTAAAACTGTCGTAAATACGCGCCAAATACGCGCCCGGATATCCGGAGTACTCACATCCGGTAAGCACTCACGTCGGGTCGCTACACGGCTCTCCAACTCTCTGCCAGTGTCTTGAAAAATAAACCGTAAATTGCCTCTGGTGGGTTTACGACAGTCTGGCTAGACTGTCGCCTTATTTTCTACGGAGCTCCCCCTACAGCTTTGGGGTGTATATTGCATGGTAAACAAACCCCGTATTACTGAAAGTTGCATAGCGCCCCTTTAATCTTGTTGTCAATCTAGAAGCATCAATTAACCTAACCTAACATACATGTTTTGAACTGTGGAGGGGGGGGGGGCTGATTACAAAAAGAGAACACATTCTGTACATGCATGGAGAGAAAATGCAAACACACAGAAAGGCCCTTGCCAAAATTCGAACTGGGAACTGAGAGCGCTCACACCTGGTCTCAATCAAATTAAGAGCAGTAAAACTGAGACACACTCTTTTCCTCTGAAAAGCAAGAAGAGACACCATGATCTGGTTAATGGTGAGAGAATGGTCTTTAATGGAACTGGCATGAGACAGATTTAATGCAGTGACTTAATGCTGAGGTCTCTCACCTCCCCCTGAGGCTCTGGGGGGAGCTACCATTATGTGATCAAAAACCCCCGTCACCAGAGGAGCTAGCTGGAGACCATGTATAATGAAGATGTGCAAGGATAAAACAGTGTAGTTTAATCTGCTACTAATCATTATTTACATCACTAACTTATATGGCAAATATAGAAACACATTGTCATAGGAAGATCTGTTTTTTTCTTTTTTTTTTATAGAGTAAAATTTTTTTTGCAAAGCCTTTAAAACTTCTGAAGTTTGACATTAAAGGTCCGTTTTCACATTTGTATGACAAAGAGGGAATGCTCAATATGGTTTTATTATAACCAGGAAATACGACCATATTAGTCCAGTGCTCAGGTCTCTGCACTGGCTTCCTGTCGCTCAGAGAATAGACTTTAAAACAGCTCTGCTCGTGTACAAGTCTCTTCATGGTCAAGCGCCAAAGTACATGTCTGACATGTTAGAGCCATATGAACCAACTGGGTCTCTGAGAACCTCAGGGAGGGGTCTCCTGCTGGTGCCCAGAGTCAGGACTAAACAAGGTGAGGCTGCGTTTCAGTTTTATTCTCCTAAAATCTGGAACAGTCTTCCAGAAGATGTGAGACAGGCCTCAACTCTGACAATGTTTAAATCCAGGCTGAACAGTTCTATTTAGCTGTGCATATGACACCTGAAAGTATTTTATCTGCACTCTTCACTTTTAAATGAATGAATTAATGATTATTGTTTATATTTTTCTTTTTCCCTCTCTTCTTTGATTGCTTTTAACTGTGTTTTAATTTCTATCTTTTAAATGCCTTTGTCTTTATGTAAAGCACATTGAGTTGCCTGTTGTATGAAATGCGCTATATAAATAAAGATGCCTTGCCTTGCCTTGCCTATTACCGGGAAACCATTCACGATCTGCAGGGTTCCCACATTTTTACAGAAACAAAGAAAAAAATGTCCATGGCTTTTAAAGGATTAAAAATTCTGATCAATTCTTCACCTTTAGAAGCAGAACAGAAGTGTACTTTGGATGATTATTAAATTTTACTGTATACAAAACAAGCTGTTCTTGTATGCAATGTGGCCAAACAATTGCAAATAAGTAAATAATAACCTTTAAAATCTGCTGATTACAAATTTGGATTTCTCTGCACGATATCTCTCTGTTGTCTCATTTCTGTTTCAGTCAGGCAAAGGAGGTTTAAGTCTCCAGTTCATCTGGAGTTCAAATAGAGTATAAGGGATTGCTCACCCTGTCTGTGTCTGTGAGGTGTCTTGTAAGTAGCAGCTAGGGAGGAATCCTTTCAATTAGAGTGATTTATGAGAGACCTTATTGAGCTTATTACGCATGGGCTAAGACTGGGAGTTTTCTGCACTGTACAGAGGGTCATTTATGTGTTGATAACATAAAGAAAAATTGGAAGCATTGGAATGGCATCAAATCTCATCCCAACGGTCATCCATCTACGATAACTTGCACTCCATTAGTCATAATGAAGTCTGTCAAGCCGCCAATTTTCTCCCCATTTTCAGTTGTATGACACTGGCAACAAAAAATGAGCAAGATTATTTTCAAACACAGCAATCGTTGCTTTTTATGTCACAGAAGGTGGACATTATTATGCTCTCTTGTTTTGTTTTAGATTTGCAAATATTGCTGATTTTTTTCACACACTACCTGCCTCCTCTCAGGAAAGTCTAATGGAGGCACAAATAATGTGTCTGTCGTGCAAAGAAAACTTTTAAACAATATTATGCAGATCTTCTTATGCAATTCACCAAAACATTTAACTGTATTACCCCAACTTTGTAAAGATGCGAAAAACAGCTCTTTAGCACAGTTAAAAGGTATAAACACGTGCTATTTTTCCCTTGTCTAGCACAAAAGGCTTCTGGGGAAAAGTTTAACTGTAACTGTGTAATTTGGAAAGTCAAGAAAAATGTACTATTAACACAAGGAGCTCCAGAGCTATCATGTTTAAGCAAAAATAAAGAGCATTAGAATATGTTTTTTGGCATAATGCATTGTGTCTATGTGCCAGGAGTGACTGATATTGCATTTACTCCATTCCACATGATAATCCGAAATGCGTTACCACTCCTCAGATCGTAAGCAATTGTGATAATGAATAAAATGTAATCTAATTTATCCAAGGTTTAAATAAGGTAACAGGAGAAGGAGCATATTAAGAGAAACCAGTGGAGGGTGGAAATTAAGAGCTGGTCTCTTATCCCATTACAACCATGCTGCCATCCAATGTGTTGACTATGCGATACGGTTTTGGAAAATCTGTCCAATTAAAGCAATGAGTTAATGGGTGTTTTGGCAAAGGCGCATAACAGAAAACAGTGGCGGGATCTCAAGAGCCGTCTGAAACTGCCTTAGTATAAGCTGATTGCAAACACCAAAGTTTGACGCTCCGCTTAATAGAACTTGTTAAGCAAGCGTGCAAAATCATTAGCGATAAAATAAATTCTATCTGACAGCCTTTATTGAGGTTGTCGTTTGGAGATGTGGAATCTATGCTCTTGTTCTTTCACAACAGAAAAGGCAGTTCATTTCCTGTCTACACGGATGAGCTGCCCAATTTTACGCCAGCCTTTGAAGGTAATTTTACATTGCCAAGGCCCCTCTGATTTCAACTTTGAAGACATTATTTACAGAGAAAAGGAGAAAGGGTGGCTCTATCAAAATACTCCTTGCCCCAGGTAATTATCCACTAGTCTTAGTCCAACCCCATTGTTGAAATGTGCTCATGTTTATGCACGTGAGCAGGATTACACATTCAAACAGTCGGACCACCATTTCACATCCTCACTGTGTAATTATGGAAGGATTAGACCACGTTCAAAATGCAAAGACTCTCCTCATTTTGAACCATATCCTGTTCCAAATAATACTGCCACATGAATGTGTGTCCTCGTCTTATCACTGGTTCTTTCATTTGCCAAATAAACAACAAGGTGTAGAAGGAGGAAAGACCCTGAAATGAGGAGACGATACTTTCTAATTCAAATCCATGGAGCTTCATGGTGTTAAAGTCATACTGGCCTGTAGGCAATGAGAGAAAAGACATGGTGAATTAATTAGGCTGGCAAAGAGAGAGGAGCCCTGTGTCGACCCTCTGTGGTTTCCAGTGGTACCCCCCCTCATCCGCCGCCGCCGCCGCCTGTCAGACAGCAACACAATCAGCAGCGTCACAAATTGAGAAATTCCAGTACACATTCTGTCCTTTGTTGCTGGCATCAAGCAATGCACTAAACTTCAAGTGGAAATCAAATATTCTCTTCATTTTCACAATGTGACTGTTGGTTTTACTTATTTTAATTTCTGTTTTAACATTAATAGCTTTAATTCAACTGTACGCACCAATATGTTTAGCAAACTATCCAAACTGCTGTCTTTGACTACTATACTGCTCAGTGGCGGCACTGTTTCTACTAAACTCTTTTCAACCAAGGGTTATTGCTTCAGACAGGTTTAGCAATAAATCGATTTCATCTATTAAATCGAATTTGTAGTTTAGGACTTTTTTTTTTCCTTCTTCTTCTGTCTTAAAGGGAAATTGATTCTCTCTGTCTTCTTTCAGTTCTACTGCTGCTACTGTCCCTGGGCTCCAGTTCTGGCCTCACTCTCCTGCCTGTTTTTCCCACAAAGACAGACGAAACAACATGGCTGAAAAATTGAAAATGAAAGATTCATAAAATTCATCTCATTGATGCCTATGATGGACTGCAATGGTAAAGCTCATCTCAACATCCAAGTCATTTTTAAACTTTAAATTGAACAATGAGGGGTTCCAATTCTGAAATCCCTACGCTTTCCCCATAGGAGAGAGCAGGGTGGGGTTGACTATCTGGGGCCACATGATGGACAGCCAGGGTGAAACGACCACTTTGCATTGAGTATAGGTTCCAAGAGGCGAGCTGGGACCATGGAGTTAGGGGACAGGAACCCCTTAAACAGCCTGCATTGGCACTCAGACATAAAGTCTAATGAGGCCTCAGAGAGAGCAGGCCACCGGGTGTACGGTCGGCAGTCCTTTGGTGGATGGTGAGGCCCAGGAGGGTGGTTTGACTGCAGGGAGCCTGTCTAAATGGCAAGAGTTACATTCTACTCAGGCGCAGGCAAAAGTTTGCTGTGGTGAACGGTGGAAAACACCAGAGGCCCAAGAAGAAGCAGACATAAGCACGCCTTAGGAGACTCCCACCAAAGTTTCAGTAAGAGCAAGGTCCACCCACACTTCCTCGCAACCCCCAGTGTTTTAGGCACAGACTGAACTGCAAGTTTGATGATAAATGTGTTTCGCAAATAGGAGGACTTTTAAATGTTTTTAATACCACCTAATCTGTTAACTAATTATTCTGTTGAATTGATGTATTATATATTGTAAAAGAAAAAAAAAACGTCAAAAACGTTTCCAAGAGGAGGTACTCTCTTGCTTTGAAGTAAGTTTGAAAGTGCACTGTGTCACTGTCAGGGATCTGTACATTTTCCAAGACATATATTCAAACTTGGGAAATGAGGTCCCTGGAAATTGGGGCAATGAAGTTAGTAGAAAGCTTGCTGAAAAGTGTGTTCTCTATGGCAGGGTGTGCCTTTCCTCTCTTTTCTTTCTTTTTTTTCTTCTCCCTAAACAAGTATCGTTTCATGGCTTGTGTTTGTAAAGGTGCTTTTCATTCTTTCTATATTGCATGGCATACCAGTTTAGTTCTCTAGAAAACCCAGTTAAACAGCAGATTTTTACCACAGGTTGAGGCACTCAACATCAGCAGAGAAACAGGGGGGAAAAAACAAACACAAATTTCCAAGGTGAATATCAGGTTTAAAAAAAAGAAAAAGAGAACATTAAATTAACGATCTACAGAAAAAAAAGATGTTGTTCATCTGCATGGGATAAAAGAGCGGTAGAGTGATTTCAATGAGCTACTACATGAAGTCTGTCATTATGCGGTCTCATATCTTGAATGTAGAGTAGGTGCTTCCACATCCAAGTAGTTTTCCACTGCCACACGTTTTTCTTTTTTATCAGTCATGTAGCTATGCAACCAGCTAGTAGCTCAAAGTTAGCTGTGTAGCAACAACTCTACACTATGTTCCTGTATAATTTACCTGTCCTAATTTACATGACATGAAAATGTCTTGATCACCACTACATGCGTCAGGGAATTTTGCTGAAGGCAATGCCTGGTCTTCTTACAACCAGTGACCATGCCGTGTGGCATCTCTCTATTAACCTTTGCTTCCTTTGTTTTGCTTTCAAGCTGCAAAACAGAAAAATTGTAATTTAGCCTTATTCTAATGGAATAGCCTGAAAGTAACTGATAACTAACTTTCCAAAAAAAGTCATGGGTTGATCATTGCCAACAAAGGGGGAAGGGGGTGTGCAAATATCTGTCGATTTCGACTGCTCTAGTTATCATTGCATCTTTAAAACCCTTTGATGCGCAACATGGGTCAAAAGTGACCCGGCTGAGTTTTAATTTTCCATATCTTTGTAATAAATTAACTTAATCATTCAATATTCAAGGTATTCCTCAATTAACTTGTTTTTAATCATCATGCATCGTTATTTTATTTTTTCCTTTCTTACTTTTTGAATAAAAACCCTTTTTGTATCAATAAACCTCTAATGCGCAACATCGGTCAAAAATGACCCGCATTAATTTTCTATGTTACTTAATGTATGGCTGAAGGTTTCTATGATATATCTCTGAAACAAATTAATCATTAATCATTTTCTATTCCAAGTATGCAGTAAATATCTTATTTTTTTTCAGCACAAATCTTTATTTTTATTTTCTTCTCTTACTTTATGAAGAAGCACAGCTTTTGTTTTGCTACATCCAGTTTACACACATGGGTCAGACAGGACCCGCATGCATTTACCATTTCACAGCTCAGCACAGCTCCCATCACACATCTAAGTACAGTAAGTTTTGTTTTTCAATTGTACTAATATTACTTTAGAGATTTCTTGATGACAGTAGTGAAAGATAACATTACATTACATAATATGATGATTAGGTTTAGGTTACCTTGAGAGTGAGTACATTACTTCTCAGAAAGTTACAAATAATTATTATTAGCTAGCTGTTGACATATTCTATTTTAGTTAGGGTTAGGGTAGGGTTATCTGTGTTATCTGTTATCATGGTTCTGTTATTTCCTGTCTTGGTTCTGTTATTTAGTTCCTGTTTTATTTTTGTAGTGGTTGTCCTCTTGTGTTCTGTTCCATATTCACTTCCTGTCTTTGTCTTTTTCCTGCTCGTTTTTGATTGCTCACACCTCTGCCTTGTTGTATTGTTTGTTCATCCCTGCCTCCTAGTTTTTTCCCCACCAATCCATGTTCTGCTCACTCCCCTCACCTGAGCTTCTCCTCCCTCTCTTCACCTGTTCTTCTTCCCCTTTGTATTTAAGTTATTTATTTTGTTGTTGCGTCATTAGTCTTCCAAAGTAAGTCTTGCCGTTCTGGTCTTTGTCTGGTAGTTGGATTTGTCTTGTAGTCGTCATAGGCATAGGCATAGGCATAGTCATAGTCATAGTCATGTTTTCCCTATTTGCCTTGTTCTTCCATTTTCTGTTTTTGGATCTTGCCTATAACCCTTTTTGGTTATATTAAAGACGTTTTGTTCAGCCTGCAGTGTCTGCATGTGGGTCCACCTGCTTTGCCACCCCAAAAACCTGACAGTATGTGTGTGTGAAAAAATGACAAACATGTTGCAAATACTAAATAAGTGTTTGGCCCACTCACTGCTAAAGTAACTACTTGAAAAGAGTTAAATAGTATTAAGGTACTTTATTTTATGTCACACTTGGATGAATGGGTAATTTTTGACCCATGTGTGTAAATTCGATGTAGTAATATAAAAACTACTTTTGCTTATAAAGTATGAAAGTAAAAATGAAAATAATGATCAGTGGTGATCAAAAACAAGATATTTAAAGAATACTTGGAATATTCAATCATAAATTAAATTGATTTCAAAAGATAGAACAAAGAGAAACTCAGCCAGCATGACATAACCTGGGAAATGAATGCGGGTCATTTTTGACCCAAGTTGTGTATTAGAGGGGGTGTGCATATATTGCGCATCAAAGGGTTAAAAATCTACAATTAGACAGCTTCCACATGACAGTCTTTGACAAAAAGAAATAAACAAAATATCAAATAGATTAAAAATGATAGACCATAGTAACAATAGTATAAGGTTTCTGGTACTTTTTTTTATTTCAGTATATTTTTATATATATATATAACAAAATTAAATCTTTTCAATGAAATAGACCAGTGCAGCAAGATGTTTAAGCCTTGTGTCAACATTTTAATAAAACATATTCTTTTGTTTTCTTGCTTTGAGGGTGTTATCTAAAAATATCATGTAAATTACATGATGTATTTTTGGATAAAAGTTTATCACATCAGATAAAATTGTCAGATAGCTTTACTCGCACTTTCAGCCAACCTAAACACTAGATTCACCAGGACACATTCAAACATGAGTTACTTAAAAGGCATTCAAACCCAAAAACTTTACCAGTTGTAACCAAATAGCACTATACATGTACAGCGTTACCAAACCTTTTTTTATTATTGATTTTTTTTTTCTTTTTTTTGCCAGTGCAACAAACTCAGGCATCGGTTCTATGGTTCTCTTCGCTTTAATCAGGAAGATGTCCTGCTGCAAAACGCTTTAATGCCTGCAGGCTTGCAATAATACAGCTAAGGGAGCCCTCCGGCACTCTGGTGAGATGGAGGTTGAGAGAGCAGACCCAAGTCATTCCTACAATAAGGAAGAGTCGCACCAGAGACAAAAACAATAACTCCACATCCTCAGCAATGGTGCCCCCCATGCACCCAAATGCAGAAAAATGACAGGAGGTGACGTTCCCTGCTGCATTACTTTTGAGTTACGGAGGTGATTTGCAATTCAAAGAGTCTAAGGAGTGCTGACCACAACACTAACGCCTCCACAAGCCCGCTGAGGCAAATAACACTGGGGGCAATTTGCAGCTCCTTTTGCTTGGAAACACACTTTTAGGCCAAGTCATGTAAAATAAAAATATGATAAATACCAAAACTAATGAGGCCAAATTTTGTTTTCTGAACTAAAAACAGAGGTGGCGTTGGGAGTTAACTTAATGTCAAGGCCACCCTTTCTTGGTGCAACTGTGTTGGCCTTGAGCTTGTTGCAAAGTAGCTTACATGTTCCACTCGTAAATGAATGCTTTGCATATCTGCTTAATCTGTGAAATCACAAGCGCTCTCTTGAAAATCCTAAACAATGTTGGAATTTGCATTTGTGAAAAGTGAACCTGCGTTAAAGTGTTTCTGTGAAAAAAAAAAAAAAAGATTTCAACTGTTACTGCCACAAACTCAAACATTCCTACCTGAATCATTAATCACGGTATGTGACTTCTGTGCTGCCATATGGAGGAGCAGCATGTGAAGAGTACCAAACTTGCTGATCTTCCGCAACAGGGTCCAATTAATCCTGCCGGCTACATCATCCCCATTAGGTCTGTAGTGAGCGGGGCTCTAGCCAGAGAGATATAACAGTAGAGTATTTCTCCCAGCAGCCTTTCCAGTCAGAAACAGGAAAACTCAAAGCACCTGTGATTAATGACAGAGACTTACACTTCCAGATGATTTAGGATGACTTGAGGAAGGTCTGTGGAGGACAGACGCAGTGAATATTTTCCTGACATTGAAATGCTGTTCGCACCTCTGTTTTGTAATTTTGTGTCCAGCTCAGCTTTACAAACGAGGCGATCTAAAGCAATGCATTAGTATTTTGTAAAAAACCTGGTCTGAGAGCTCGATAAACCTCTAAAGTTACACACTGTTAAGCTAAGGAAAACATTGAGAGAACAAATTCAAGTTGGAATTGAACTCAAATTTCCTCAAAAAGCTGATTGTAAAATACTGTGTCAAAAAACAACAGATACAGCATCAGTGCCAGTATATTTTTTACAAACATTTCTAACAAATCATCTAGATATAAAGTTGTTGTGTCTTTCTCTAGCTTTGACGTGGTCTTGGGGAGTGAAAATGCCAACTAATGCTGATCTAAATGGCTCCAAAATTTAGAACATTATTGATAGAAGAATTCCCGGATACAAGACAGTTTTTCATAGGTGTACTACAGTAATGATTTGAACATTTTCTGATGCGACCACCTGTACAGTCGATTGATTAATAGACTGATTGACCTCTGCAATGTGAGAAGGCAAAAGCCACTTTCTCATGCAAAAGAATCAATCATTACAACAACAAAAATCTTTGGCCACTAATCAGCTATTGTTGGCTCAAGGTGAAGAGTCCTATTTTCCTGTTTTCTGAAATGAAATGACTTAACACAAAGTATTAAGTTTGTTGCAGACAGTGGTTTTTGCAAGTTAAACGGGATGTGTAAGCTTTGACCGGTGGAATCTTCTTGAGCCCACTATCATTCATGTGTTTTGGAAAAAGAAAAAAACAATCATAAAGTTTCACGCCATCTACTTCAAGCTGTGTGTGAATATAGCAAAATTAAAGCAGCCAAATGCATCCGTGTCTTTTAACTTTGGTGTCACCATTACACAGGTGTGGAGTTGCTTTCCTGGGACATTTAGGTGTTTTGTGATGGCTGTACTTTGATAATATTTCTTGCTAAGTTTACAGACTTCAGGTAAAATTTGAACTTTGTTTGTACAAATTCTAGTTTAACACTGGATCGACTATATAACCGTCTTTGTCAAAGAATCCTTTATGATTATAACTATTATGTCTAGGTAGTATTTTTTTTCCTTTCTTAATTTCTTTTCGTTATTCTTTACCATTAAAGTGTGACTTATGTCCTTTTTCTGCCAATCACATAAATTTTGTGAAGTCTAAAACAAATCTATTCGTGAGGTCTGTAACCAAGGCAAGCATGCACTAAAAAATTACTTTCACTCGTGTGAAAATTGACGAACTGAAGACAATTCGGTTACTTCAGCGGTTTAAACCAGTCTTTCTAGTTTTTTTGAGTAGAATCCCACACAGCTTCTTAGAAACAACCAACCACCACTGTGAAGGACAAACCACATAATAATGTCCCATTTTCTGTCGATTCATGTCTGTGGGGAAGGAATCACTCCGCTTGTCAGCATGATTGGCCACTCTGCCATTTTGTCAGATTATCTTTGTGCAAATCCTGTTGACTTTTGCAGCTGCTGGAACCTTAGACATAGATAGCGAGTGGCCAGAAAGGTTGTCTTCTGTTATTCCTAATTATGTTCACGATATAGTTGCACAATAACGCATCCATCATTTGTGTTGAAAGAACATAAGTTTCAAGGGTGAAAACAAAAGTGAGCCACACAAAGCTTGGAACGAACTAGAACGCACTGTGCTTGCAACTACTGAAAGGTGATTTGAGGTGCAGTGGCCTGAAAGCAGAGGCTGAAATTTATATTCAATATTGATTAACAAGCACAGCTTAGTAACCGATTTTTGATATACGCAAGTTTCAAATAGAAATATAAATAAGAAATAAACTTATCAAGCAGTTAGATTCAGTTATAAAAATATCCTTTGCATCATTTCGTGACAGGGTTGATAAGTGAGTGTGTGTGCGGTATGTGTGTGTAGTAAGAAAAGCGTGACTACACGTAAAAGGTGAAAAGGGCCACTCAGAATTGCCTGGCAGCTTAAAACAAGCAAGCGAACCACAGAAGTGTAGATAATTATCACAACATCTATAGCATTCAGCAACTCAGCATTTCATTATAATCCACCACATATTTTGTTTAAAGTCACTTTGATTTTGTTTGACTTGAGCAATAGCAGAGCCTGTTAGAGCAGAGTCTATCTGCGTTTGCCTATAACACTGTGCAGCATCTGGCTTTCACATTACATTTGAGGGTTAGGTTTTTAGGGAGCCTCTGAAATGTGTTGGAATTTAATTAAAATATGTGTTATGTTTCGGCAAAACTGGACACTTTCCAAGAATGCATTTCACACACCATAAACACTACAGAAATCTTTTAACATTGCTATAACCTAAAAGGGCACTGCCAAACCTTTTAGATTTGTCGGGCAGCATGTGTTTAAAAGTCTCCGAAAAAATAACAAGCTGTTTTGCATTTGAAAGAAAGAAAAGGAGGCACTAAAATCCTCAGTATTTATGGATCCTGAAGTCAAAAGTTTCCTTTCTGTCTATTTTTTTCGGGTCTGAACATTTCGGAGTTGTGAAAGGGCTTACAGTGAAGGTGCATGGTAATGCATTACTGTAAATAATGACTGCAAAGATTATAATCAACAGAAATGAAAAACACTCTATCATTATCACAGCTTCCACAATTAGGCTTGTGCAGACTGGCAATCATGTTGACGATTGAGGAGTTAAGCCTCAAATCTAACAATATTTTCTTTTCCTTTTTTCCTCATTGGTGATCATTATTAATCGGCACAAGTGATTGCCGCCTCATCCAAAGCCAACTATTTGCGCGCAAGTTTGCAACTCTAGCTCTTTCCTCTATTTCCTTTATGTTGGGTCGCTTCCTGCAAGTGCAATAGGATCAAAGAACCCCATCACTGTCACTATAGGGGTTCAGAGGGAATAGTCAGAAAAGAAGTAAACAAGAAACTGTTCTGCTCCACAGAGGAAAGGGAGTCCCAACTCTTCTTTATACAGGACCCAGACTTCTTTAACATCCTTTCAGCCCACCCTTATATAACATGTTCTACTGCTTATGACAGAGAGGTTCACTTAAGGTGTGGCCTCTGTATAAATCCTGAAAACAAACTGTTGCCAAGCCCCCAAATCTCTGTTAAATAACACTCACCTGTACCAAAGCTCATTTACATTGAAACCAATGTCTGGTTAGCAGCTTGAGCAAAACTACTGCACGATATGGAGAAAGATATGGTTATATAACATTATAAAGAAAAGAAAAAACCTACTTAAAGCTAACAGCAGGAACAGAGATCCCATTCAGGGTATCAACTCCTCCTTATTATTCCTCCTCCAATCTAATCCTGTCAGACAATAAACGACACAAATGCCTCTAACAGGATCATGGTCAGTGAAAATATGTTGGTGCAAAGAGGGATTCAGACATCGTGAGGAAAGTGAGAGAGCTTTGCGAGTTATTTTTTACGGACTTTCAAACATTCAAAGAACGGCATGAGTGGAAGGTCAAGACTTGTTCGGGAGTTTCCCAAACTGTGGATCAGACCTAATTCCTCCTGGTTCATGGCTGAGTTCTGGGATGTGGCTTCAAACAGCAGTGAGTTTATTTAGAGGGTTTATGGAACATTCCTCAGCAGAAGCTGAACAAATAGGTAATAACATTTGTTCCCTGCTTTTGGTTTCAATTAATTATTATCTCATCTTTATGCTCCTTTTTGCATAACGTGTTTTCCAAATGGTTTTAAAATGATCTTCCAATGAGGTAACTGCATGTGCTTTTACTAATAAATAAGTTGCCATTTACCATTAACACTGATCTCACACTCGTTTTCCCATGTTTGCCTTGGCCTGAAACCTGCTCCTTCCCACAAAGTTACGAGGCTCAGAGGAAGGATCTAGATCTGCTGACATCCACGAATACAGGGCAGCCGTCATATTTACACAAAATGGCACAGGGAGGGAAAGACCCCTTAACAGCAGTGAACAAAGGAGATAGACAAAAGGACAGCCCCAATTTTGTCTGTCACTTTGCATTAGAGAAGAAATTACTCCGATAAATGCACATATACACACTTCCACACAGGCCTTCCTTCTAATGGACTATCGCTCTGTGATAAACGGTCCCATGCGTCTGCAGGACCACCTACCCAGCAGGAAAATCAGGTCATGCACCTGGAAATGGTCAGAACCACAAACACTAACGCCATGTGATTAAGGCTGGCTATTACTCAGGACCTTAGCCCAAACCAGAGGCAGACAGAGGTGGAAATAGGGAGCAGTGAGTTATGAGAGAAGGGATGCATTATGCACCTCATCAAAAAGGGAGGATGTATTAACACAAGTAAATCCAACATAAAAACACACCTTATCCCAGAGAACCTCAAACCCAAAAGCCTACTGCAAGCAACAATAAACACAAGATCTAATACCGAGGGGGAAAGGAAACACACTCAAGGCTGCACAAAAATTACTTCATTAGCAGTCTTTTCATGAATTACCACGTTTCTGCACAACCTACTATATGCGACACCGTCAGCTTGGGATGGGTAAGTAAAAGGATACTGCTGTGTTACCAGTTCCAGATTAGTTGGTAGCAAAGTTACGATAAACTCCAAACTGTTCCACAAAAGGTGTTTATGCAATGTAAATTTATTGTAACAATCCACAAATGACGATGAGGGTTCAGGCATCTGACAATTACACTTGACTCAAGTGTGTTTTTTATTTTTCTCTCCGGTCATGGCCAAACTCTGAAGTGTGGGCTTGCTCATAATCCAAATGCACCAAAAAGTTAAAAGGTTGTAGCCTGCCAGAGACTACCTTGAAAAAACAACACTGTGTAACTTTGGAGACTGCCTTATCAAAACAGAAACCAAAACTACGTCTACGGTGCAGCCTCCTGAATCCATTGCTGTCAGGATTTATAAACATAAACATGCCAATGACCTGACCTTGTCATTTTAAGGTAGCACTTGTTATTGTTACAATAACAGGTCTGAAGTCATTATCTGATGACAGACTGGTTGTTTTAAATATCTGAAAACACCCTCACAATGCAAGTCAGTTAGCAGCTTCAGCTATTGAAAAAAAATGACATTTGTCCACCACAAAATGAGGGGAAAACAGAGTCACAAAGTTGCTGCCAAGTTTATTCTGAAAGATCTTGAGCCCTTCTCCAATGGGAGTCATGGTGGTTAAGGTAGGCTGCCTGACAAAATGTTAATAACTGTAAATATGTTGCTAAGAGCCAAGTCATAAGCCCATATTTACAGGTATTGTGCCATCCGTCTTCATAACTGGACACAATCGATAATTCTTTATTGTTTATGATTAATACTTTCAGTAGTAGGGAGACAATGGTGATGTTTGGGTCAATATCCTAATATTAGTGCAGATCTGAGGTTATTTCATTAAAAACAAGTGATGACACAGGGAACTAAAGGTAAGCAGCAAATGTTTCAGAAGTTATGCAAATAAGTTACAAGAATGAAGTACAGCATCCTTCAGTTGTATTGCTCAGACAATTACAGAGCATGAAAAAGAAAAGCTATTCGAGAGCTCAGTCTAAGTTTAATTATTCTAACTTTTGAAACATTTCACTTATTTACATGTCGAGGGCTGCAGGTAATGATTATTGCTTTCATAGACTAATCAAAAATTTAAATATTTTTCTTTTCAATTAATCAAACAATTATCTCTATCCATCTATCCATTTTCTATACCCACTTAATACGAATTAGAGTCGCAGTCCCAGCAGTCATTGGGCGAAAGGCAGGGTACACGCTGGACAGGTCCCCAGTCCATCACAGACAATCATCTCCTGTGACACAATTACGCAGTGACTTTCTTTTTTAATTAAATTTCTCTTTTCAACAATCTTGAACTTTAAATAAGATGAAATACAACTGTAAAGTACCAACAGGGAGTTTTATAGACAGGACTATGGAGTATTTGTAATCGTAGAGCCTGTCTCTCAAACCTGTGGAGGCAGGGCTACTTAAGCTACAAGGATCAACCCTTCACCAAAGGTTCGCCTGTGCGAAAGTTTCTGTAAGCTATTGTGACTTTTTTTTTTTTTTCCTCTGAGCAGGTTGTCCACAAACTTACTGTCCAACATGGTGATTCAAGCTGAACCACACATCCACACAACCAGGCAGTTTGGGTGTTAATGGCAAAAGTGTGCCACTGTAAAAGTGGTGCATTGTATTTATCACAAAAGAAAAAAAGAGGAGCATTGCTGTGAGATGGGACACAGCGCTATAATTGTTCGATGCAGATTATCTTGTTTTCATTATCGTTTGAAGGGCATAATTGAAAATGAAGTTAAAAGTCATAAACAAACTGCCCATGACTTACAAACGTGATTAAAAGCCTTAGCTTTGCCATAGCAGTCATTTAAATTTCTAAACCTAAATGGAGTCCCAGGTGCTGATTCCAACAAACAATGGGACATAACTCACTGTAATAAATACTTTAGCTGCTGTCTCATTGTTGTGAGGTCAGAATGATTTCTTTTTAGGTGTTCGTGCATAGCGGTTGTGATGCTGTGGTAGGCCATTTCTGTTTTTTGAAATCTCTGTTGAAAAAAAATACAAATAAAAAAAAACAGACACTTTGCAAGATTTGTTGGAGATGGATGTAAACAGAGCAATGCGTTGATGTAGGCTACGCAAAATCGTAGATGTAATGATTGAAGCTGCTCCTGCAGCCTGATACCAGTTATGTTATTATATTTTGCTTTAAATTAGAGAGTACTATTGATAGGAGAATCAAGTATTAATACCAATTGGCAATACCTGTACCAATAACATTTCTGATAGAATCCTAGTAGTGCCAACCCCTTCCTTCAGTTTCTTTCTTTGTCAGTCAGTAACCATCAGTAATGGATGTTTGAATTGATTTTGTAATATAGTTTTCATTTAATTTCTTTTCAAAATGGACATTCTCAAAACTCAACTACTGTTATATCAATAAAATGAAATAAAAATACCTTGTTCATTAAAACATCACACACTTTTGACATTCCATGAGCTAAATAACTTGTTGATCAAATCCTGCTCGACAGTGAAAAGAATCATCATTCGAGATTATATTGTAGCACTGTGACTGCACGGTGGTGTGGTGGTTAGCACCGTCGCCTCACAGGTTCCAGGTTCAACTCCCGGCTGGGGCCTTTCTGTTTGAAGTTTGCATGTTTTCCCCATGTATGCATGGGTTCTCTCCGGGTACTCCGGCTTCCTCCCACTGTCCAAAAACATGCATGTTAGGTTAATTGGTGTCTCTAAAATTGTCCTTAGGAGTGACTGTGAGCGTGTATGGTTGTTTGTCTCGTTTGTCTCTGTGTGGCCCTGTGATGGACTGGCGGCCTGTTCAGGGTGTACCCCGCCTCTCGCCCATTGACCGCTGGGATAGGCTCCAGCCCCCCCGCGACCCGACCGACGGATTCAGCGGTATAGAAAATGGATGGATTGTAGCACTAAACGTATTTTCAGCCAGAATTAAGATTGGCAGTAGTAAAAGCGATGATACATTTTTTTCCTGAATTGTAAATTGGCATTTAAGCAAAGGTAATGACGACGCACAAATGCAAACATAGAAGATTCTCATCCGTGTAGCAGACCTCTACCTGCCCAGCCGCTAATTGTGAATGACCCCTGCGTATCCCCTCAGTAAACAGCTGCTTGAATTATGATCATTTGCACATAATTCAGTTTATTCTACAGACCACCAACAGTAATGATCAGTAATAAAGCAAATGAAACATATGACAAATGTATATGCAAAGAATCTGATTAATGACATTCGTCATCCCGGTCAGGGTTTTCAGTTAGGGTTGTGATATCCAGGACATTGCTTTGTTCAAAGACTCATCAAGGTCTAGATTGAGAGAGGGAAGGACTGCTGTTCAGTTTTTGGACACGAGACAAACATCCTCCCGGTTGTTTGCACTGTAAATCACATTATACTCCACAACGCCCTCCAAAAAACCTGCCATCAACCGACACCTCCTGCTGTGACACATTAATTATAACTTCCTGTACACAACCTATCCCAAGCCATGAATACGTAATGCCCCAAAATGAGTCATATTCACATAGCAGGCGCGAAACAGTGAATAAATACAACCTATCCATCACACAGTGCCCAGTGAAAAATTAATGAAAGCCCAGAGACGCAGACAGGAGGGCTGGGCCTCGCCAACGGGAAGTGTGGATATTATTATTCGTGTTTTTTTGTTTTTTTAAAGAAAAATTGTAATAGCCATCACAGTATCTCAAGTATTATGCCATCTAAGATCTGAACACCTGAAAGTGATGGGAAATACATGTTCAAGTCAGAGCAGGGAACAAGCAATTGTTCTTTTAAATTCTGATTTTGTGTCACATCTGCCCAAACAAGGTGCTAATATGGAATACTACGTCTCCTGAAAGCCATTTCCGTCATTTTCTAAGATGGTGAAAAATGCAGCAGAAACTGGCAGGTCATCCGTCTCTGTTGCCCCGGTGGGTGGTGCTGGCTACAGGTTGACTAATGATCCTGTTGAAATGCTTCAGATGTCTGAGTAATGACAAGCTATAAAAGCTAAGCTGACTATAAAGTCAACTAATCTGAAATCTACTGGCTGTTTTCTGGTGTTGAGAGCTTTTCAAGTTTTAGAAAGAAATGTCATAACAGTGTCGGGGGCTGAGGTTAGACAGGGTAGTATGTTGGTAATTATTCAAGAGTCCACTGACAGAGACATAGTCAGTAAAGCAAGAGTAAACTGAATAAAAAACAACAAAAGATAAGAGTAGCTAATTCTGCGAATGTGTTTGATTCAAACAAAAGAAAATATTAATTCAATATCCATTTGTTTTATTTTTTGGGTTAGAAGAAAAGGAAATTGGAAGGAGGCTGACAGAAAGGGGTAAGAAAGACAGTAATAAAGGAACAAGAGGTGTCTTGAGCCTCTTCTACTCCGGAATGCTCCTGCTATTACCCCTCCCCCACCCACCTTTCTGTTATTGCTCCTTCTGCTCCTCGTGTCTGTTAAGTCAGCATGACATTTTATGATGCCTGGATATTAAAACGCAGTTTCTATTATGTGTGAGAGAGAAGTGGAAACAGCCATGCTCGTGCTAGGTAATTAGGGGAAGCAGGCCGAGGGTATATTTATGAATGCAGCGGAAGGCCAGGGGGAGACCAGGGGAATTGGTGTGTAATGTCCTGCTGTCAGTAACAGTTTCCTCTTTAACTCGATACAGAGCACTGTTAAAGGTGGAAATCATTTTGAATCTCATTTATGATCCATGATTCCTCAGAATCATTTGCTTCATTTGTCCTGCATGATAAGCCCAACAGAATAATGCCAAATGCAGCAATGATGAAGGAAGCGCTAAGCTGTTTTAGCAAAGAGGGCCATGGCAGAATAGATTTGATTACACTTGATGAGATGAACACAGAGGACTAACACAGTTAAATGTTTTGTTTACAGTAGTCAACAAGAACTTTATATCAGTTAAGTATAATTCATTTTGTAAAAGAAAAGGTAATATGACAGGATTCTAAATTTGCATCACTTTCCCGCAGCTATATATACAACATGGTCTCGTGGCAAAAATGGAAAAAGGCATGTAACAAACATCTTTTCAGTTGTGCTGATGGACACAAACTGTGCATTTTGTTTTCTTTATACATAGCACAACTGTATTTTAAAATGAAGAGGTCGATGACTTATCCTACATTTGGGGGTATTTAATAATTTAGCGTTGACTGAAGAGGTACTTGGAGCAGACCAATCAGAGCAGATATGGCGTTTCGGAGAGGGGGCTGCCTCCCTCGATTCTGCTTTTACATAAAGTCTGTAAATATACCAAGGTAAATAACAATGCTTTTATAACCATAACTGTCCAATTTGATACCTAAAGTAGGAAGGTGAATGATATGATTTCATTGCTAGCAATATTGATACTGCTTATCAGTCTGCTTCTTTATCAATTCTCTTATTGATTCTTGATCCAGTTTTCTATGAGGTTTCATGTAAACCTCACAGGTTTTCAGCTTAAAAAAAAACTGCATGCTATGTCAAATCCCTATGCAGAAAGTGTGATGGTGTGATATAAGCTGTATGTGGGTCAGTGTTTAAAACTGAGTAAATGAGACAATATTGTTTTTATTTAGACTTGTCAAAGAAGAATGAGCTAAAGGTGCTGATGTTATTGTGAGACAGGATATTTACCATTGGTAAACAGAAGCAGAAGCACTCCAACTGGACATACATAGAGCATCACATATGTAAGACTTCTGGAAGAGAATCCCATGAGTTCAAGCTTATCACTGGTAAGATAATCATTTTGAAGACTTTAGTACGGTGGCCCTGAAATGCAAAACACAACAGCAAAAGAGAAAACACAACGTCAAATCAAAAACACACAACAGCAAAAGAGAAAACACAACGGCAAATCAAAAACACACAACAGCAAAAGAGAAAACACAACGGCAAATCAAAAAACACAACGACATTAACCAAAACGGAAAAGGTAGGTATCCTCGGGCGAAATAAATCGTCGCTGATTGGACTGGTGGTGGTCCGTGCTTTAAACCGGAAAGACTATGGTTTACATGTTTTCAAAATATAAGCGCTGCTAGTGACAACGTACACACTGCTATTACAGTTTTTCCCGATTGCTAAGACACATTTCTTGAAAGCTGCTCTACTTTTCTCTAAACTGTGAACACAAAACCCAATTTTCAAGCTACATTCACAAAACCTCAGACTCTTCTTGCAAAACCAAACTTTCACCTCAAAACAGTTCAATCTGTGCTCAAAACTGAACTATGTTGTCAAATTGTGCCCCGAGTCAATCAAAATGAAAAACACTACTGAGCAGTCACTAAACACAACATAGAAAAATAGAAAACACAATGCTCAGGACATGAAGCTGGAGAAATAAATGTTTATTGTTGATTCTTAATGCATGTTGCAAAACGAAAAAACAGTGCATTTAGCACTTGTACAAAAAGAAAAAAAAAAAAACTGAAATCTTGTGTGCAATAAGCCCATGTAAAAAAAAAAAAAAGTACACAAATATATAAATAAGGGGATCACTCTGCCACAGCATCATGTCTCCGTACTGGGTCAGGCCACAGAACTTCATCAACATCCCAGGCCACATTTTGTCTGGCCAGGCAACGGGGGAAAAAACCCCTGGCATGCCATATCCAGGCTTGGCATGCCTCCACACCCATGTCATGACAGGCAAGTTCCATGGCCTCCAGTAGATTTACCCTGGTGTACGGTTGGCGTTCATACACCTTCCACCGCCATGAGGAGAAGAATTCCTCTATGGGGTTTAGGAAAGGAGAGTACGGTGGAAGGCAAAGATTGAGAAAACCTGGGTTCATATTGAACCACTCTCTAACCTGGAGAGCTCTATGAAAACTAACATTGTCCCAAACAACAACATAGATGGGATGCTCATCCTGCTGCTCTAACAGAGCATCCCGCATGTTATTTAGGACAATGAGGAGCTGGTGAGTGTTGTAAGGCCCCAGGTTGGCATGATGGTAGACAACCCCATTATTGCTGATGGCAGCACATACAGTTTTTTTCAATTGCTAACAAGTGCTTATCCATACGGTGGATACTTTTGCTAAACTCTTAACACAGACTGACACCTACCTAACACAATTGGCCAAATAGTTAATTTTCTTCTCAAAAACACATACTTTTAAATAAACACCAAGTATTCAATTCAAAATAGAATACACCTTTCTCTGCACATACTAATGTTACCAAAACACTGGATATATGACTCAAAATGAAACACTTCTGTCAGAGAATAACACTTGTTTTCACTTCACAAGGTATATGAAGTCAGTCAAAGTACACCAGGGCTCAAAATATTGAGTACTTTTCACATTTAATAACTACATAGACTTATGTTTCAATTTCAAATTTATTTGCATGCAAAACATGCAATCCACTGGTTTACCCCAAATATCTTGGTTGTATTTTGACATGTAAAATTCACATTGAAAAGTAAAAAAATAAAAAGCAAAGAGTTTTACAAACAGTTTATTTTACTGTTGTAGGTATATTTGAAATACACAGAACACAAAGGTTTTGCAGTTTGAAAAAAAAAAAAACACAAAAGAGTAATGCTTCCCAATAAACAAAATACTGCAAAATACAGCAACAAAATACTCAGATAAAGAGGGGAAACCAACAACAACAACAAAAAAGTGTATCTAATCTCTACGGGCATCTGGGTTTGGCCACATGTTTTCATCCACATCGCACCTTATGGCCTCCAAGGCAATGCACCTGGGGTAGAAGCGCTTTGAGTGGCGGATCCAGCCTTGACAATCTTCGACTGAAATGTCGTTACAGCCTGCTTCCATGGCATCTAGAAGGGTCATTTGATCGCGTGGCCGATGGTCAAACACCTTCCACCTCCATGCCGAAAAGAATTCCTCGATTGGATTCAGGAAGGGGGAATATGGTGGAAGGAAGAGGGGTAACAGTCTTGGGTGGTCCCTGAACCAGGCTGTCACCACCTGTGAGTGATGGAAAGCAACGTTGTCCCAAGTGATGACGAAGGTTCTCATGTTGCCATCCTCATCATCTTCTGGAACCAGGCGCTGGTGCAGGTCATTTAGGAATGCCAGGAGGCGCTCTGAGTTATAAGGCCCCACCTGACACCTCTGCAGGAGTACACCTGTATGTGCAATGGCTGCGCACATAGTGATGTTGGCCCCCCTCTGCCCTGGGACATCAACTGTAGCCCGTTTTCCAATGATGTTTCTACCACGGCGACGCTTTTTGGCCGACCTCGTCAACGAAAATGAATTCATGAGGAACCTGGTTGGTCTCCAATTCCATTACTCTCTGAAACAAAGTTCATGCAAATCAAATCATTACTGTATACCATACTGTATAGCAATCTACTGTATTGTTCACAAAGTGCTCAGCAAACAGAACTGGACATAGAAAAGAATATACTTCATACCTGCACATACTGCCTTCGCAGCTCCTTTACTCTATCAGTGTTCCTGTCAAATGGGACAGTATAGAGCTGCTTCATGCTCACTCTGTGTTTTGTCATTGTCCTGGTAATGGTGGTCAGGCTGATGCTGTTGATGTTCTGGAAAACGTCCTGGTCATCAACAATTCTGGCCTGAATTTCACGCAACCTAATTTCATTGTTGGCCACAACCATTGCCACAATGGCCAGCTCTTGCTCGTTGTTGAGGAGTTTTCCTCTTCCCCCAGAGCGAGGAAGGCGTTGCACCCTTTAGAGGGATAATAAAAAACACCAAATTACTATATGATATTACTGTATTTACCATTGAGAATAGAAGCAATCCATGTAAAATCACATGTAAATTCCTACCTGTTGGTTTGCTGGAATACACGAACAATGCTGGCGACTGTTGATCGTGGCAAATTGGGCTGCACCCTGTCACCTGCCTGCCTCAGTGATAAACCATGGTTTATGACATGGTCAATTACAGTGGCACGGATTTCATCAGTCACCACTGTTCTTGCAGCTCTTTGAATGCCTCCACGCATCCGTACGCCTCTACCATGCCCTCTCCTCTGACCTGCTCTTCTTCCTGGGCCTGCAACTCTTACTGGGCCTGCACCTCTCCCTGGGCCCCTCACTCTCAGTCTTCCTCGTCCAGACATTCTCTTTCTACTTCCAAAAACTTCACTCCACAAAGGCCTCCTGTTGTAAGTGTCTAAATTTAAGCCATATGATCAGCTGTGGTTGGTCCCATTTACCCAATAGAAATCAGCTGTCAATTATTAAATTATTTGTCAATCAGCAGAGATGTATTGTTTTTGAAATTATACCATTGCTGAAGGAGGTGCATATATGCTGTATGTGGTTTGGCACATGGTTTTTGCTATTGTGGGATGTTGTGTGTTAACAATTGTAAATAATACAAAAATGATCTATAATTTTGTTAAAAGGCATATATTGTCTGTTATGAAAATGTAAGCATTGTGGAAATGTGTTTACTGACTGCAAATTGTGTGAAAATGTCATGAAATGTTTGAAGGGTATGGCCACAAAAGTGTGATGCATTGGCAATTGTGTGAAGAGTTTTGAAAATGTGTCAAATGGCCGGACGCACGCTTGTCACCTGAACTGAAAAAAAATGAAAAACTGAAAAAAACTGTAACATCAAGAGATAAAGCAGCATGTTAGACGGGATATTTACATCTAAATATTCTTTAATAGCAGCGTGTATGTTGTCACTAGCAGCGCTTTTATTTTGAAAACATGTAAACCATAATCTTTCCGGTTTAAAGCACAGACCACCACCAGTCCAATCAGCGATGATTTATTTCGTCCCAAGGTACCTACCTTTTCCGTTTTGGTTAATGTTGTTGTGTTTTCTCTTTTGCTGTTGTGTTTTCTCTTTTGATGCTGTGTTTTCTCTTTTGATGCTGTGTTTTCTCTTTTGCTGTTGTGTTTTTTGATTTGCCGTTGTGTTTTCTCTTTTGCTGTTGTGTTTTTTGATTTGCCGTTGTGTTTTCTCTTTTGCTGCCGTGTTTTCTCTTTTGCTGTTGTGTTTTTTGATTTGCTGTTGTGTTTTCTCTTTTGCTGTTGTGTTTTTTGATTTGCGGTTGTGATTTTTGATTTGCCGTTGTGTTTTCTCTTTTGCCGTTGTGTTTTTTGATTTGCCGTTGTGTTTTCTCTTTTGCTGTTGTGTTTTTTGATTTGCCGTTGTGTTTTCTCTTTTGCTGTTGTGTTTTTTGATTTGCCGTTGTGTTTTCTCTTTTGCTGCCATGTTTTCTCTTTTGCTGTTGTGTTTTTTAATTTGCCGTTGTGTTTTTTCTTTTGCTGTTGTGTTTTTTTATTTGCGGTTGTGTTTTTTGATTTGCCGTTGTGTTTTTTCTTTTGTTGTTGTGTTTTCTCTTTTGCTGTTGTGTTTTTTGATTTGCCGTTGTGTTTTCTATTTTGCTGTTGGGTTTTTTGATTTGCCGTTGTGTTTTCTATTTTGCTGTTGGGTTTTTTGATTTGCCGTTGTGTTTTCTCTTTTGCTGTTGTGTTTTTTGATTTGCGGTTGTGTTTTTTTATTTGCCGTTGTGTTTTCTCTTTTGCTGTTGTGTTTTTGGATTTGCCGTTGTGTTTTTTGATTTGCTGTTGTGTTTTCTCTTTTGCTGTTGTGTTTTTTGATTTGCTGTTGTGTTTTCTATTTTGCTGTTGTGTTTTTTGATTTGCCGTTGTGTTTTCTCTTTTGCTGTTGTGTTTTTTGATTTGCGGTTGTGTTTTTTGATTTGCCGTTGTGTTTTCTCTTTTGCTGTTGTGTTTTTTGATTTGCCGTTGTGTTTTCTCTTTTGCTGTTGTGTTTTTTGATTTGCTGTTGTGTTTTCTATTTTGCTGTTGTGTTTTTTGATTTGCCGTTGTGTTTTCTCTTTTGCTGTTGTGTTTTTTGATTTGCGGTTGTGTTTTTTGATTTGCCGTTGTGTTTTCTCTTTTGCTGTTGTGTTTTCTCTTTTGCTGTTGTGTTTTTTGATTTGCCGTTGTGTTTTCTATTTTGCTGTTGTGTTTTGCACTTCGGGGCCACCGTATCTTCCTCTCTACCATCACTGACAATATATGCACTCTGTTTATCAGTTTCACTCACTTCACCTGTGTTTTTTTCCCCTCAGCTGCACTCACTCTCCAATCACTCTCACACCCTATTTAGTTTCCAGTCTCCCCTTTCAGTTTGCCGGATCTTTGTCTGTCTACCTGACCTCCACCAGTCCAATCAGCGATGATTTATTTCGTCCCAAGGTACCTACATTTTCCGTTTTGGTTAATGTTGTTGTGTTTTCTCTTTTGCTGTTGTGATTTTTGATTTGCCGTTGTGTTTTCTCTTTTGCCATTGTGTTTTTTGATTTGCCATTGTGTTTTCTCTTTTGCTGTTGTGTTTTTTGATTTGCCGTTGTGTTTTTTGATTTGCTGTTGTGTTTTTTGATTTACCGTTGTGTTTTCTCTTTTGCTGCCGTGTTTTCTCTTTTGCTGTTGTGTTTTTGATTTGCCGTTGTGTTTTCTCTTTTGCCGTTGTGTTTTCTCTTTTGCTGTTGTGTTTTGCACTTCAGGGCCACCGTGTCTTCCTCTCTACCATCACTGACAATATTGTGTCACACCCATGGACTAACGTTTTTAGTTTCATGTTTTAGGTTATGTTTGTGTGTCAGTCCATGTTTAGTTTTTAGTCATGTTTTAGTTTCCCTGCACTCTGTTTATCAGTTTCACTCACTTCACCTGTGTTTTTTTTCCCCTCAGCTGCACTCACTCTCCAATCACTCCCACACCCTATTTAGTTTCCAGTCTCCCCTTTCAGTTTGCCAGATCTTTGTCTATCTACCTGACCTGTTTGCCTTCCATGCATGATTCCTGTTTGTTCCATGTTCCTCGACCCCTCCCAAGTTAAGTATTTATTTTTTGCTATACCAAGAGTTTTTGTTTGTTCTCCAGAGTTACGTTTTTTGAATCCGGCTTTGCCACGTCTTTCGTTTGAACTTTGTTTGTTTTTGCTTTAATAAACCAAGCCTTATTTTTTGAAAAGTCCGCATCCGTGTCCTCCCTCCTCACCCAACTTGACATATTGTTGCATTACTATCAAATCAATTTGTTGTATCATACCCATTCTTGGTGTTAACTTAATTTTACCTTTTGTTGCATGCTGAAATGCTTTCTTTATTAAGCTCAACATAAGGCGTACCATAATATAACCGTGTCTGATTTCATACAGATGAAAAGATTCTGAATTTGGAAAAACTAAAACTTTTAATATCCTCTCCATTCAGATTTTATTAACAGAGATTGCATGGCGGCAGTGGCAACATTTTTCCCAGATAGCCTCAGCAGATACTACACTATAAAACCACAGTGTGTTCTTCTCTGTTGATTTGGTCGGCATATCCGTTTCCGATATTTGCGGGATAACTTTGATCAGATCAGAAATATTATTTCCAAGGAAACCTAAGTTAGAATATAAAGTTCACTTACCCCTACAGGATTACAAATGTTCGTTATTTAACGGATAAAGCAGGAAAAAAGTTCCTGTTGATATAAAACGGAAAGTTCATGTTGATAGGTTTTTAGTTTTTCAATTCTGCACAGTGGTCCATACATGCGTGCAACACACACACAGTGTGAACTGCATCTTTTACTTTGTCTGAAGAGGGAGGCGATCCCGGCCCTGCCCAGTTGTGCTGCATCTTTCCTTTCCCTGTTGAAGAACATTAAACAATATTTTCAGTCAGCCCCTCCAGGCCCCCTGCTCAATAACAGTTTGGGGCTGGGAGAGAAGTGAGTGGAGTTGGTTCAGACACCTCCGAGCCTTGGGGGCTGATCTGGGCTCTCTTCGGAACCACAAACCAGCACAGGTCACACTCAAGTTTGTTGCCTTTCTTTTTCTCTGCAGCTCAGGGACAAAATGAAGCCTTAACCTCGTAATCCACCCAATGTGTCCCCTGGTAGCACTTCTGGATTTAAAGCAAGGAAATTACACTTCAGGCCTGAGAGGTAAGGTGGTAGAGATGTGATTTTGAGCAAAGCTGACAGAAAATGGATATTTAGGTCACAGAGCCACAAGACTGGGGAAAATTTTTAAATTTTTAGATTATGCTTTAAATCACAACATTGTTTCTAGCATTAGTAATTGAAAGGAGCAGTTACTTACTGAAACAAAGCAGACCTACCAGCTGTGTTTACATGTAAATTATTTTATCTTTGATGGTTTAGGTTTTAGAGGTAGAGTTGGCTGTAATGTGACGGCAGTCTCTCTGCCACCTGTCACAGTGCGGCTTTAAGGGAAACATGTTTTGCCATACCTTCTCCAGAGCCGACTCAGACCCTCGAGCCCACTCTGTCTGCTGTACAATCGGCCCTCTGTTCATGACTCGGGGTGGGTCCTCCTTCCACCAATACTTTTGTGAAAACAACCCAATCTCAAACACACTCTCTCTCTCTGGCAAACCCATATGTAAATACACTCTTGGACCCACTTCTAAACCCATCACCCACCACAGTGCAGCAGGACCTATGGGGAACCCAACCCCATTCCTGCCATTTACCATTATATTCCTGCCTGTCTACTTAATTGGTAACACATGTATGGGTGTGCTGGTGTGCTTCACGCAAAGATGCATGTAAATGTAAAGGTATTCTTGCAGAAATGTTGGGTGTGACTGTGTACACAGACTTGAAAAACTTGTAAATGTTGGCAGGATACATGATTCAGGCCATTACATGCCCTCAATCCCGGCCTTGATCTTTGTCCACCACTCACGCATATTTACATAAGCAAACACTGACATATCTAACTCTGCCATCGTCTGGACATTCAGACCAGATTACAAACACAGTCCAAAGAGGTTGGGATGCTTTGTAAAATGTAAATAAAAACTGAATGCAATGATTTGAAAATCTCATAAACCAGTATTTTATTCACAATAGAATAATGAAAACTTAAATCAGTCGTTGAAAGTGAAACATTTTACGATTTCATGAAAAATATTAGCTCATCCCTAATTAGGTGGCAGCAACACATCTCGAAAAGAGTTGGAACAGGACCATCTTTACCAATATGTAGCATTCCCTCTTCTTTTAACAAAAGTCTGAAAACGTCTGGGTTTTTCTTTCCCTAAATCCTGTCCTGTCCGGCATCATGGCAAACAGAATAATGGTCTGAATGCGGAGTTGTGTCAAACACATTTGCTTTGGCGAGAGAACCTTCATGGATATAAAGCTCCCCAGATTAATTCTAATTTATCAATTTATTTTTTTGTTGAAATTCTATATTAATGCCGAACCTGACAGGGGGAATAAAGAAAGGGGCAGTGCGAAGAAAAGAGAAAGGAGACAAAGATACAAAAGGTAGAAAACGCGAACAACAATTAATGAAGACGAAAAACAAAGCAAAACCAGACAACCAGTTTAAAAATAATTGCAATTTTGGACAAATACCTCTTTCTGTGTGAAAATGGTGATTAAAAAACTCTTGTAAAAAATGTACCACCTTTTAAATATAATTTTTTAATACTTTTCATCCACCTGGAAGTTGCAAAATCACTGTTTTTTCCTTGTCACACCCCCAGTTTCAAACTTCAACAATGAAAAAAAAGGTTAAAAGTATCACTTATATGACAATTGTTGATGCATTTGAATTAAGGAATACTAAAATACATAACATATATTATAATATTTGATTTGAGTCCACAGTCAATATTACTTTTTATACAAAATATACCTGTCAGCATTGGCGTCATTTCCACCACAATGCCTACTGTCCCTTTAAAAAAGGTTCTAGTGAAAGATTGTTTAGGTGGTTTCCATGGAAATGTATAGTGACATCAGAGCACATGTTGGACATGGAGGCCAGTTAAATTTCCATCCACAACTGTTGAAGAAAAAGCAAGGTAAATATCGCTTGTTCAGCAAATATATTTATTGTATGTCATTTCCAAACATGCTGTAGTTCCATTGTTGTTTTGAAAAAGATTACAAATTTAACATGAAAGGCATTGTTTTGTGTACATGAACTGCTAGCTATCAATTCAGAGCTAATCAATGAAGCCACCATCAATTTTTTTTTTATCACAGAACTGTTGAAATGTCATTTCCACCACAGTCATTTCCACCACACTTCCCACTGTGGTGGAAATGACAGAACGTGGTGGAAATGACATTTAAGATTATATGAGTGGGATAGATTGTGAAAGTAAATATATTCCTTTAATAGGCTCGAGACCAGGGGTAGGCAATTAGCGGCCCGGGGGCCAAATCTGGCCCGCCATCAATTATATCTGGCCCGCAAGATTAATTTTTTAAATATGATTTTTCAAATATATTTTTCAAACCTCATGTTTTATGAGAGACGCCAGGAGATGCAACATTCAGCCTAATAACAGTGCATAGAAGAAAAAAATGTTTTAAATTTAAAAAAATGAAATGCATTTATGTAAATCCAGAATAGAAAAACATGGCCATGGCCCGTAATACCATTGTCAGAAAAAAAATGGGCCCGGGTCCAAACTTAATTGCCGACCCCTGCTCTAGACTGTTGTACTTTTATACTATATAGGCCTATACTATACATTTTTTTACAATGTCTTTTAATAATATTAGCCTATTTTATTTATTTTATCTTTTAAGATGCCAAAGACAACAAAACAAAGATCCCAAGCCCACAGGGACAAAATAAAGTGAAAACCATGAGCCTCGTAGGTGAAAAGATGACATAATTTGGTATGAAACCATGAATGTCCTAGGCCTTATCCCTGAGCCTGTACCGGTCACTAAAAGGCACAAAGAAATTATTGTGCCTGTTTGGGAGGAAATCCGAGGGGCACTTCGTAAAATGGAGCCCTGAATGGAAACAAAAAAACACACACAGACACACACACACTCACTCACTCGCACGCGTGCGCACACACACACACACACGCACACACACACTGATAAAAAATAGTTCATAACTAAAAATAAGGTTTTTTGCATTTTCAAGAATGAAGGTTAATAGTTCATTGATTTCCTCAGTATTGAATCTCAAACACAGTTCTTATAATATGGCGCGCACACACACACAGTTGTCTATGACACTACACACACTATATAGTTCTTTGAATTTTCAAGTATACAAGTTAAGTGTTCATTGAAGAGAGACTCTCTATTGCCTCTCAAAAAGAAATAATCATTTATTTTAAGTATTCTTGCCAACCCGCCAGTTTTTGGGTTATTTACAGCATGTACTACTGTTACAGTTCTGTTAGAGTTAGAAGATTTTGCCAAAACGCCAGAATTTAGATGTTGGCTTATAGCAACACTGAAGTGAACAGGTGTGGTTGATTTTCACATGGTGTTGTAAATTAAGTTGAATGATTGATGTTTTTTCTAATAAATATATCTATGTTTTCTCTATGTGTTTAGTCATTGTCATTTCCACAACACCTTGTCATTTCCATCACAGCTTGTCATTTTCATCACAGCATATATTTTTCACAAAATTCCCAAAAATTAGTCAGCTCATATTAAAATCATGTTTACATTTATTGATGACTTGCATTACTTTATGTAACAAACCAGATTATTAATTATTTACAAGGACCTACCCAAAGTAATATTGCATTTCACACTGTGAAAAATGTACAGTTCAGCATTTGATACTTAGGACAGTTAAAATAAGGTCATTCAAAAATTAATTATTGTTATAAATAGTAGTAACTGGTACAACTAGTTAAGCTAATGGTCCTAGAAAATTCTAGGATGTTTAAATTATTGCACTGTTTATTTATATGTGTTGAGAAATGGGGAAAAACATAAACAGCAACCATACCAGCCGCAAGTATATGAAAACATAACTGTGGATACTGATGATAAAAACCACAGGACAACACAGCAACTGTAAAATAAGCATATGAGTGAGCGAATGAGTGTGTGAGTGCATGTGTGCAAGCGTGAGTGGGTGCAGAGGGCCGCCGCTGCGTCCCCCTCCAGGGATTAGAAGCAGACAGAAAGGGCCACAAGACCCAGGCAACCAGCAGCCCCCACAGAGCATGGAACCCTGGCAGCCCACCGCAGCCACAACCATGTGCTCACCCAGTAGACAGCAGAGGAAATCTCTAGACAGAGCTCCCATGGCAATAGAGCAAAGGCCCAAGGGAACCAGGGGCGATGGCCCAGCGTACCCGTCAGGCACCAGCTACCTAAGCATGACTTGCGTGCGGGACTCAGGGGCCCATGAGTCTGAGAACCACCCAGCCCCCCAGCATACAATCCGCCTGACGCCCAAGAGGAACAGGCAACCCCAGGCAACCAACCAAAGCAGGCCAGCACCTGCCCCATTGCCCCAGGAAAAGCACCCCATGAACCAGAATGCAGCCACAGGTGGGTGTAGCAGTGAGGAGTGGGAAGATCAGAAGAGCCACTCCACCCCAGAGGGGAAAATTTGAAGGCGGGTCCCCACAACCCAGTTCCCAGCATTTAATCACAACATACACAACCACAACATATTACACAATGGCCTGGGTCGGAGACCCACCACCCCAGGTCCACTCAAGCAGTCCCCCAACAAAGAGAGAACACCCCGAACCAACCACTCACCCCCACCCTGGAAAATGTCTGGGATTTGAGGAGACCAGTTGCTGAACCTTTCGGAGAACAATGTTGTCCCAGTGTTGTCCTATATGGGATTCAAGATGCTCAAAAGTCCTGGGACTTCTTTGTTGTATTTTGTGTTTCATGATGCGCCAAATGTTTTCAACTGGTGAAAGTTCCTCAATGCAGATGGGCTAGTCCAGGACCCGGACTTTTCCGCTATGAAACCATGTCGTTGCAATAGATGCAGTGTGCCGTTTAGCACTATTTTGCTGAAATATGTAAGGCCTTCCTGGAAAAAGACGTCCATGTTACCGACCTGTTGCTAGTAAACCTAATTAGTTGCAACATGATCAAACAGCTATTTCTTTTTGGTACTATTTACTTTTCAGCTTTTTATTTTTTTTTGCTTCAATCCAAACATTTTTAGATTTGTTGCTATCTTCAAATTTTCTAGGGGGTTGTATATCAATTGAGTGTCTACACCTCTGAGTCTCTTTGACACATGTACCATATAAGATAAACTTGTAACATAAACATATAACATAAACTTGTCAGTCACATGTCTGGACAACCATCCATGTCATAACTTTAAAAGTCAAGATGTCAATCTCACTTCATTTGACCTGGTAACATTTTTGTAGGACGTCCAACACGACAGACATGCCTGAACTGAATGCCATTTGTGTATTTATGTAAGCACAAGATTAAGTTTGCAAAGCAAATTTTAAGCAATAGAGAGTGTTGTTCAGTTTTATGGAGGGGCCGCTGTGGTTCAGTGGGAACCAGACGGTCGGTGGCTTGATTTCCAGCACCTTTACAAGTTGAGCCGTCTTTGGGCAAGACAGTGAGCTATACACTTCCCCCAGTAAGCTAATTGGTGTGTACTTGTAGAGAAGAAAATCTGCATACTGTATATAGAGTGCATATACTGAATATAAGTGCAGTATGAGTTTAAAGTGATTTGTAGAACCTAGACATGGTTAAAAAGGTGCTATAAAAGTGCAGACCATAAACCCATTTAGATTTAACATAATGTCACAGCCTAGGGACAAAGACAAAAGAAAAGGAGATACATACTTGAAAATATTTCTATATTTTAAATTTCACTCGTGCTCTCTACATCAATAATACATGTATATCCCACAAAACATTTTGCTGTATTCCAGCACACTTACTGGTAAGTGTTGTTGCATTCTTGGTGAAGGCAATGTCTGACTAAGTTAACAAATTAAAAACCGAAAATAGCATTTGTTTATATTTTTATATACACAGTATATACTGTATATATATATATATATATATATATATATATATATACATATATACATTCCAATGCAACAGCAACTCAACTAGATTACCACTGTTTTAACTTTATCTGCCTATCACTGACATGTGCAGATTATGGGCCGTGCCCTATACGCCCCAGCTAAAGATAACCAGTAGCAAACGCTCGTAATATCAAGCATGTGTCTGACAAGACTATAGCGCCTGAGAAAACTTCAATGCATCACTGTTCTCTCAGGTAATCACATTGTCTCCCATTGTCGTACTTGCAAAGACCTTAACACCTACGCTACAACATGTAGCCATGGGGACAAATGACCCTGTGTGAAAATCCCTTGTACAATCATTGAATGTGATGACACAGGGGATGCTCTTAATGTATAATGATGAATATGTTGTGCCACAGTGACAAGGAAAAGTCTTTGGCTCTGTGTAAGAAGCCCATGAGCCGACATATGGTTCAGTGTATTACAGTCGACATTGACATATTGCAAGTTGAGCTGGAGTGGGGCTTACATCAAGAGGAGGCTCGTCCAAACCACTAACTCTATAGATCATCAGGGACAGAGAGCTCTCCGGCAGTTCCTAAAGTGGGCTCATTCAGACTGAAATGAAAATACAGAGAAACCATACTTCGCTTCTGGAGCACTAGTGCATTTGTGTGTGGTATGAAACTCATACAGGCACAAGAGCATAGACCACACACATGCACACATATATACATAGCTACATGCATGCCAAAATTCACACATGCATAAACACACAAAAACAGCTGCTCACTCAAACACCTAAACAACACCAAATGACAACCACAGACCAAGGAACACAGGGCTACACTGTTACTGCATGCCCCTCCTGTAAACCAGCCTCAACATTTTCCACGGCTGGGTGCAACAGTTAAACATTCTCAGAAGTGATGCGTCTTAGATGAACTGTGGTAAGTGATATAATAATCACACGACTGCACGTACGCCAGAACACTTGCACACATTGCCCCACCAGCTAAATGCCCTATGGGGCGACTCAGCCAAACAAACAGATCTGGTTTCTAATGGCAGAGACGTGTAATGAGGAGTCATGCCAGATGCAACCCATAGCCATTACCACCACCGCTCCACCAGTAAAATCTTCCCAAAGTTGACGTTTCCCACTCACAACAGTATCATTGCTGCTGGAGGCAGAAGTTTTGTTTATACTGACTTTGAGTAAGGCTGTCCATCTCTGATGAGAACACACTGGAGGATTTTGGGTTACAGGAACATCTAAAACTCACATAAAAAATAGATGGAGAGGGGTAAAAAATGGATTACATAAGCTCTCACTGACAGGCAGACACAGACAAAGGCCCAACTGATCATTTCTGGCACCAATGTATCACTCAAGCCATAAACGCACAATGGTACTTCGATTATGAGAGGCTGTGATACACTGGCTTAATTTTGAGACAATAAAGCAGAAGAGCAATTTTGTGAAAGAAAAAAAATATAGCACTCCAACATGTGCTTTTTCATTACAGTTTTGTTACTTACAGGCCACTTTATTGACAACAATTTTGTCCCCATGGACATCACCCATACCTGGTGAAAGAAACGTCTATTATCATCAAATTCCAAACTCAGAGATCTGTTTTTTGCCCTTGCAGAGTGTAAAAGATATTTTTTTTTTATAATATTTCAGCCATATTCATTAGCCACAATCATAAGCCATGGGTGATATTGGTTTTAAGAGGCTGTGAGCACTGAACCAACATTGGATCCATCACTATGAACGTGATCCTGCGAGTTTCCCACAAGAATTGTGAAGAGAAAACAAACTGTTTACTATGCAAATCAGTACACAGTGCATCGCAACTTGCTGCATATGGAGCAGCAGAGCCATCAAAGTAACGGTGCACAACCCTGCACACTGCCAAAACTAACTTCAATGGACATGTGGGGGACATAGCTGTATGGAGCAATGGAAGAAGATGGTTTTGTCTAATGTTTTCTTTTACATTGTGTGGATGTGTGAGCTGGATGCGTACATGCCATCCATCTTTTGTTTTTGTTCTAATTATCATTCGTGAAAATGTGACTTCATTTATATTACAAGGGAGCTCTATAGTTTAAGCTCTGAGCTGTTCCCTATGACCAAGCACGGACAGTTATAGTGTGGGAGAGGAATATGATACACATGTTGCCAACAGTTATCGAATCATACAATCGATCAGAATGCTTTTTTGTATCTGAATATTCAACATACAGTGGCAATGCGTACATGATCAGCAACATGTGCACTTTTCACCTCAATCTAAATAACGCAATATAACTTATTTAAGGAAATATTCCCATTATGATCTTTACATTGGATGCAGATTTTTGTATCTTGATGTGTGAGAGGCGCATTTGAAAAATAGGAACAGAGTTGCAGGAAAGAGTGATCAAGCGTCCGTATGACCCAACAGAACCAAAGAAGTTACAACAGTTTAATACATTTGTTTATGCATGCTGTACTTCGTGCTTGACTTCTATTGATGTTATCCCTGTCGTGTCAACACATCACCGTCTCAGTCGCAACGACTGCTGTTTAAAAACAAAAAAAAGTGAAGCACCGGTCTAAACGGTTATGGGACTGTGTTGATGTCACAATTCGCTTGCACAAACACCAATGCAGCAAGCAAAAAAAATAAAAAATAAAAATCACAGCCCTTGTGCAAGTTGTATCCATCGTGTAGCCAAGAAGCCACTCCTAGCTGTAGGAGTAACCCTAACGGTAACCCAAGAAGCCACTGCGACAACTATGCTACCCTTCCAAGTAATAAAACAAAAATAACCCTACTTACTGGGAACCATATTGAACAGTACAAATGATGAACAATTCATATGGTGGTGTGTTTGTAAAAACTTATAGCTTGTAAGGTTAACAGCGGTAATAAAAAAAAATTATGTATATGAACAGAACCACAACGACCATGCTAGCTAATGTAGCCAATGTTGTTTAGGATAGAAAATAATTTTATTATATATAAAAAAAATAAAAAAAAAAATAAAAAGGTTGGGAACTCGTTTAAATTTCCACATCTCTGAATCTCCACATAAAAAACTGACACATAAAAAAAGATTATAATTATTAAGATAATGAAACATTATAGCAAACAATTACGAGAAAAAAATCTAATATCATTTTAGACTGGAACTAAATCACTAATCACTACTAAGGACTAGCTACTGGTGAATAAAATAAAATAATCTACCCTCTAAATACAATAAAAACATACCATAATCACCAAAGCTTGCTCTGTAATATTGTCATTATATACCAGGGAGATTGTGATGCACATTTACAGACTTAGAGGTTAAAGTGTGTGCATATAAAGCACCAAACAAATAAATATAGTTTGGCCCATCAGTTTCAATATTGACATATTCACAGAATCCTCCACTCCTTTATCTTTCACAGTCTTTTGTGACATTCTTATTTCCTGCCTGATAATAAGCACCTGAATACATAAAAGATGTTACTCAAGTCCTTCCTGTTTATATTAATGTTTTATTTAGTGTTTTGTATTATCATAATCAAAGTTCCAATAAAAATAACAAACCGGAATAAAATATACATATCAAGTGACAGCCTAGTTCCGTAACCTGTCCCACACGGAATCTTGATGTTATGTTAACAAACAAATTAGCATTTAAATGAGTCCTGCATTTTATCCTTCAAGGTTATGTTGTTATGGATATTAAATTAGTGTGTGTGGTATTGCTTGTGTGTGCATGTGTGTAACTGTGTGTGGTCCATAGGCTGCCAACCAACAAGTCCCCCAGAGAGGTGTTAGAACAGGTTAGTTTAGCATTGGTTTGGGAGTGAGCGGGATGGAAATGTCCGCGTTCCAGTGTGTGTGGTTTCAGTCAAGAGAAAGTTATGGTAGTTGAACAGTTTGTCAAAGCAACTGTGTGCCCCGTTTCATTCTGTTTAATGATGAACTCTTTAGACAACAGTTAGTTTACCCTGGCAGACTGGTCTGTCCGTGTGCCGGCCAGCTCAGGTTTGTTATTACATTGGCTGGGCTCCTAAGACAGCAGTAACAGCAGCAAAAGTGTTTGAACTGTTATTGCAGCGGTGCTACACTGTTTAAACAGCAAACAGTCTTTAAAGACAGACAACAGTCGTCAGAGGGTTCAATTGCCAGGGTATAATGTAAATTCCAAAACAGAAACTTTAAGCTGACTTCCATTTAATATCAGCATTGGGAAATGATAAAATCTTCTTACCATGATTTGAACTTGATCAAACTGCACTAGATATGCCAGAGTTTGTTCAGGAGTAATTACTTGCTTTTTAAACCAAGGTGTGATAAGCCCTCAAAAAAAAAAAAAAAAAAAAAAAAACATGTATACATATATGGACTGGTAATCACCTCTGTATAACATCAATGAAGCTGGTAATGCCATAACGTTCAAGTGACTACTGAAGCCGCAGTTTTCTCTCCATTTGTTAAGAGAAAAGCTAGGTTTTTAACTTAAATTTAACTAAAATGCTACTAGCCATGTTTCGGACGCAATCTTTGTAATAGATGCAGCACTTCACACTGACAGTTTTATGGTACAAGGCCTAGAAACCGGGCTAACCAGTCTTTCCCACATGGATACTTTGTCAACTCTTTACTCATTTACTTTTTTGCTCTGGCTCAGAGTTTGATGCTGCCTTAAATTTTGAGCTAGTGTAGCTCTTTAAAATCTTACCAGGGACAGGGACTGGTTCAACAGTTACTCTACCTTAACTGACTGTGTAAGCTCCCAAGGCTGGAGCTTCCAGAGCCAAGATGGAGGATATGTGTTACAGGCAGCACAGCACTTTTAAAAAAGAAAAAACAAGACTTCCCTTCATCTCGAGTTGCAATGGCCAGAACCTTTTCGTTTTGACTGGTTGGTGTCATGTGTCTCTCCCAGAGGGGAATCTACAGATAGCGGCTTCAAAAGCAGACCTATCAGTTCACTCAGAATTTCATCTACGAGCAGAGCCAGTCAGAGGTGAAGACCTGCCCCTTCCTCTGTCTTTAATTAGCTATTACCTTGATATTTCTCTCCCTATGCCTGTGAGTTTGGGGTAAAAAGGACACATATAGAGACAGATATATGTGGAAAAAAAGTAGCCGCACAGAAATTTTGGTCACACATGCGACCAAACTGGTTGCACCCTTGAGCACACATGTCAGAGATAGATTTACCTGACAAAGTCAGCTACATGCTAGGGAACCATCTAATCCACTGCACATTACAAGAAGAGAAATAACAATGTGCTGGGAAGCGGAAACATTGAGCCACACACATCCTGCACAAATTCATATATACAATTTATAATGTGGTGAGCTCACACTTAATCTCTAAGGCAAACTAATCTCCCCTTTAATATAGATGATTCACAAACCTGCTCAAAAACATGTTGCTTTTAATCTACCCCTCGCCGGCTCGGCAGCCATAATAAAATGTGGATTAACTTGTAAGCTGTGATGTGTTTTTTTGTTTTGTTTTTTTATCCCGATTCTTATGCCAGAGCATCTCCTTCTGTCTGCAACAGTGAATATGTATGCAAATACAGCACCTCATAAAGTTTAAAAAAAAAAAAAAAAAAAAAAAAAGAAACACCTTTCCGTGATATTATATGCAGTGAAGCCCACATATTCCAACATGTACACACCCCTCATACTCACACAGCGCAACAAAGATAGTGATGACAATGCAATGTGGGAATACAAGCAACAAGTAAACAAAGACTACTTATTTTCTGTAATATTCTTTCCAGATTTCGACTGTTTAGGGTAACAGACACACAAAATTAATTCTGAACTGTTGCACATGTAAATACGGAGAAAATACTTTACAAACTCTTAAATGTCACAGTGCCGAAGATAAAATAAATAAATAAATAAATCACCTGACATGGGGGAATGCTCGTTGATAGGAGAAAACCCTCTTCATTAGTTTTTTTTTATTTCTTGAAAACTAAAATTGAAAGATATATATATGTGCTTTTATACGCTAATGACCTCTTGCTTAGCTGTCATCTGCAGGGTTTCAAGGAGAGAAGGCAAGAAATAGTAAATCAAGTCATGTTTTCAAGGTTTTTTTCCAGGCAGCCTTGACTTTTTTTTTTGTTTATATAATTTGAAATAGTTTTTTAAGTCCTTGCTGAACTACTAGCATGTCTGTGGTCTATCCACACCCCTTTAATCCATAGGTGGTGTCCTGTGATTTGATACAGCATGCAAAGAGCTCCACTGATTAAGGCCATGTGGGCTTGGATACAGCTGGGCAGACTCCGGCTTATTAATCCATCTGAAACTGTAGCTACACTTCAGATCACTATTCGAAACATTCCAAGACACACTGATCCATCACAGGGATGTCAACCTGGAAACATTCAGACCCCCCAGCAAACCATTTCCTGGAGCCTACCTCCACCCATTGCCCCAGCCAGACATTTATTTATTCAGCATTGCTATCTTGTGCAGTTTAGGTCATTGCACAAATATATTTGGGAATTTGCGGTGCTTGGTTTCAAATGAAAGGTCTGCAGTGGAGTGTATGATACGCTCTTGTGGGTTGGTGACAGGAAATAGAGATTTTCAAATGAAGTGGAATTCACTTGGGTTGTTGTTGTTTCAAAGTCATAAAATTCCGCCTCCGCCCCAGAAACTCATATCCTTCAAGTCCATATTAACAGGCCATATCAAAGCAGAAGTTCTGAAAAGAGTCTTTAGGCTGATGGAAAAACAACCAGAATAAGTTTGGCACAATCACAGAATTATAGCAAGTTGTAATGTAGTTTGCTTCAAACTAACACCTAAGAATGTCATGTGCATTAAAGGCAGGAATGACACAACCAGCTGTTGGGAAAGAAATGTCGAAAACACAGTTTGTTGACAGTCACTGCAATGAGGTACAAATTTGAACCGCTTTTTTTTTTTTTTTTTCCTCCAGTTGGTCTGTTGTTCAAAGGAAGATAAAAGTTTCAGGAATTATCACCACAGTTGATAGAATACAGAAAAATGGGGTTTATTTTCTGGTCAGAAGTGACTCAGACCTTTCTATTCAGTGTGGAAATGCACAGGTTCTTGTCGATGTTGAGGGAAAACAATCGAAAGCTCCTTCTCACTCCCCTGTTTCATCTGATACACTCTCAACCTGTCTCTGCATCTAGAGCCTTATCTCTCTCCCTCCCTCTCTCTGACACACACACACACACACACAGATACTCACACAAAGTACAGGGGACTTGAAAGACCTGTTTCAGGTGTTTGAACTCATCATTACCAACTCCAGCCTGGGGATCTGCTCAACCTGACAGCCTTGTTGATATATTGTAATTGTATGGCCGCAATTGATTGACTGCACCTCACTCAATGTAATATGCATTTGTTGGAGGTTACAGGTAAAGGGAGAGGCAGTAATGACTTCCCTTCTTGTCCTTTGGCAAATGACCCTGTGCAAACTCTGATGGACACTTTACCATATTGAAGGAGGAAAGGATACTTTTGCATTTGACTGTGGGTATTCTGCTTACAAGGCAAAAGAGGGATCTGGTTTCCCATTTAATCAAATTTCAATTATTCCAGCGTAGGGGAGGAAATACTCGTTTTGTAGCAAGCTTTCTCTGTGTTCTTTAAAACCAGTATTTTCCTCCAGCACCTCTAGGTAATTAATCATCCATACATGTTTTAAAACATCAGCGACTCTCCTCCTCTGTTCTCTTAGTCAGTACTTTACCGCTGTTGTCCCAAAGCGTGAGTGATTACCACCAAACTAAATATATAACATATTCCAAAGTGTGGAAAATACACATATGGCGTGGTGTTTGAAACTGCACTTTATTTGAAGCATAAGCGGAAAAGAAAAAAGGAGGCTACACCTTCCAAAGCACAGGTGTAGCTAATGAAGTTATAGAAAAAGAACGGGGAAATTTGCAGCAGTAGGTCAACATTTTTCACTTAAAAATAAAATTTAAAAAAAAAAACGATGTGAGTATTGTGGGCGTCAATTTGCGATGGAGAAAATATCTTGGTTGTATTCTACCAATTGATTTTATTGAGATATTTTTACTTAGTACATTACAGTTGGTATAGGAGGTGAGCTGGGTTGGGTTGGTGGTGGAACTGCGGGTGGGGCATGATACTTATCTGTTTTTTTCTTCCTCTCATGGGCTCAACTTGCTGCCTTCACTTCCCACTTTTCTGAAGCAGACCACTGAAATGTGTGTTCTTGGTTGGCTAATCAGGATAGAGCAGTCTCTCGCAATTCTATTGTGTGAAATGTATCCCAACTCAGAACGCGTAGTTTGTTGCAATACAAGAAAAAAAAAACTTAACCTTAGGTGGCCATGACTGATGTTGTCTCGCTGTGCTGTTGGTGATGAACTTAGTTGCTGCTGGTGTTTGGGAATATTTCAGAAAGCCTCCTTTTATAACAGTTTTTTCCCTTGCATGTACTTGATGATGGCACATACTTGACATCAATTTTCCGTTCTGTTTCTTTTGTTTTGGGTTACCACTGACCACAACGGCTTTGCTGTGGGCTGAGCCATAACACGGGCTCAGAAATAGATCGCGATTGCATTTGCCCCGATCTTGGTCATAAGCGTGTGACATTTTCAGCTAACCGACAATAAAACCCAAAAAAATTCAGTGACCTACCAGCGGACTGAGGAAGGACACTGAGCAAAAATGTAAGAGAGAATGAGTGTAGCTGAAGAGAGCCACAAAAAACGGTTTGAGACTGAAACTGAACTCACGTTATTTTCCCAGACTATCAAAGTGGTTGATAAAAAAGGTGCCACTACGTCAGTGATATGGAAGGGATTTGGATTCCGTAAAATTGATGAAGAACAGATTAATACCCATGTGCAAACTTTGTCGTCCGTTAGTGTCAAAACTGGAAACATGACTGATTTGTTTATTCACCTGAAAAAGTATCACCCCAGCGACTGCGCAGAAAGGATGAAAATGCAGGCCGATGCTAGCCTGATTAACATAGACTTTCAAATCTCTTTGAGATTCTGGTCTGACCAAGACCATAACGAATACGATTCGAAATGGCCTGATCAACCCGCCTCCCTCGGGTTGCTACTGGTTGTGGCCAGAAAAGGCTGTGCCTAAGCTTAAGCCAATCACACCACTCTTTCCTCTGACGTATGATTTAGCTACCAGCGGGGCTAACTGGTAGATTAAACTCTTACCAAAGCCAGTAGGGAGCAAGGCGAAAACGTCTTTCCTGTCAAGAAATGATTCAAGGGCTGTTCTTTGCTCGATTTTTAACGAGAATCTCCCGTCGAACACTTTCATTACAGCATCTACAGCAGTGTCAAAAGCTTGACGCTGCTCCATGTTGATATTGAATGAAGCGCTTCCGTGTACAATCCATGGGTTGAGTGGCAGTTCAACCACGTCACTACCTTGAACACGCCTCTACCCTGGGCCGTTGGCGCTGCTCAAAGTTGATTGCTTCCCGACAAAGTGGGTGGAGTTCCCATTTTTTCGGGAACTCGAATCCACCTGAATGAGCAGTTTGCCTGAGTAAGTGTAGCAGAGCCGAAGGTGTTGCGTCACTGCGAGGGCGGAGCCTGGGTAGGCCGATGCCACTCGATGCACCAGTTCTCACTGCACAAGAGTGTTGGGATCCAGACGTTTATTTGGAATTTGTGATTACAGTTACAGATTTTGGTTTTACATTCATGTGTTTTACATGGTGTCACATAACTCTTTTTTTCCCTCATTTCCTATTCTTTATTGCTACATAAATATTACTCCATTTCTCTTCAAAGACATAAGTCTATGATGCTTTCTGCCCGCTGCAGAGAAGTGATCTCTGCATATTAGTTTGTACACAAGTGCCAAGGTGGAACAAGTCTTTTCATCTGGAAATCAGCCACATTCAAAGCAGAAGGTTGTTTGTGCAGACCAGACCTGAATCTTAAAGTTTATGTTACACTTATAGCATATATATCTGTCATATCATGTCAGTCATGGGCCTGCTCTTTAGTGTCTCATTTTCTTTTAAAATATCGGCTTTTGTAGAGAAGTTTCCCCAAGTGCAAAGAGCACAGTGGGTTCAGTCAAGTCAAATCAGGTCAATTTGATTTATAAAGCACATTTAAAACAACTGCTGTGCTGACCAAAGTACTGTACAAATAATGCCAAGGTTGAAGTCTAGTTTATTTTCTTAAATTTTTCACTTAAAGGTAAAGAGTGACACACAAGTACTATCCATATTAAGATCCCAATGTTAACTTTTTCCTTTTATTTTAATTTCTTTCTTTAAATTAGCAGTGAAAATAGTTTAAAAGCCCTCTTAAAATACAAATCCACAAACAATATTGGTAAGAACAGTAGCACCATTAAGATCTTAATGATGACAAGTCATGATACAGAAAACACTCTCCAAAATGTTTATCTGCAGCTAATCGTACACTGACAGAGTAAGATACGGATTGTACTGTTTGCATGAACTGAAATGCCACTAATTACATCCGAGTGACAAATTTTGCTGAAATTTTGCCGTTGGCTCCATCTCATCCCTCAGTGGATTCATCTATTACTATTACCTGATTATTACCGAAAGCATGTTAAGTGTTTTGTGTCATTACATATACAATTATCTGTGCTCTCATAAACTAGAAATATTTCCCTTTTGTACAAGCAAGTTAGTAAAAGTCATAGGAAAGTAAAACAGGAAGTTAAACCTCTTGAGGGTTCACCAAAGCTATGTTCCTTTCATAGACCAGAAACCCTTCCCATAGCATATTGTATGACATGCACACACACGAATGGAGACACATGGCTCCTTCTCAGTGATACTCACATGATTTGCACACAGAGTTCCTGTGTCTAACCATACCACCATAATTCTTTTGTTTCATTGAGCAAGCTTGTAGAGAAGAGCGGATCTAAATCAAGCTTCTAAAAGCTGCATATGAGTCTGAGATGTTTCCTGGGTTATCTGACAAAGACAGAGGACACAATGAGAGACAGATCGGTTTCACCTCCATCTATTTCTCCTCTTCCTCCCAAAGCTAAGACGTCCCATCTCCCTGCTCAGCCATCCGGAGATACAGGACCTATACCCAGCGCACAACCGGATGATACCAGGCCGATCCTCTCTCTAGAAATAGAGATGGGCTGAAAAAAGCTATTTGCTTACGTCACGTCTTCAAGAGGAGGGAACCTGGGAGGAAGGTAGTGAGCAGATTAACAATCTCTAAAAATAAATGTGAAACGCAGCTTACATTTTGCAACTCCCCTTTTTTATTACTCGTTTGTATGTTTTTCCGGATGGTGCTCTTCATCTCGGCATACCATCCCCACAATGATCAATGTGTGTTGACTTTGTGATAAAGTCTAGCAGTACTGACAATGATCCTTGTTTGATCATTTACATGCATAGAAATATTATTTAGGTGTGGCCCAGTCGCACATTGTCGTTTTAAGGTTCGGTATCCTGCTCGGTTTTATGGGTCTCCGTAGACAGCGGACATTGAGTGCTAATTGGATCTAATGCAAACTATAACACGGATTCCACCGAATCCACTGTCCACCTTGATCACCACAAAACCGTAACGAGTGTTTTGCAAATAACGCAGTGGGGCTGATAAGAGGCCAGGTGGGTAATTGATGTGGTTACTAAGGGGCTAATTTGCATTGTTTATGCATATCAAACTAAACGAGGGGAAAGATATGGATAAATTGGACAGAATCAGGGGGAAATACTCTCAAAAACGACAACAAGAACTCAATTTCTTTTACTTACATGCCCAGATTTCTTTGAGAATACTCTTGAAGAAGATGTTAAACAGGGAGCTGAGTGTAAATAAATGAGCAAAAATAAATAAATAAGCAAAAGCATTTTCAGTATAAATGAGGTCATTGTTTCTGTTGAGCAAAGATTCACAACTTTACATGAGTAGGTTTGAAATCAATTATTTAGTCATTTACAAAATTACAAAAACTGTTTTGGATGCAGCATCGGAGTCTAATACAGATCATGTTAAATACTAGAAAAGTAGCTGCCTAGAAATGCAAGAATAAATCAGCCTATGTGACTTTAACCTTCCTGTTCTCAGCTCAATCAGCCAGTCAGTGATAGATTGTACTCTGAGCTACGTGATGGTTTGGTTCAGGTCATGACCACAGCAGCACAGACACTTTCACTGGCACTTTAATTTGGATTTGTTTAAGAGAAGGTCTTGATACATAGTGCAGTCGCTGTTCTAGTAAGGACATTGGAAAAAGCTGAGGATATTCATCTCTAAGGCAGTCTTCCGATGCTTTACTTCAACAAGGAAAACCAATCTGGTTCTCGTTCATGCACCAATTAGGACGCAACAAAAATAAAAATGAATAAAATTATATTTGGTGCTATACTGTACCAAAACATTAGTATTTCACCAGCTATACACTCCAGTCAGGCTGTCTGTTTTCACAAGTTTACCACACTCATGCCAGTGATGTCTTGATCCCTGTTCAGATCCGAGAGGCATTTTGTTTCTTAACAGGAAACAGGATTTTGGGTTTCCAAACTACTTATTTGTTTATCCATTTTGGTTTAAATGCCTGGTACGTGGCTCTCCTCTGGTTAAGAAGACTTCGTAGTCAGCTAATATGTGGAATTTCTATCATCTATTGGTGTAACTTACATACTTTACCAAAAGTTATCCTTGAGAAATGATTTTTCCTCATTCATTTTCCACCCAACCCCGCTTGGCGTATTTCCACAAAATATATATTTTTTTCTGTTTACAGGGTTCCGTTTGTTGATCGTTTCTCACCGTTTCACTGCTACTCTGCTTGAAAGCTACAATCATATTGCAACTTTACCAAACTCGCATCACTGATGGATGTGGTGAAGTCACCTTGTGCCAACACATCGTAAAGCACACCTCCTTTCTTCACTGCAGCAGGTAGAAAAAGCAAAATAAAAACAAAATAAATAAATGAATAAAAATCACTGACACAGCACACAGTCACAGGCTCGAGTCTGTCAGGGTTAAAAAATACAAAGTAACAGCAGCAGTCATGCTAAGATGTCAGCTAGAGCTACCTCCCAGGTAAGCACACATAGCAGCTGCACTATCATTACAACAGCGTCTGATTGCTTGATACAGTTGTCAAGTGGGTTAGTTATGGAGTAGATAAATATGACTACATCAAATTTCTTTATTAGGATATATTCAAATTTCTTTATTAGGATAAACCCCTTGAGGTGAATCACCTCATTTTCAAGGGGGTCCCAAGAAAACAAATAACAAACAAGTACAACATACAAACAACATTCACACACATACATCGGAAGAAATAACCAAGAAAATACAAACATTCAGCCTAAGCATACAGCACATGGTAATATATTATAGGCAGTTACATTGAATGCATATAATGGGGTAAAGTAAAGTAAAATAAAGTAGCTGTACTATATATACAAAATCATAACAATAAAGACTTAGAAATGGGCAAAAGGTGAGTCATCTCATGAGGAGATGGTGAAATAAGATGTCATCACAAAGTCTGTATCTGTTATTACTGTTTTAACACATCTCATTTGTGCTAATTACCTCCAACAGAGGTTTACAGGTCTCAGCATTACCCAGAGCTGCCACGACAGACCAAATCAAACTCAAGGAACAGCACTTATATGAGAAAACTGGACAGTGTAAATACTGTTTCTTATGTCAAAACTCCAAAAAAATACATAATGGGCTGGCAAAGCTAGAGAGCAGGAGATCAAAAGAAGAGACCAAGATAGATGACAGTACAGAGCATTGGGAAAGAGAAGCTTTCTGTAAATTCCTCTTCTAGTATAAAGGATCACTGAGGCTGCCTTCGCCAGATGCTGATGAGGATCATTAGGCGTGTGGCTAAAGGAAAGGTGCTTATCCAAAGAGGAGAGCTGTGTACCAAGCCCACCATGTCCAGCAATAAGATTCTCTGAGAGTCTTGAGCTAAAAGGAGAGTGCTTAGCCTTCCTTAAGCTAAATAAAACCAAGGTAATTTGTCAGTGTAGCGGCCACTCGACTTGTCACTCTTCACCCTGCCTGTACTCCATTCAACCATTCTTCTTTCTCCGCAATGCCATCAGCCCACACAAGCAAAACAGGAGGCATGAATAGGACAAGCAGTATGACTGAGGTAAGCCAAAAAGGACTCCTACAGCTGGCCTTGTGGTGAAATTAAGATATAGAGTTCGGCACCACTTGAGTGCTGCCATTTGACTTTGAATTATGTTGAATTACGCTGAACTGCAGCAAACGTTCAAATCTATGCATCCCCAATGAAGAGAGCATTTGTCACAAAGCATGACAAGGCAACAAGCCAATCAATATCACTTCCAAAACAAAAGTCCAGCATTGCCCGAGTGTCACAAATCAAAAATATTCTTGAAGAAAAACAAAAAACAAAAAGACTTTGGTCCAGCCTACCTAGGAGGTTCCACTGTCCAATTCAATGTCTTCCTGTATGCCTGAGGTATGTAATTTCAATGCGTCATTCTAAAGACCTAAAAGAGTGATCCCTGCTCCTTCTGTGTATCACTCATGCTGTTCCCCTGTAGCAGATTTTGCCACAAAACACACAAATAGGAGACATATTATTTTCACCAGACTTACACTCTCCAGGGGGCAATCTGTCTGTGTTACAGCAGTGTTAGTCACATGGATAAAGGTGCCGTGCTTCGCTGCTGCAGAGCTTGGCTCCTTTTCTGAAAATGTTTTTTAAGAAAATATGTATCCCTGATGTGGTAAAGTAAATGAATGATTGCAGTGTGTGCCAGTAACTGCCTTTCTTCATAACCAGAGCAATTGTATTGTACTGACATCAGAAAATAGGGGGGGGGGGTTAAAAACCAGCATAGTGGGACATTTTTAAAAAGACAAAATAATCTTGTTACAATGCATTACACAGACTTCTCAAAGCTGCAGGCCTTCGAGATTTTGCCATTTAGACTCTCCAATGTATTGCTTCATGAGCACTTTCACCATAACGACACTTTCTCTTCCACTCTTGTACACTAAAGTTAATTACACAGAAGGACTTCACAATACTCAGGTGCATCTGTCTATAGTCGGCTAAATCCAACCCAATAACCAGCACATTGACTTGTAATGATCTACTCAACGACAGGACTGCACTTAAAAACAGATTTACTTTGCAACACCAGCTCTTCGTTGCTCCTCACATTTGTTTTTTGAGAAATATGTACCGAGTACTAATCCTGAAAACTGATACACCTTCTCGCTTTCTTCCTTTTGCACACCCATAATAAGAAAACAGCGTCAGTGGTGGGCAAACCATTCAGTGCAATAGCCATGTCTAATGGGCTCATAATGCACTGCTGAATGGCTCTATCTGCTGGGGAGAGACAGCTCTCTCAGCAGCCCCTCAGGCCATCGCCTCAGGTCCATTTCAGGGAATATTGTCAAGTGTTTCATAATGGCATGTTTTGATCACTGAGCTATATTGTCACATCTTTTTAGCAGGTAGCTGGCTGGCAGACCATCAGTTTTAGTCATCATTAAAATGAGTCCTGCTCCAAATCATAAGTAGACGGGTTTAGTTTATGTAATCTTGTCACCATTATTGAATAAAAGAATTTAGCAGAGACAGGGTAAACAGACAAGAGACTAAGACACGAACAAATCTCCCTTTTGTGAAGAAATGTTGAATGTGCAGCTCAAAGAGAAACAGTTTGGATAAAAACGGGAAATGTTTTCTTTATTACATTTTATTCTATTCCTTTATTCCTGAATGTTGGTCTCTGAGGACTACTGGCATCGATTGTTGATTTAATGAAAGCGCCTGCTCCTCTTTTCCCCATTCCTCACTCCTCCTCCAGGTCACTCTGCTTAAAATGCCTCCGTTAATCAGATTTCTGTTAAAAGCCGTAAATAGAATCAGAGCTCTTGTGCCAAGACAAAGTCTACAATACTCTGATCTTTATTCTGTCTCTCTGGTTTTTTTTCAACAATTTTCCCAAGTGGTGAAAGTGGATTGGGTGGGTTTCCCTCCGAGGTTCACCTTAGTCAAGCAAGTCCTTCAAACCAGAGAGAGATAATCATCCCACCCTTCGGTTATACCAAAAAATGTTGCCAACAATTTGATGTAAAGAAGTGCATTTATATTTTTACTTCATTTTATATGACTGTCTCTTAATTATTTCTGAGATTTGAATCTTTTCATAAATATAGTTCTGAGGATGTGTAGTCAAGGAAGTATCAATGCATTTAATAGCAAACTTAAATCTGGACACCCCTTATTAAGATACCTTTCCCTGTGAAAGGTTTTGAGTAAATTGAGCATTGGGTGAAAAAAGGAAAGAGGCACCATGCAAAGGTAAACCATTGTAAGTGCTTATCAGATGTAATGTCAAAGCTTTATAAATACTCTGACTCAGACCCCTTTCCAACAATCAGCATCCTCTAAGCAACTTCCTTCATATTTGAAAACTAAAACAACCAATACCCAGGGATTAATGCCGGCTATACAAAGAAAACTGTTTTCTCAGGTTTCTGTTTACTCAGTTTTTGATATAATTAACAAAAGGCAGTGAACAGGAATGGTGGAGGCCACAGTTAGGTAGGCAAGACGGTGTCAACGCCACCTGCTCATATTCCAGGTAAGATAACATTTTCTAGCAATATGAGAAGACATTTAGTCAACCCTGGACTGGTGGTGAATTGTTCTCCTGTTCAGTGACACCTGAACAAATATAACTTTTTTGGGGGGGGGGCTTTTTATGTCTTTAATGATAGGACAGTTGGAGAGAGACAGGAATGCAAGGGGCAGAGAGAGAGGGGAGACATGCAGCAAAGGGCCACTCGGTGGAGGACTCGAACCGGGGCCAGCTGCAGCGAGGACTGTAGCCTCTGTACATGGGGCGGCTGCTTAACCCACTACGCCACCGACCGCACCAAACCAATATTACTTTAAAGGGGGAGTCACCTCAGAAGAAAATTCTTTCAGCATTCTCATCAAAAAATTCAGCAATTAGTAAAGGAACACCTAAACAATCCTGATACACTTTTTGAACAAATCTTGTTTGCAGCTTAAGTTAAAACTGAACTTTTTGGCCACAATGAGGAAGGATATGTTTCCAAAAGAGGGTGAAAACTTGACTGAAAAGAGCATCTCTACAACTTTTAAGCATAAGGATGAAAAAAATAAATCCTGCTTTGGGCTAGTGTCACGTAGGTAAATGTGATGGGGATTCGCTAACCGCTCATACAAATAGAAATGCAATTTGAAATTTAATTGCAAAATATTCCTATATAAAGTTAAGAATGAGACATCCAAGGCTTGGCCTTGGCTTTGAAAACCTTCAGGAACACTTCAATACGCAGCTATTGACTGCAAAATACAAAACATTTTAAATTTGATGTATCTTTTACATTCATTTTCATTATAGCTAACAAGTCATCAACAGAGAAAATCCCTCAAGCTCAGGAGAAGGCTGCCTCAAAACAAAATTTGAAAAAAGAAAATGAAAGAAAGAAAGAATGGACTGATTAGCCCCACCGAGGCGTTTCAACCTCATCTTGACGAGACACTATGAGAAAAAAAAAAAAAAAAAAACTTGACATACTGTCTCAACTGAAATCACTGGGCCTATAGGCTACCGAACTGTTCGATCTTTAAATATCTACCTTCGAAATTTCATACAAAAGGGGATCAGAGTACTGGCTGGGTAGGCAACCTACCTGGTGGGTTCTGCAGCCTCAGTCATCTACCATATGCAGATACTTTGTTATATAGAGAGAATAACTTCAGCCGCGGCCGCTGTATTTGGGCAGGATGGGCAGAGCCCCGCCTGCCACACCCCCAACCTTTCCGAAATAAATAAAATTAAAAAAATTAAAAATAAAATATTTATTTCAACTTCAATCACAGTGGGAATCGTATTACTATTGTGGCTTGTGACGGACTTTGCGAGTAGAATCTGTTTTTATTTTCGCTGAAATATAGCCTACCTCCAGTGTGGCTGCTTAACGTTAGATCTATGGCCACTGGCCAGGGCAGATGCCTGGCTGCCCTCTGCTAAGCCCGGCCCCGCCGAACTCTCGAGCACATTCTACCAATCAGAATCACTGTAGGCCCCTACGTAGCATAATATCATGTAACATTTAGCGCACCTGTATAGATGCTATTGGGGCAGGTGTATGATCTGCCCTGGACATGGAAAGGACTCAAAGGGTTTAAGAAATATATTACTCCGCCCATCTAGCCAGTGGGAACTTCAGTGCCGCCAAATTCCCCTACAAACTTGTTGGATAAAACGGATAACTATGTCGGATTTGATGAAGGATATTGGCTGTTGAATCTGGATTCACGTTTGTGGTAGGTAAAGATTTTACTTTATAGTTGCTATCTTACAAAGTTTAAGTGATTGTGAACGAAGTCTTTGCAAAATGGGAAACTGGGAGTGATTTAATGAAATATCTTAGCTTGATGAGCAAAGCAATGTTGAGACAGTAAACAATGTGTTGACAGCTTCGTACATGTACAGTAGGTTACTTGTCTGCTAGCTTAGGTTTCCCAAGACTATCTAAAAACGTTGTAAGGATCTCCTCCGAGAATCTTTGCTACACACTGTCCCGCCTACTGCTATATTACTCTGCACAACCTCAGGAGCAAGTCAGTCTGATAGTAGGCTACAGTGAGTGAAAGCAGTAATCCGCCGGTGAAGTTTTAACCATGGCTGCTAGCATCGAACCTGTACTCAATAGCGTTGAGTTTCTCTTGGAGAACTCATTTGAAAGACAAGATTTGGGAACAAAATTGGCTATTAAAAACCTCGGCCCCCATAAACCTGATATTAATATAGTTCAGCAAACAATGGATAAGGGTAGGTCTTTCAATGGACGTTTTCCCGTGCGTGGTATGACAAAAAGCCCTGGCTCTCTGGTTGTTCCAATAGGAATAAAATGTTCTGTTTTCCCATGCTTGCTCTTCCAATCGCTTGGCACGGGGGGACAAGGGGATATGTGGAGCACTGTTGGTGTGTGTGACATGAAGCATTTTTCGGAAAAGGTAAAAAAACACGAGTCCAGCAAGGCGCATCTCTTCGCTCATTTTCATGGTTCTTTTGTGTTTGTTGTATGGCAGACTTTTATGCGAGTGCGCACATCCCCCCCTGCGTATGGTTGCATAGACTATTGGCCTATTGCGTATGCTCCATAAAAGCTTGCATTTTGATAACGCAGATCATCTGCATCGCCTATTTTCCAGACCACGAGCCGCTACTGAATAACTTGTTGGGTTAAATAACCTCAGCCAGGTTGCAGAGAACATAAACCATGCTAGTCAGGTGTATAATGCAAACATTCTTTATTGCACTTAAGCACTGAAGACTTAAGTCTTCATACTTTGCCTGCTCATGGTATAGAGGGTCAGCAGGAGTTTATGTCCATTTCAAGTCGCACATTTCTCAAATGATTGACAGCAACCTTTCCAAACCAGTTAAAACGTGTTTGTGTTACATCGATGAAACTCAAAGCAAATTTCACTTACATCGCCTGATGTGCACAGTGCATAAAATATTAAGCTGTGCTGCTTTAATGCTTTATATCATTTAATATCAACAGTAGGCCTTTTATTGGAGGGCTTAAAAACATGTGACCAACTTAAGGAAATATTTTTTTTTTTGTTTAAATAAATCTAAAATAAGTGACTTTTGTCCTTTGCCAGCTGAGTTGTAGGAGACGCATAACTAAGCCAGCAGGTTTTTGGCGTGCAGCCACTTTGGGAATAACAGAAAAAGGCGCTACAGATACGTGAGGATCTTTAACTTACACCTCTGGCAACGAAAAGCTTCTCCTTTCCACGTTTTTTCAGTGAAATAAAAGACTATTGACAAATTACTTTGCGCCATCATTTGGCACCTTTACATGATACTTAAATGAAATTCCTTATTGTACTAGTAAGACTAAAAACTATACTTTTAAAATGCATGTTAACTTGTTAACATGACCAAGATTGTGCAAATTCAAAACTCTAAAAGCCAGAAAAACATAATGCAGTAATGCAGTTGGGGGTTGAATTGCTCCTGCATGTCTACACTCGAATAGACTCAAACTGGTTTAGGCGCTTTGCTTAACAGTTCCCATCTTGAGCTTTGACCCATAACAGAGGACACCAGTGAATGGCAGCAGAAAAAGTCAGTTACGACAAAGAATAGCCACAAGGGTTAACTGTCCAATTCACTGCTTGACATGGTGACAACAATTTGCCACCAGCTAAATTGTTTGCCACTTGTTTTGGTCTGCGAGGTAAAAGGTCAACCAGAGGAAGCGCAATACAAAGCAGTCACATTACCACTTAGCGTCTCGGCGTCAGCATACATTGGCCCATGTGCATATTTATGGGTACAAGGACACTGGTCCAATTTAATGGCTGGTCGAGCTCTAACTGTACCTCAACTCAACTGTAGATGTTTGACTAACATTTCAGAAAGCAACTCTGAGATGGTCAACCAGTCCTCTCCGTCAGTGCTACAACTCACAAACACATTAAAAAAAATAAATAAATAAATGAAAAAACATTTATTTTTCAGTTTTTTCAAACTGGTCTATGAGATTTCTCTTAAAATTTAAAATATCTCCATACACAACTCTTGATAATTGTTTTGCATTTCCACATTTCTCAGTGGACTTAGTTCTGCATCAGCACTTACCGTGACTATTCCATATGGTTTTGTTGTTATCTTTTGTCCTTTCTATTACACAGAAACATAAGTTTAGTATTCCACATGTTTTCAGATTATTATTTTTTTTTTGTATTAAAGGTGGGGTAGGGGTTCTTTTTCTGGAGCATTTTTTTACATATTGCTTGAAATACTCTTCACACCCCCATTGCAACCAATTAATTAAAGGTTTTGACACAAATATGAAAAGTTTTAGTGGCCTCTAGAATGTACAATCTAGGAAAAACACTATCCAATCATACTGAACGGACCGTTAACGATGATTGGATTCTAATGCCGTCTATCAAACTGCAATCTGCTCCTCCCTCCCCCTCCTTCCCCCTGTGCGCGTACCCTTCTTCATGAATGAATTACGCGTCTAGAAGCTTGGCAGGAAGCTAAACTAGAGCCAGCTTGGCTAGCACCTAGCATTATTAAACGTATAGTTAGCATACTAAATACTAAATACGGCAACGATCGATGCTTGCTGTCAGAACAGCACTCGTGCACCTTCGTGCTCGTTCATGTACTCTAGAGGCGTGGCTTCGGGGGGAAAGTGAAGAAAAGGGTTGGGACTTTTTACCTGTGTATTTTCAAAATGCAGCTTCGCTGGACTCAAAATCCAGGATCTCCTACCCTACCTTTAACCTGGTACCAAAGAACAGATTTTTAGCATAGCTACTGCCATCTAAATTCTTAGTCTTATTTTTTTTCTATTTTTTTTTTATTATGAATGCAGTATGCATGTATTTGTGAATGTGAATCATTTCTATATTAGGCCCATTTATTTGATTAATACTTTTATGTGAAAAAGATATGCAAATTGGCAAAAAGGAACAGAAATTAATAAAAAATATTGTTGGCTTACAAAGCTTGATTGGTTCTAGTCTTGGCCAAAGGATCCTTCAAGAGACCTTACTTTTCTTTGTAGCAGATAAGCGGTACTTGGGCTGCCATGAGGGCTAATCATCACTTTGTTCCTGATGAATAGCCAGCCAAAATGATTATGCACTCCACAAAAACTCTTAATTAGCAAATCTCTTCCTCAATCAAGTATCTAAATTACATTTGTACAGTTCAGTGATTACTGACCAAAAGGAGGATTCTTGAGCTGTAAAAGAATAAGCCAGCCCATAAATGGTCCCACTGAATGGGTGACCACTCACTGAATGAATCATGTCCTAATAATTAAATTGTATGGCATACTGAGAGTGTTAACTTTAGTGGATGCACATTGAGCGGTTCTGACTTCTCAAAAGGCTTTTAAAGAAATTAAGTGATTGGCTTGGACAATAATTTCTCTTTTCTGGATCATTGATTGTTCTCTTTTTTTGGCTCCTCCAGACACATTTTGCTCCTCTACTTAAGATTTATATTACAGGACCCTTCCCTTATACCCAATAACTGCAGAACGTCAAGCCTGTAAGAAATGCAAAGGGTTGAGCTTTTATAGTTGTTACTTTTGAAATCGGGTGGTTAACAAAAATTTCCCCCTGAACCATTGATTTTCTGAACCCTTATCCAACCCAGGGGGGCTGGAGCCTATCCCAGCTGTCACTGGGCGAGAGGCAGGATCCCTGCACTTGTATTTCCAACTTTGCAGCTGAGATAAGTTATTCACTCAATAACTGTAATTATCAAAAAACTTAAAAAGCTAGCTATTAATCCATTCTTTTTAAGATGCTGCCATTTAGTAGAAGAGATAACCACTAAAGAACATCCTTCTACCTATAGATCAAGAGTGGACTGTTCGACCCAATGTTTAAATCAATACAATGTACATGGATATAACATAAATTAGGACTAGCTTTTTAGTTACAAGAATTTTATGTCTGAATTCGTCAGGATGACAGAAATCAGAATTTGAGTATATGGATAAAGTATACCTATCTATCAAATTCTGCAAATTTTCACCTTCAATTTCTATGATCTATTTCTGCCAAAGGTATCACTTGTATCCCGCTAATGGCAGTGCTTAACCTTTAAAGTGACAGGCCGATCCAGAAATCTTAATAGTGCCTTTGGAGTATAGATACCTTAGTGCCATCTTCATAGATACAGTTTTCAGAACATTTGTTCATTGCATAAAGAGTGTCAAAACCAGAGAGTTTTCACAAATCACACAGCAATGGCGTTTAGCTTTTGTTTCCCTTTTTTATGGACTAACAATTTGGTGCAATTTCTTGGCATCTAGCTATTAATCAGGTGGGTCCTGAACAGCCTGCAGGATTGTGTGATTTAGGGGGCACAAATCCATCTCCTCTCTTGTCAAGGACCTGGACAGCATTTTTTTCTTTTCCATTTTTTAATCCACATTAGTAACATATCAGCATGCCAATATATTAGGCCAATAATCAAGGTCAAATAGCTCCTTCCTTCTCTCCCTTTCATGCCCATTTACGCTGCCTTTACTCCATCAAGCCTTTGGAACTTGAAAACGGCTTCTACTGCATTTATATGATTTCTTTTTTTCAGCTATCCAAAGGGGGTTTTACTGATATCAAGCTTCATCCTGATCAATAAATAGAAGTGCAAGCAAACATCATTCATCACCTCCAAATCTTCATTCCTGTTGAGTGATAGATCTTCTGTGCAGTCTGTATCCAAAATTACTCATAAAGACTGATTAGGGCCAAATCAGAACCTTCCTCTCCTGAAACCTCAACATATCACCCAAAAACAAAAAAAACAAAAAAAAAAAAAACACCTTTCTGGAGTCAAGTAGCCCTGTGATCGATGAGCATTTCCAAGCACAAGGCCAGGGTATTGTGTGCCATGAAGCTTATTTTATAGGGTCCATGATAGATGTTGTTTAGAGCGATTTAAGCGGCCCTTATGCTGGTGTCAGCATCTGACCCCTCCGCAGTGATAAAGCTATCACAAGGAGAGAGAAGAAGCAGAAGTGAAATACGGAGGGAGGGACATGCGTGCCAGATAAACTCCTGCATACTGGGCACCCATCCAGCTCTGGGAGGGGGAATGCCTTCAGTCTTATCTGTAGGAAAACGTAGGGGTAACAGAAGCAGTGGTTTCAGTGTTATTGCCTGTTAAGTCCACGAACGGTGCAACTTCAAAAACTTTATTCAGATAAATTATTAATCAGAAAGACAACATGGAAGAATAACAAAAGTCAATGTCTAAGCTTGTCAAGTTGGTGTGAGGAGGGAGGACACGGACTTCAAAGGTAAAGGGTGATTTATTTTCCAAAAACAAGGTAACAACAAAAGGCGTGGCTAAGCCGGATTAAAAAAAACAGACTGTGACAAAATACGAAACTAAACATGGCATGAATGGAAAAATAAATAAATACTTAGCTTGCAAAAACGTGGAACTTGGAACATGGGGAAACAAGTCAGGCAGGGTCAGGTATCATGGGTAAGTGTAATAATCTCACAAGGAACAAAAAGGACTGAGAACTTAAATAGTGAGTGAGCGTGATTGGGGACAAGGTGCAGCTGGAGACAATGGACAGGTGAGGGGAATGAACTAATTACCTGAGTGAGGGGAAAAACAATGGCAAAACTAAAAACTCAAAACCAAGACATGAACTGAAAACTAAACATGGACTCAATCTCAAAAACGTGACCTAAAACATGAAACTAAAAACAAGAGTCCATGGGCGTGACAAAGCTGGCAGCACCTTCATTCAGTTTATTATATGGGCGGATGCCACCGCACTGACTGAATCTCGTCGCCGCTCTCATTAATTTCACAAGAATAATTAAGTAGTAACTATTATTCAGACTAAATTCTGTTTTCCTGCCAGAAAGGAAAAATGCTGTCACAAAAAAAGTATTCTTCATCATAGAGGTTACTCTTTTAGGAAGGTATTGCAAACCCAACGGGTCAATAACCGCCACCTCCCCTCCCTTCCCCAACCGTTATATTATAGACACTGCCCCAAATGAGTAGTTGGGGTTGTCATGTGAAATTGAGACCTATTGGTTGTAATCAGGAAATGCGACAGGCCTGTCCCCTCTAAGAGCAGGTCACCTCTACTCCCCCGCCCTCTTCCTGCTCTGGTCTGTTCAGCCTTCATGAGCCCCATGTTTTATTCCCCATTTCTGTCTGCTCACATTGGCCTTGTCATTTTTCATCCTGCTGACTGATTACTGGTTACACTGTTGAGCAGATCTGCACTTACAGCTCCTCGTCCTCTCCGGCTTTATGGCATTATTACGTCTTTATCACCACCATCAATACTCGTGGCCCCATGGTGGGATGTTTCAACACCCAGTTCAAAACAGACACAAAGGCCATAGAATTAGCCCACAAATCCACGATAACATTACAGCATTTATAGGATTTTTTTGTTGGACAGAGAACTGAAACAACAAACCTTCAACTAAGTTTATAATAAATCCAGCATTGTGAACATTTCATTTATAAATCTGTTCTGGCCTGTTTACAACTGTCCGCTGAAGCTTGGAGTCTTTATTTCATTTCTACCAGGCTGCACAAACTAAACTGCAACATCACACCCTGTTATAATAATTTAGTTATCGATTTATCATACAATACATTGACATCAGAACATGAATCATTTTTACTGACTTGATTATTGCCCATTGTGTTAACACGTATAGTTTTTTTACATGAGAGTGTCACCAGAAGAGACACCACTGTCTTCAATGCCATGGTGAGACCGTTTCTGTCACGTTTTGTTGCTTTTTGTTATATTTATTTAGTTCATTACCAAAAAAAACAAACGTTTTCACTTTTTTCATATTGCTATAGCTAACCATTGAGATTAAGGTTTTTTTGCATTTTAAAAGGGTTATACTTGCATTATTATTTCGTGATTATAGAAGCAACAAAATGTTTTTAAAATATAACATCTCGTATATCTCGTCCAACAAACCCAGATTTTGTTTCAGGCCTGGGGTCTCATTTGGGGTATTATGAAGCAGGTTGAACATAACCAGGATTTCTATAGGTGGCCTGGTTCAACTAACCAACAAGAGATATTATTTAGCGCATTTCATGTTAAATGGGTGGAGTTGCCATTAGATTAACAATCGCAGTATTTTTAGCTGCCTGAGGAGCATCACCGAGCTGCTGCAGCCAACCTAAGAAGGAAAGATGGCAGAATGAAAGAAAAAGTGAATGCATAAATGCATAAGCCTTATCAATAAATGAATAAGCCTTAACATTAACGGTGGATCTGAGATTTTATGACTGTGTGTTTACCAAATCAGGGTGCTGCAGGTGTAACCTATTTAGAATTGTGAGAAAATATAAGTTTGATTCTTTCAGATGCAACGCTGGCGGTCTTAAACATTCTATGCAGCAAATAAAGAAAAATCATAAAAGCAAGTGGACTTATTGTAAATGTCTGAGTGAATCCTCTGTCATACAGGCTATAACATGCTAAATTAAACATGTTTTAGTTGTCCAGTGATCTTAATTAGTTTTCAAACATAATATAAGATTCATGTAGATAAGAATATGAATGTAAATACATCATTTGATGCAAGAGCGATCCGAGATGATTTTAGATGGATCAGCTTCTGTTGCTTTATGTTACATAAGCGTTCCCTGTTGATGAGATATTTCCCATAAAGATGCTTTTCAATCAAACACCAGACTCATTTATGTACTTTAGTCGTCAAAGTGACTCCCCCACTGTCCGTGAAGCGCTGTCTTTTTGGAATTTGTCATTTTCTGGGAATAAATTGATTGGGTTGATCTCATATCTCTGTTTCCAGCTGAAGTTGTGAGGGCAAAACCTCCAGACCTGAATCTGAAGTTACCTCACTAAGCCACAACTTCTGCTTAGCAGCGAAGACCTCAGGTGATAACTAGAGAACTTAGTTTGAATGCTGGACTAACAAAGCATTCACACATTAAACTGGATACCACTGGAAAAAAATTGCAGATCCAATAGTTTAGCCCTTTTAACACGTCTGGGTGGTGTAGGTTAGTGACCCAGAGACAACTGAATGTGGAAGGTAAGATATGTTGAATGAGCAAAGAAAGCCCTTCTACGTACTTTTGTAGCGTGTGTAAAAACAAAGTGTAATACTGCCTTGTATTCCTCATTGAAGAAGTAGATTTGTTCCATGAAGAAATTAAATCTTAAATCCAAATCGAAGCAGTTCAATGAGAAGTAGACTCAAAGATAGCAAAAACTCAGAGCAAAAGATGACGGTGTAACAATGAAATGATGGAAGGAGGTTTTCCAGCTTAAACATCCACAATAACACCCTGCTGTACAAAGAAACATGTGAAAGACAGCAAACATTCCTGCCATGGCAAAGCTTCTTCTAAGTTGAGATAGTCTCCTTCTCATTCATCAACGTTACACATAATTGTTACATACAGCATGTTATACCGGAATTTTCATTCAGCGCATGAACATGAAAGTGAACTAAAATTACTCCTGAAAAGTACAAAAAGTGATAAAGGTAACATGATAATTCTAGGTTTCAGTTAGGTTGTAATTATATCTCAGGGGCACTGCCACACTAATTCTGTTTAATGCAAATGTATTTTACTGTGTTTTCTTTTTTCTTTTTTTTTTTTAGCATTTAATTTTCAGCAAAAAATGAATAAGAAGAGCAACACAATTTCGGGGTGCCATATTTGTTGTTAAAAATGTTCACATTCAAAGTTGCGTATTGAAATCCACAAAAAGATGCCTGCCTGGTCCTTATGGATGTCGGAAAGTGTCCTGTGCGCGTGTGTTTGAGTCTGTCTGAGCGCAAAAAAATAGCAAGAACACATGCAGCAACTTGACTAAAATGGCAATTTTTCAACAGGAGAGAAACATAAGCTTCGTCTCACAGCAGACTGCTTTTGGGGTCAGGAGAGCGCTGCATTGGTGGCAATTACTATTGACATCACGCTAATTGTAGCTGAATAATTAATCCTCAGTGTTCTGGAGTACAGGGACCTGAAAAGGTGAGCTGAAAGATGCAGAGTTGAACTCATAGCAGAAAAGCAACTAATTGGAGTCGGGATGATTTTATTTATCAGACCAACGTGGTATTATCTATTCAAATATTTAAAGAGACACACAAGCTACAATTATGTTCTCAAGGGCCCTCAAGAACCCAACATACCAACTGATAACAATTACAATATGACTTCGTAGACCGACCCCCTCCCCCACTGTGATACTGAAACAAACAACACAAACATAATCACAAGATATGCAACAATGAGTTCATTTGATTAAAGCAATATACATATTTATTTACTGTATATGCACAGACAAGAATCTAAACAAGGGGGCGAGGAAAGTGAAACTCGGTGAGCATTTACCATGAGATTTGTGGCACTTGCCTGCCCTCTGTTGGATAACAATTGATGTGTCTTTTCTCTTTTCAGGACAGGAAGCTAACTGATATTGGTTACATTTTGATTTAACATTATGAAGATGATGACACACACCATTAGGATGCTCTATAGGCAGTTGCCTATGTAAAAAGGTTACCTTGAACAATGATTTATTTACACTCCAGTGTTCTTTGACTTGCCCTAAGGCATTAAGAAAAAGCATTTATGTAGGAAAATAATATTCAATATGCCCCCCAAAATGGTTTACTTGGATCACATAAAAGTTTAACACTACTTCAATAAAACCTTCCATTACAAAGTAATTAGTTATATTGCATTTATTCTCAGGGGCCTCCATTAGAAACTGAGCAAGAGACAGTGACTTTTCACGACTTTAAACTTTCTACTATGGATAAAATCAGAGCAAAAATCAAGTTCAGTTCTGAGAGTACAATTATCCAAGATGATTACCGTAGCAACTGAATCAATATTACCAACACTTCACAACAGTGAATGGTGATATGTTTTTGTTCTTGTCGGAGTCTTTAAAACCTCTCTTTTCGTGATCTGAACCAACATTAAAACAGACAAAGCTACACGTTTAAAGTACCAAAGGAAAAATAACTCCCGTCTTTGCTGAGGGTACTGGAGCGATGGCTTCACACAAAGTATGCCAACACTAACACCCTCTGTGAACAACAGGTGAAGTAAACTCATGCAACTGACATTTTTCTCATGCTCTCGGAGTATGGACAGTGCAGGAAATACAGAGCAGCAGCGATTTATTCTGTTCCCCGTTAGCACATGAGTAGCATTTTACCAGTTATTAATTTACCGTGTTAACGTTTTGAGGAGGTAGACCATCATATTTGTAACGTATCCTGTTATACAAACTGGTGCGTGAAAAAAACTACCATCGACTATTCATGGATAGCTGATATTGCCCAACTCCATCGGAATAAAAAAAACAAGACACAGGACATAAAAGGAGAGTAATTGTCCAGTTGTGGAAAAAGAAAAAAAGAAAAAAAACGACACTCTCTTTCAATCTGAGGATTTTTATATCAGTTTGTTTGTACACACATTCAATACATAAAATATTAAAAAAAACTAGGCCAAAATGTAGAAACACTATGTGGAAAAACTAAGTACACTCCACGTTTCAATAGTTTATAAAGCCACCGTCAGCAGCCAAAAAAAACATGAAACGATCCTTTTCTGCACAACGTTATCAGTCTCTCACATCGTTGTGAAAGAACTTTCACCCACATTTATTTACAGGATTGCTTTACTTAATTGAGGTTTGTGGGTATTTGTTTATCCACGGCTCTTTAAAGTCCCACGACAGCATTGAGGTCTGGACTTTGACTGAGCCATTGCAACACCTCGTTTTTTGTTTTTTTTTTAGCCAATCTGTTGTAGATTTTCAGGAGTGTTTGGGATTACCGTCCGACTGCATGACCAATTTCAGCCAGGTTTTCGCTGCCACGCAGAGGGCCTTCCTTCAAACTCTGGAATACTTCGGTACGCAGAGGAGGTCGTGATCAACTCGATGACTGCAAGGTGCCCAGCTCCTGTGGCTGCAGAACAAGAACAAATCATCAACTGTTCTTGACAGTCGATATGAAGTGTTTTTGCTGACGTGCGGCATTTTCATAATACGAGGTGCCAAACAACTCATCTTTGGTTCAGTCTCTCGAAAGAACAGTATTCCAAAAGTGTTGTGGTTTGCAACAAAATGCAACTTTGCAAACCTAACCCGTACTGTCGTGTTCTGTTTCAGGCGAAGACCCTTTCTCCTTGTAACCCTTCCAAATAAGCCAAACTTGTTTAGTCTCCAATTGTACTGTGATTAACTTTAACATTCAACGAGCTAACTCGCGAGACGTAGCCCTGTGGGGGGGGGGGGGGGGGGGGGGGGGGGGGGGTAATTTCTCTGATCATTGCTTGGTCTCACCTTGAGAGGAATCTGCTTGTTTCGCTCTTGTGAATAATGTTTTTCACTACAAAATGAATCACTCCATATTGTTTGGAACTTGTCTTGCAACCCTTTCCAGGTTCCTGGGCAGCAACAACGTCTTCATTAAGATGATAACTGACGTCTTTCCTCCTACGCACCATAACACACCCCTGGATGCTCCTGACCAGCCAAGTCCCCAAAATCTTGGTTTTCCACATACCGCTTCAGCATTTTGGCTTAATGTTGTGAAATACATAATGACACTGTTATTTGTTGTGGTTGTTGTTTATCTTAAGTTGCATTTCTATTTCTTTTTCTCATGAAATAACAAACAACATCTCTATTGTCAATGGTGCTTCTCCTCTCTTCTTGAAGCTTTCATTTAAAAAAACAAAACATTTATTTACGTTTCATTGTATGTCAGGAGGGTATTTCCAAATGAGTTTATTATTACTATTGCATTTTTTAGATTGACTTCAAAAATAAGTGAAAAGAACAAATACATTTCTTCTTCCACATTTAAGAAACAAATCCAAGATTTAAAACTTCAGCTGAACCACATCACTCCTCAAGCGTTACTGAAAAACTATCATTTTTATGAAGCAATGCTGCCATCTACTGACTAACTTCATTTTCAAGTATTATTTAGTGGCAATGTATTTTCAAATAGTGGAATATAAAGTCTTGCAGTGATTACTTTGTGCAAAAGGAAAACAGTAGTCTAAGCCTCATGTCATCTTCCTTCTCTTTTTGATGTTGCTAAGCGGTACCACAGTGAGCTGTGTTACACAATGTTACAACTAAAAAGAGAAAAAAATATGCCGTTTCTGTAAATCTACTGACGTTCAAGACTTTTAAAAGCAAATTATCTCGACTAACAACCACATATTTGTGTTGCACGTCCCATGTCATAAACTGAGATGTGTGACAGTTATAGCAACTTCTTTTAGCCAAACAGACTTTCATAGAATCTATAAATAGACAGAGATGGATGGGTCATTGTAATTATGGTTGCAAATAACCACTTGCTACAAGGCCAAATGCACTGAATTTGTGTAATGACAGATTAATCAAATAAGTCTTCCTGCCGCGGTGGCAGGCAAAAAGGAGGCCTTTGACAAACATCAGGCAGCTAAAAGATGTTGTTACATTCCATCAAAAAGAAAGAAGCAAAATGTTCACTTCCGAAGCGCCTTTACTATGTGTGGAAGGAAGGGCATTTGGCAATTATAAAGGCTCTGAAAATAACTGCTGCCAGTACTGTATTTCATGGGTGTCTTAACCCGATTTAGCTTCCTTTTCTTTTTTTTTTAAACACAGTAACATTCCATTGTCTGGCAGTAGAAATGCAAAGCAGACATAGTGTTGCAGGCAGCAGTTAGTGTGATGTTCAGATGGACTCTCCCTGTTGGCATTTAATGCTAATAAAAGCTTTTGCATAAGTTAATTAAGAAAAGATCTGTTCCCTCACGCCTGCCTTCATTCCTGGGTGTATAGGCTCATACAGAAGCATTTTCTGTCTTTTAAAGCACCTACTCTCAATTTTATCTTTGCAACTCAGGCCCAGTGATCCTCATGCCTCATGCCATCCTCAAGCCAACCATTGCCATTTCTGCTATTCTGGCTCCTCCAAGTCCCCATCCTAGTTGTCAGGGGCATCTCAGCCTTTGTTGACAATCATAACTCCACAACTAGTAACTAGCATTCTAGATCAATTACATCATCACAAACACTGGTTCATAATCATGTTATAAAACATCATCATGAAACAGTTTCCTATTTTATGAGACTGGTTTATGATGATATTTCATTTGAGTAAACAACTAAATTATTTTAATAGGCAACATCAAGTAAAATTATTAACGCCATTATTTACCTTTAAATGATCTTTCTCTGTTGAAATGTATTTGTATGCATTGTAAACTAGATGAGGGCATCAACTGTCACCTCATGCATGCTCATCAAGGTTTGAATCAAAGAGAAGATTCAACGTGATTCGTTGGCTTCCTTAGCAAGGCAACTTCTTCTTAATTGTCAAAGTATGAACTGGACTCATTTTGGGGTTTTATATCATTGGATTATAACTGATTCGCTGATTGATTTACCTGAATTAGACTGTATTTGTGGAGTGCCCTGAGACGTCATTTGTTGTGATTTGGCAGTATATAAATAAAACTGAATTGAATTGAACTTATGTAAACACCAACCAGGGCCGCAGTGTTTATCAAATACATAAAACTAAGTTTAAAAGGAACTTTCTCAGAGCAGAGCTAAAAGCAACCGGTTTTCCATCCCTCACCTCAGACACATCAACAGGCACAGACATGACAAAAAAGGAAATCTTACATGTTCTTCTGTGAAAGAGAGGCAAGGTGGAGCTACATTTTGTAGGAGCACAGGTGGCGAAAGCGGTGAATGGAGAAAGCTTCACCGCTGCAATAACTGACTTGATGTGAGGTGTCTGTGGAGATGACAGGTGGTAGGATAAACTGGCCGCATGAGTGACTGATAAAGCATCAGTGATGACAGGGAAGTCAGGAGGTGTGATCAGCAGCCTGAAAGCAGCAAGCAGTACGGATGTCCTGGTACTGGCACCGCATGGCCCGGCATGGAGTGCTGGCTTTTCAAAGCTTCAATAAAGAATTGCACTGAGGTAAAACAGCAACAACCTCAAGTAAAAAAAACAAAACATGGATGGAAACATGTATGTGTTCGACGATAGTTGCTTGAAAATGCTAAAAGACCAGTGTTTTTCTGAATTGTGGAGTCGGACTATTAAGACAGTTTTTCATAGGTTTTCTGCCCAGGATTTTTATGGGAGATCTAAAAATTACATTTCCATTACACAGGGGATTGTGTCTATAAAGCCATCAAAAAACCGACCCCATGCCTAACAGTGCAACCAGGTACTTCACATCAATTTCCCTGCCTTTTTTGAAAATGAAGATGAGTATTAGAGCTAGGCCAGGGGTCCGCAATCTTTATTATCAAAAGAGCCATTTTATCCCCTCTCCCACAAAATTTAATTCGTATGGAGCCGCAAAATATGTTGTAACACAGACTATAAAGTTTTATTCATAGCTGTACTACATATACAAAAACTTTATCAGTCTTTAACTTTAAGGCAACCATGTCTGACACACAGTTCTTAGTTCTTACATACTGGGGTCAATTAGCTAGATAATCCACAATCCAGTAAGGGTGGGACTCTTTGGGTACCTCACAATTCGTTTACGATACAGGGGCTACGATTCAATTATAAAACGATTATTGATGGGTCTGTAATTTATGTATATAGATGCACTTTTTCACATTTCTTTTTGTCTCACTGAATAAGAATTCATAACTTTCAATTTTGAAAAACAGTGCATTTGTAATAAGAAACAAGAGTTGAATTAATTTCCATTATATTTTATCAAACTAATGGAAATGCGTGCAAACTGGAAAGTTACGTCGGGTGGAATCGAGTTAACCCCTAAATTCCACCAGATGCGTGTGTGTTGCATCTGTGCTCCAGCACGGCAGCGGAATTGATACGTTTCAATTCTAATCAATGACTGTGCTTCCACTGGATCCATCACAGCTGCGGCACTCCAGAGCCTCCGCAGCAGATATAGAAAATAAAAGACAACATGTTCACGGAGGATCATATTTCCCTGCACTACATCTTGAAAACGTCATAACGTGGCTCTTGTCCAGTTCGCTTCCGTCGCCGACATTGTAGAAGCCGAAGTGTTTTCACACGTCTGCTTTTCAATTAGAAGGAGCTGTTCAGATCTCACAGCAAGGTGGGTAGCTGCAGTCAGCCATGTTTGTTTTCCTCTGTGCGGCGTGTCCGCTCCTGGTCCGCTCCCCATAGTGTCCCGGAGTTCTGCTTTTTAGAACAGTCGGTATTACTTTATTTAGATAATCGAAATTTGGAGGTTTGTGAATCGATTCAGAATCGTCCACGTCCGAATAGCGATGCATCTAAGAATCGGAAATTTCTCCCACCCCTACAATCCAGGATGTGAGGTGGAGATCTACCCCAGCGTGCTCCAGCTTGTCCTTCAGCAGAGTCGGCTGAATTGTGTTGAAAGCAGAGGAGAAACCAAAGAACACTATCCTCACAGTGTTCTGAGCCTTCTCATGGTGAGAGAGAGCTCTGTCCTGCAGGTAGATGGAAGCGTCAGCCACCCCAATGTTGGGCTGGTAGGCGAACTGCAGCGAGTACATTGCTGGTTTCATCACAGGGCAGAGCTATGAGCCAGAACCAGCCTCTCCAGAGTCTTCATCAGGTGGGATGTTAGTGCCATCGACCTGTAGCTGCTGAGGTTGTTGGGGTGCCAGGTCTTAGGTACCGGTGCCACACAGGAGGTCTTCCATAGTTGTGGCACTTTCCCCAGCATCAGGCTTCTATTGAAGATGATCCCCATAATCCCGCACAGCTGGTCAGCGCAGGATTTGAGAAGTCTGGAACTGATCCCATCAAGACCTGCCGCCTTCTTCGCCATTATCTTTCTCAGCTCACTTCTCACCTGGGGAGGTGTGAAGGAAAGATTGGAGCAGGGAGATTGTGTGGGCAGTTAAATTAGGGTAGTGGGGGGTGAGTTTGGGACTGAAGGGAGAGAGCTGGAGGTGGTGAACTAAAGGTGCCGATGAGGGGGGTTGCAGCAGGGTTTGCTTGGACAGGGGAGATATGGTGGGCTGGTCAAACCTGTTGAAAGATTCAGATTCAGTTCATTGTCTCACGTCTCATCCCCTACAGCCTGGGAGTCTAGCTCATTGTACCCTGAAAGGCCTCTCCAGATTCAGCTGATGTTGTTCTGCTACAGCTGATCCTCTAGCTTGCTCCTATAGCCGTCCTTCCTTTTTCTGATCTTCTTTCACAGCTCCCTCTGTACAGTCTTTAACTCCTCATTGTTCCCCGATTTGCCCTCTTTTTCTCCTTGAGAAAGGCCTTAATCTCAGGATTGATCCAGGGTGTGTTAGAAAAACACCGTAGTGTAATGTAGTCCATAATTGTGTTGGTCAGACGGTCAATGTTCTCCCCATGACCCTCGTGGACTACTTGCCACACAGTAGACTCAAAAAAGTCTCCTCGGACCATCTCCTCACTGTACGGGGCGCAGCTGGTTGCCTGTGTACTATAGGTTTGTACACAGGCAGGAGATGAATGAGGTTGTGGGGGGCAGGGTGGGGATGAGCAGTAAAATACAGCTATTTGCTGGCTCAGACGTTTCAATACAATTCAATATAATACAATTCCATTCTTTAATAGCCAACATGTCAAATTAATTTCACGTTTTTGCATCTACAACTAGTAATCTAAAGCAACACTAGAGTTTTGAACCTTAAGACCATGCGCTTATTTTTAAGTACACAAATGTTAATATGCACTGAACTGCCCTGGCAAAAATACCGCACTTCACAAGTTTGGGGTCCAGCCAAGCACAACACTGTTTTGATTTACAGTACCACGTAACACACCAGCAACTACATGACAACACACTTTTGCCATGATAAGGTGAAAAAAAGAGAGAGAGAGAAAGACATTCTCTATTACAAATATGGTTAGTGGGAAAAATACACTTAAATTTCTATCTTTTTTTTTTTTTTTTTAATTGTGTCAGATGTAGCAAATACACCCAAGACAACACAATGGCAGGAAATAAGGAAGAAGAGATGAAGTGTAAGAGCAAGAGTAAAAACGAGTAAAAACATTCGATTGGATTTTAATGCTGGAGAGAGCTCAGAGAAGAATCCGGATGACAGACAGATGCAGAGGTAGTTTAAGTATTGCATTGTTGCTTTCAGTAAGTAACAACTGATTAGCCCTGTTGTTCCGTCATGTTTGCTTTCTTTGACTTGAAAGTGAAGTTGCCAGCGCACTGGTTTAAACTCATGAAAAGAAAACAATGATGACCATTTCTCCATCTGCTCTGTGTAGGCTGTAAATCAGAGGAGACTGAAGCTGGGGTTGATTCTTTTAACAAAGCTAATTAAACTTGTTTAGATACTCCAGACATTTACTTCAATGCTCTGAAATACACAACATTACAACAGCAGATTGTTCATCCCCAATTATGTTATTCATCAGAGGTTGACATGTAAGTTATAACCATATCGTTTTCATCTCTGCCTCAAAGATAAAGTCTCAGTTAGCACCTCTGATCTTTGTGAGAGTAACGTGGAAATTTCCTCTCAAGTAAAAACGTTTGTTCATTTTTGGAAAATTTTACACCAAAGTCTTAGAAGTTCGATCCCTTTCGGGATGTTCTCTACTATCTCACAGTACAAGGTAATGTCGTCAATACAATGTGCATTGCATTGCACATGTATTGATTTCACACATACACCATATCAAATAAAAACAAATCAGAAAAAAGCTAACTGTACTGCAGCTAAGCTGTGCATGTACAGGGTTCAGATAAAGGTTTGTTTTTAGGGCCGCAGCATAACAGTCTCAATTGTAGGGGGAGCAAAAAGCAAATAAAACTGCAAAATTCTCAAAAGATGCTGTAAGTGCCTAAATATACATATGATATGTATATGAGCCTTATATGATAGAGTAATATGCATTTTGAAGATATTTGAACTTTGAATAAGTTCGCAAAAAGCTCTCCAGTGTCAAAATTACCAGACTTAATTAAATCTCTGTAGCCTGTAGCTCTGTATTTTGAACATTAAAACACGATTACTAATTCCTGAGCAACCCAAATAATTTCATAATCTCTTGAAGAACCGGTGTGTTGCACTCAAGCTGTTGCATTGGAAGAAGTGCAATATGGGGCCTAATCCACTGGCCACATAAATTCATTTGAATGTCACAAGCTGAAACCGCCAACGTTTCAATCATCACGAATCTACAACCTGTTGCGACCAAATTCATTGCAAAACTCCAAAATATTTATCAGATTGCTCTTACCTCGAGCCAGGTGTTTTCTCTTCCTTGCTTCCATGCAGACGTATCTGGAATCCAGATGAGTTGGTTTGTAAACTGGCTGGTCCAGGATGGTAGTTGCCTTAAAAACAATATCGTTTCCACGCGTCATTTCAGAGTCGTCGTTGTTGTGGACATTTACTTTCTTCACACTCTCAGTGTCTTACCCGTAATTGTCCTCAGCTTTAATATCCTTGGAACACTTGCATTGTAGTTCATTTTTGTTTTGAACAACAATTGTGTGAAACGTGTATGGTGGCGTGTTCCTCGGATCCATGCGCGTCGAGTCTCCATCCTGGCCGCTCCAATATACCAACTGCTGTGCAGGCGCTCTCAATGATCCCAGTTTACAGCAGAATAGAGTACAGCGGTTGGCAGCATCAAAATATCAGCTGTCGTTCTAAATTTCCACAATGCTGCAACGCTTTCTGACATTGCATTGCCTTAACTGCTACAAAGAAATCGTCATTAATGGCATCAGTGTTGTGCTCCTCCAGTTCTTTGAAGGTCAAATTGGTCGCCTAGAAAGAAATTGAATAAAGGCCATGTAAAAGAAACTGTTTGCTGGCTCAGGTGTTAGTTTTGTTACATTAATTCATTTTTGTTTGAGTTTGGTAGTGTATCAAGCTGAACATAATTCAAATATGTTTAACATGTTCTCTCTAAGGACCATAGTTTTTAAACTGTTGGCTTGGCCTTACTTTCTGATTTGGATTCTGTTGTGACATCAGGTTCCAATACATTTTCGTGACAGTGAATGTGTGGCTACACATGACTCTTTGGCACGAAATTGCTGGGGATTTACACTGCTCTGCCTTTGACTTTTGATCCTGCAATTTATCTGATCAAGTTTGCTGTATATGCTGCCATGTATGCTGTGGCCCTGGATAATCCACACTAACTAGATCCAGCTAGGGACACAGGGCTATGACGATTTGAAATAGTGACCACAATCGGACAAAGATATCATGATTTCCGTGTGTGTGTCTTTATTTAACCTGGGAGTCGAGCCTGTTGGGATATAAAATCTCTTTTTTAAGGGAGACCTTTCGACGATCACCATCAAAATAGCAGCTGTACAAACCAACATATTAAAACGCATCATAAAACGTACATATAAAAATTCTAATTAAACTAGGAAAATTACATTTAAAAAATAACCTCTGAAGAAAAGCAACTGCATGTCTACGTCACCGTATTTCTTACAATGTTGTTAAGATTATCAATACACAACAATATCTGAATTTCTAATTTGAGTTCTTTTTGCAGATGATTTGGTGTCCAAGGTGCACAGAGAAAATGCAGTTTTTCCTAACTGTGGTAAAGCTTGGGGTACACGAAGAAGCACCCACTCGACAGAGGGCTGATAACTGCTGAAGCTGAGTCAAATAGGGCAGCAGAGCTGATACACTTCCACATATTAGCCGCATTTGGACAGAGCAGTTCTAAGAACGGTCCTCCTCGAATTTCGTTCTGATAACTGTCCTTCCCCAGCGGAACTTTTTCAGTCTGCACATGAGTCGGGAACAGGTCTGGACTGATGCGACGCAACCGTCTGCGACAGTGACGTGTTACTTTAGCGCCACATTCAACAACAAAACAAAACAAAACAAAACCCGCGAAAAGTAAGGAGAGAAGAAAAAAACACCTCAAAGAAGCTAATATGGAGAGCAGGGAGGCCACCGTGTTCATGGTCTGCATGATGGTGATATTAAAGGTGGGGTAGGGGTTCTTTTTCTGGAGCATTTTTTTTACATATTGCTTGAAATACTCTTCACACCCCCACTGCAACCAATTAATTAAAAGTTTTGACACAAAAATGAAAAGTTTTAGTGGCCTCTAGAACGTACAATCTAGGAAAAACATTATCCAATCATACTGAACGGACCGTTATCGATGATTGGATTCTGATGCGTCTATCAAACTGCAATCTGCTCCTCCCTCCCCCTCCTTCCCCCTGTGCGCGTACCCTTCTTCGTGAACGAATTACGCGTGTCCAGAAGCTTGGAAGGAAGCTAAACTAGAGCCAGCTTGGCTAGCACCTAGCATTATTAAACGTATAGTTAGCATATACTAAATACTAAATACGGCAACGATCGATGCTTGCTATCAGAACAGCGCTCGTGCACCTTCTTGCACCTTTGTGCGCGTTCATGTACTCTAGAGGCGTGGCTTCGGGGGGAAAGTGAAGAAAAGGGTTGGGACTTTTGACCTGTGTATTTTCAAAATGCAGCTTCGCTGGACTCAAAATCCAGGATTTCCTACCCTGCCTTTAATCGTGGACGATCACATCAGGCGTCTAACATCGAGGCTGGAAGAGCACACAGAGAGAGTCAGGATCGAGCGCGGGCCATACTTCTTCGTTTCATGAAGGAAGGAGAGCAGAGCGCCGCAGACAAAGGAGACGACGTGTAAGTTTAACTTATTAAACACACGCAGGTTCTGTCTGTGTCGTATGAGTAAACATTTCAGCCGTGACAGCATGACAAGGGGCGTAGTAGCTACCGACCACCAAACACCTACGTCAGATGTGTTCCTATAGAACCCAGAAAAGACCCAGCCTCGGAGAAGGAGCTTAAATGGTTATAGGAACTGAGGGCCGTGGTCTCTAGTTCCTGTATGTCCGAATGCGGGAAAAAACGGCCCCGTTCCTTAAAAGGTTATAGGAACTGCCAAAGGTTCCTACAGTGCGAATGCGGCTATTGTGGACTTGTTTGCCATAAGTATCTATTGCATAAGGAAGCCATTGTGAGTCTCGGGGTGCTCTGACAGGGTCATTAGGGCGGGCACTGGCCTGCTTTGGCTGATTGTCTGTGGTGGCCCGGTCCTCTCGGGATGTCGGTCAGGGACTGGGTGGTTCTCGAGCTCACGGGTCCGGCACTCAACTCATGCTTGGGTAGCTGGTGCCTGGAAAGGCCGCCCCTGGTTCCTTGGGGCCTTTGCATGGCTGTGGGGGCTCTGCCTAGGGCCTTCCTTTGTTGTCTTCTGAGTGGGCACGTAGCTGTTCCTGTTTGGATTCCATGCTCCATGGGGACTGCTGGTTGTCGGGGTCTGGGGGCCTTTTCTGCCTGCTTCTAATCCCTGGAGAGGATTGGCACTCCATCTGCACCATTATCAAACACAGTTCATGTAAAATCTATATGCTATATAGATTTCACGCACATGTGCACACACACACACATTCACTTACTCACATGCTTATTTTACATTTGCTGTGTTGTCCTGTGGTTTTAATCATCAGTATCTACAGTTATGTTTTCATATTCTCGCTGCTGGTGTTGTGGTTGCTGTTTGTGTTTTTTTCCGTTTGTCTTCCTGCAGGTGTTCCTGTTGGTTCTCCACTGGTTTCCCCACACAGGCCTTAGGATGTTTGCTATTAAGTCTTTCTAGAGATGTAGCAGCTGGTTGTCTGGTTTTGTCTTGCTTTTCTCATACATTTATTGTTGTAGTTGTTGGTGGTGTTCTCTATCTTTCGTGTCTTTGTCTCCTGTTTCTTTTCTTCGGTCTCCCCCTTTCTTTGTTCCAGCTTTAGCGTGAACATATCATTTCAACAAACAAATAAAAATGTATCGTACTTAAGCATCAAGGAGAGCTTTATATCCACAAAGCGTCCCTTGGCAAAGCAAATGTTTTTGGCACAACACGGCATTCAGACCATCCTTCTGCTTGCCGTGATGCTGGACAGGACAGGGTTAATCGAAGATAAAAAGAGAAATCCAATATGAGTTTGTATTTTGATGTCACACTAAATGATACTGAACAATTTTGGCTCAGAATATTTGCAGAAGAAATATTTGGGCCTCTCTTTAGGACAATGTGTAAATGTGCAGGTTCTATTAGACTTTTCTGTAACTCTGAGACTCGAATACAGCAGAGCCATCCATCAAGATAGCATGGGATAGTAATAATATTCAACGAGCTGTGAATCATGAGTTTAATGTAAGTATATTTCCTACTTTTTTAAGCACCCAATCTTCTTGCTTAGTGAGACACATATTTGTAGTTTTGCAGAGGTTGCCTCTGACAAAAACTACAGTATGTTTTAATAGTGTTGAGCAATTATTTATCAATAGAGCTAGAGCTGTTATAGCTATGGATTTAGTAAATGACTGTGTGGTCTTTATGAAAAACTTAGCAGCATGACCCAGAAACCTTAAGTGGTGTTTACTGACTTGAAATAGGTTGGTGGGCTGATTACCAACTGCAAAGGGTGAGTTCTAGAGTAGAACCAAGAAATGCAGCTTTCATATTTTACTTTATAAGCTCATTTCCAAAAGCGTTAGCCGACTCTGTAAAGTGTAAACAAAAAGCTAGATCAATAATTTCCAAATGATATAGATCCGATATTTTTATTGAAAAAAAAAAAAGCACAGACAACGTGTCAAATGTTGAAAGTGAAAAAATGTATTGTTTCAAAAATGTCCTCAGCTGGGGAGCAATACTTAGTGCCATGTTTTTTTCAGACCCTTAGCCCTGTACAAGCAAACATGGAATGTGATCACACTCATATGTCATGAGTTTGACAGTTCAAGGTAAAAAAGAACAGTTTTGTGAATTTTAGTCTAATGTGAACTGGATAAAGTTAAAAGATATCAACTTGTTGAATCAGTGAGAACAATATATAGAAAGTTTTCTCTGAAAATGTGTCATAAACAACACACTTAAACTCCATAGGTCACTTTTTAACAAAAAATAAGATATTCCTTGGTCCTTATTATCTTCAGTTATTCTTTTTTATAGCGTCTTACAATTTTGATAGACGTCTTTCTCTGTAAATTCCACAAAACATAGTCGAGTGGACAAGCAATTCAGAGAACCGAGACTGTAAATTCTGTCAGCACAAAGTTCAGAATATTTATGATTAAAAAGTAATTTGTTTAGTGTTTGACAGCTGAACATACTCATTGATTCACAAACAATATAAACTTTGTCATGTCTGTTCAACACTGGGCCATGTACAACAAAAGGCAGAAAATGGCAACTGGCCCAATACCAATGACTGAGGAAAGCACATCTCTTTGAGCACAGGAAAAGAAAGAGTTCATTTCCCCTTTTCACAGATGTTCTGTGCCTGCATGATCTGCATACCACTCTCAACAGCAGATACAGTTGAATAGAAACATACAAAAGAGTCCAAAATTGTTGGCAAAAATTTTCGCTAAAAGACCACATACAACAGAAGTCAGTATGACTATGTAAAATAGGGCAAGTGGAGTGACTTTGAAGACTACACTGAAAATACAAGCAGCAATTGGAGAACATGCTGTGTGGTTTCAAAGTTAAAAGTGAAAAATAAAAACAGAAGAAGAAAGAAAATCTCATGATCTAACTTTGCAAGATGGAAGAGAGATGATATGAACTAAATGAGTAAAATATGTATCAAGGGAAACTTGGAAGAGGAAGAATATTCCAGCATGGTAATGTTGCAAGAAATACTGCCAAAGTCACCTAAGAAACAAGAAAAAAAGATCAAAACTATGACCTGGGTAATAAACACCTTTATAATATTCCAGAAGAAGAAAGGGGAGCAAGAGCAACATGACACCTCCAGCAAAGAGCAGCTGAAAAAATAACCTACTCTTGTGCAACATGTGTATCCACCATGCTGAGGAGGATTGAGTTGCCGGTGTCATCAAATAACAGCAACAAAATAGACAATTAGTCTTTAATTTGGTATAACTGTTCAACTTCAAATCATGATCTTTTTTCTTTTTTTTTTTAGGTTGGCTGTTGGTAACAGCACAGTTGTGGTTCCTGTTAGTCTTTACAGTTTGTACATGTGTGCTAGGGGTGTGGTGTTCCTCTGCTCCTGATTGCATCAGCCTATACCTGCCTCTTCTTACCTCATCAAGCTTCAGTACTTAAGCTCTGTTTTGTTTTGTTTTTCTTTCTCCCTATATAGTTTCTATCAAGACAAAGACTCAAAGCAGGCCACTTCAGTACAGTTCAATATTTTTCTTTAATCCTTCTAATTCTTTAGGTGCATGTTTTGGATCAATATTCAGTTGGAGGAGACATCATTGACAGTGATGGCTAATGAGAGCCTCTTCACAATCCCCTTTCAGTTCGATTTCACTGTACAAAAACTCAAGGCACACTGTGCTAAAGCTGACCAACATGCTTGAGCCTACTTCCATTCATCTATTTTCTATACATGCTTAATCTGACGCAGGGGGCTGAAGCCTATCCCAGCTGTCATTGGGCAAGAGGCAGGGTACAACCTGCACACGTCGTCAGTCCATCACAGGACCATAGAGACAAACAAGACAAACAACCATCCATCCATCCATGCTCACACTCATTCCAAGGATCAATTTAGAGTCACCAATTAATCTGAAATGCATATCTTCAGGCAGTAGGAGAAAGCAAAAGAGAACAGGGAGAGCATGCAAACTCCACACAGAAAGGCCCTGGACTGAGATTTGAACCTGGAACCCTGTTGTGTTGAGGCTATGGTGCTAACCACCACACCACCATGGAGCCTGAGCTTTGTCCAGTGTGTTCAGATATGCATTTTGGTCAAATTGAGTTTTGTTGTTTTGCTTCTTTTTTTCTTTTTTTTTTTTCTTGTGTCTTTAAAAAAGTGGTGTCATTTCCAATTGAGCCCACTTCTTTATAAAAGTAATGTACTGAGCAAAGAAAACATCGTTGTAGCTATCTTTTTCTTCTTTGTTTGTCAACATGTAGAACTTTAAATATTTTCCTAGGTCCATCCATCCATCCATTTCTTACAATTCAAATTACATTCAGTTATTTTCTCATCTATCTTTTTTAAACTTGTCAGGCAACTCCCCTGATGTTGTGCTCCCAATCGTGTCAGAGGGCTGGTTGACAGCTTCCTTGAAATAGCATTACAAATTACTTAATTATCACCCTTTTATATTTATCACCCTTTTAGGGACATCGTGAAATTTAAGATATAAAGAAAAATGTTATTTAAGAAAAATATCAGCTCTTGCCCAACCGTTTTTCACCCCTATTTATTTTACAGCAAAATGCAGACTTGCAACTTTGCATGACAACACAGCCTTTTAGATTTCAGGAGGAATTTTAGACCATTCTTTCAAACAGAACGGCTTCAGTTCAGCCATGTTATTGGAATTCTTGGTGTGAAGGAGTTATGCTCCTGACGTGATCCCAGTGTCTTCTTGCTGTTTCTGTTTTTCCCTCCTGTCTTATCTTCTGTGGTTCTCTGTGGCCCCTTCTGTGTTTGTGTATTTTGTTCTGCTCAAATGTGGTTGTCGCCACTCCCTCCTGTTCCTGAGCAACCTACTCATCCTTACATTACCTACTCAGCCATATCACATTAACACCTACAGCATATTAACCCCAGCTTCCCAGTCTTCACCAAATTGTTTAGTTACCCGCTGTAGCTAGAAATTCTAAGGAAACTTTCTTATTTTGGCTGGTTCCTTGTGGTTTTACACAGTGACAATCTCTTTTCCTCAGGTTTTCTTTCATACAGCTGCCAGCTTTTCCTTTATTCAGACACACTCTTTACTAAGGCTGTCACTGTGTTTCTCAGTGCTCTCCCTCATCTCCAAGACCCTGCTTGCCCACTCCCTGCTGTCATTCCAAGCTCTACTCCCTGCCTGCACAGCCACTGGTTCACTCACTCCCTGCTGTTCACCCTGCTCAGCCTGACTCCGTCCGCACTCCACTTCTGTGCTCACTCTCCGACACTACATTCACCTCAAAATACATTTGTATTTGCAGAACACTTTTGAACATTTCCTAAACAATTCCTTGCACTAAAATAGATTTTGTTTGGGGATTATCAACAGAACAGCAGTTTGAAGGTTATCTTTATTGGATTAGGGTCGAGCTTCTGACTGGCGTATTCTTGTTCTGTAGCAGATTAGTAGTAGGTTATTGTCCAATTGCACCACCTACAGCTGGTGGATAGCCTCCATAGCTAATCTTTGGAATGCCATGATCAATCCATCCTTCCATTTTCTAAAACCGCTTCGTCCAATTCGGAGTTGCCGGGGGGCTGAAGCCTATCCCAGCTGGCATTGGGCAAAAGGTAGGGTGCATCCTGGATGGGTCACCAGTCCGCTGCAGGGCCAACACAGAGACAAACAAGACAAAAAAAACATGCACACTGAGAATGCCATAATAGACTTGGATATTCATTTTCTATGTGCTGCCCAGGACCAGAGGCAGCAAAACACCACCAATCATCATGCTGTTATTTCATGTTGGTATGCAGTAGCATGTAGTAATGTGTGTTCTCCTCAAGTATTTTAATCTGAGTTTACTTAGTTTAATTTGTACAAAAAAAAATAATTCTCACTTGTGCATTAGAGTATCATTGAGCTCTTTGGCAGCCATGTACACCATGCTCCACCATACTTTGATTTGTGGACAACTTGTCTTACCGCCCAATCGTCAATAAATGAACACTGTGGTCTACTTTGTGACCCTTTCCAGTTAAGTATGATAAACTTTGCTTTTTTTATGCATACAGATAATTGAAAATGGCTGATTTGCACATTTTGTGGTATATTGTGAAACAAGAACACTGTTCTTTTACAATAATTCACGTTTAGCTCAACTGACATCTATCCAGACAAACAGTGCCTGTTTTGTCATTTCCTCTTTGTTCCCACATATCTAAGCTTGGTTTAATTTACAAAACATTTGGTATGACCTGCAACTATTTAAGCCATTCTTATTTCTTTATTCTATTTTTCTATATCAATTATCCAATCCCATTCAAGAACCTATATCTCTACAGCTTCATAAAGTACAAGAACAGACTTCAGTTGCACTGAAAAAAGATGTTCAAGAAGCACACTGTAAAAGATGCCTCAGTGGACAGAATAAATGGTGTCACAGGACCCTGGGAAACCCTGCGAACATACACACACAAACGAGCAGAAACACACTCACATGCGAGCTTCTACACCTGTGAGGACCTTGGCTGCATACATTCCACAGCCTCTGACCCTTAACAGCACACCTAAGGTTAGGGGCAACTGAATAACAGAATACCTCATCGCAACCTTTACACCATACTGAATGTAAACCCGCATTGAGTCTGAAATCAAACCTATCAGACACCTCAGCTTTTTCTTTACCCAAAAGTAGAATGCCCACTATGTGACGTTCCAGCTCACACAACGCTTTCAGTGACTTGTGTCAAATACAATGAAGAATAAAATAGATGCTAAAATCAAGCATACTCGAGTAGTTTCCAGATCTCGGCATCAACAATGTGAAACGGGAAGTATTTATTTGCTCCGAGGCACACAGTAAAATAGTGGAACACCTTGCTGAATCTTTCAAAAGTGGGACTTTTAGACTCAGTTGAAGTTTCAGGTAGTGGCTTTTTAGTTTGTTGTTTTTTTGTGGCCCTACGTGCATAGAGCATGCATAGAGCATGCATAGAGCATACATAGAGCATGCATAGAGCATGCATAGAGCATGCATAGAGCATGCATAGAGCATGCATAGAGCATGTTAGAAAGGAAAGTCCAAATGAAGGGATATTTCCTAACTGCATTTTTCAACTGGATCTTTTTTTTTTTTTTATTTATTTCTACAATGATGATGAATATTTTTGATATGTTTTAAAAGAACACACACCAGTAGGCAACACGTAGAGGGAAATCTTTAATATATTCCTTGAACACATAACTGACAGCGAGTGACTTCTTAACGTTGAGCCACATTTGATATCAAAGTAACAGGTTACCATGATCCCTAACCACATAAGGTGTTTCTATATTGCCGTCCTTTGCAATAAAAGTAAAACATTGAAAATACAGCGACGAGCAGACCAGCTGTGTCTTTGTTGCATGAGATCTTGCTGTCAGGTTCAACATGGTGACCTCAAAATGAAAATAAGATAAACCTAGCCTTTACGTTTGTATCATATTGAGATTTTTTTCTTTTCTTTTCTTTTTTTTGTATTAGTTTTAAGAATTAATAACCAAGATCGGTGTCAGCTGCATGACGCTGCACAGATCATTGCACTAAGATCTTAGTTTTGCTGCTTCGAGTAGGTCATCGTTGCTTCTAGTTCCATGTTACCCCGTGTGAATGCGAAACTCAGGTTAGGTCAGGTGTCTTGCATTGAAGTGGACAGGTAGAGTGAATCTTAGACAGGGATGTGACTCAGTTGGTGTGGGTAAATACAGGACATCTAACACATTATCTCCCGTTGTGTAGTTGGATTGCAACAGAGCTCGGAATAGCTGGGCGCATGCAGACCATCACGCTGAGCATTCTTTAGCCGGGGACTAATTTTCAGTCCTCCACTTGGGTCTGGGTAAACAGCACCGCCCCGAAGGTTGTTTGTTTTAAGTGTGGAACGATCCATCGCACAGCGCCGGGCTCGATTGACACTGTCTGCTGATCTGCTACTGCGGATTGCTCAGAATAACAAGGCTGCTCGCTAATTCCCGTCTATCGGGGCTTTCGCCGAAACGCCGAGAGAGTAGGGTCCAAAAAAATCAAACAGGGCAGGCAAGAACGCCGCGCCGCCGTGATCCGCACCCCAGAATGGCTTCGGGAGACCTTTACGAGGTAAGATAAAAGCACATCCTCGGCAAATGCTCTGCAATATTGACGAATAATGGAATTAGGAAGTAAAAGGAAGGGCGTCACGTATGTAAAAAGCGGTGTCCTAAGCCCTTTAACAGGCGAAACTAACCACCTCTCAAGCTTTTCGCAGACGAGGTTGGTTCATTTGTGCTCGTACTTTAAGTCGCTTCTGGTATACTTTGACATAATTCTTCGCGAGTGTGGCGAATAAGATGTAATTGAGGGGCTGAACTCCTCAGTCTGTCGCCGAGTTGAAAGTCGTGGTAAAGTGACAGCAGCGCGGAGCGGACGGGCATGGTGAATTGCTACAGACGGAGTGATGGGTTTTTGAAGGTGCGCATACATGCCAAAATATATTTAGTCATCACAGCCTTTAGCCTACAGCGGTTTAAGTTTTTTTTTTTTTTAATTCTTATTCTCCTGGCTGATAAGACAACGTTTTATATATTTTATCGAGCAGTGGAAACAAGTCTGCGTGCGTCTGCCATTGGCTGATGCGTGGATTTGTGAAAATGTGACTCCCACTGTGCTGGGTGTAAAAGTTGCCAAAACGGGTGGCAGGAAGGTCACGCTGCCCTCGTGCGCAACATCACTCTGAAAGAACCCGTAGCCTACCAGAAAATCCACGAAGCCTGGTCCCCCACGTCGGCTTTATCGAATCAGCCACTTAAGTTTCATTAGCTTTTTTTTGTTTTTGTTTGTTTTTTTGCTGCCATGGTGTCATATGTTTCAGTTCCGAGAGATGGAGGGGCTTCGAGTGTCTGTGTGGCAAACAAATATGCTTAAGTTGAGGGTGTGTTTCTTTTATTCTATTTTTTTGTTTGTTTTGTCCAGTATATGTCACACACAGTTGTGAACGGGCAACAGAAAAAGTCCATGTCAAAAGAAACTCGAGGTTCTTCTACATGTTAGTGTAGATAACATTATCTGCTCACGGCACTGACAAAAAAAAAAAAAAAAAGCGTGAGTCAAGGAGGACATCAGTTAGAAGACAATAGATTAAATAACTAAGAGAGAGAGGGGGGGGGGGGCATGAATTATTGCCCTTTTTACAGTTAGTTTCTATGGGGTTAAGACTCCCAAACCCTATATTTTTTAATTATTGTTCCTCCTCTTGGTGAGACATTTTAATTTGGAAGACACACATTGCATTTCCACAGTTTTCTCAAGACTGAAATAAATAAGACTTCATCCCCACATCTGTCCCAAAGCCGTTGGCTTTTTATATTTTTAATTGTATTTTCTTTACTTGCCTATTTTCATAATTACTCACGTTTTCATCTCCTATATACTCCATCAGTTGTAATTCTCTTAGGTTGACCTCTCACGGTGATCCGCTACAACTAAGCAATGGAAGACTTTTTGTTCTTTCATGGCACATTCAGCTCATAATTTAGTTATTACTGTTGCTACCAGGGGGACAAAACAGTTCACCTGTTAATCCATGTGTGAATTTTGCTTTGTGTCAGTGACATAGTTCTGAGCGAACTGATACTTTTGTTTTTAGGTGTGAATCCCACACCGAGATTGCTTCTTGCTCTGCACAGACTGCAGGCTTGACATGTTCTTTAACACCGTTCTCACATGGTGACTTGTCTTTGTTGAATTTATGGTTCCTCAAAGATGGAACAAGGGGTAATCCTCAATCAAACAGATGTATCTGTTCGTGAAAACTAGTTTTCCTTGTGATCCAACAGACGGCACTCTGGAATGAGTTTGGCCTGTCGCGCGCCGAGGTAACTTCTCAGTAAAATAAGCTCATGTTGGCAATTTTACGTTCGCTGCGTTGCTATAAAGATGGAGGAAACTAGCACATAAATTGAGAAGCAGTCTGAGATTATATTTGAGGCAATGGTACAGTCACAGACAAAGTGCATTCGTCGACTTTTGTGGAAAAAGAAAAAAAAGAAAGAGAGCAGCTGCCTTACTGTTCAGTGACAACAAATCTGCAAACTTCACTGCTGGTTTGCCACTTGCCAAAGTGAAGCAGCGGAGGTCCCGCGTACCAGCAAGTCTATGTTGGGCAATGTCAGCCACAGCAGGTCCCTTGTCAGAGATGAAATGCCGTCTCTGACAAGGGAAATTACAATAATGAAGTTGTTTTTTTTTCTCGTTCACGAAAATCAAAGCTTTGTTTTAAAAAGAAGAAACTATGAAACGCACACGATGTAATTTGAGCTGCGGCATTCTGCTACCACAGTGGTGCATTTCCCATCTTTCTTTATATTCTGATGTGTTCAGGACATTGTTTTGGGCTTAAACCTCTGGGCAAAGGTTCTTAAGACAGCAGTTGATGGGACGTGGTTTATGAGTCAAACTTGCTTTCTATAGTCTGTGGAGCATTAATTGTCAATAAAACCAAGCCTTCACTGTTACTCTGCTTTTTTGATCTTGTGTCTTTATAGGATATCCTAAAGAGCTGTTCTTTACCCTAATGACCTTTTTAAACATTTTTACACATGCTGTTTAAAATGCCAGTTGCCTGTGTAGCAATTACATGTTCGACCAATTAACACACGCTTATATCTGAACCAATCGCTGTACACCATCTCGCTCTTGGTTTCTCTTTTGTTGGGACACTAAACGACCCTGAGGAAGGTGCCCATCTTTCGCCACAGGCTAAAAACCCATCTCTTCAGGAAACACTACCCAGATCCGCCCTCTTAGGACATCACCTGTTTCGTCCCAGCTTCCTACGCACTTATTTGTTTCCTAAGTTGTCTTTTTTCCCATTTGTCTAGATACCTAACTTGTTGCACTTACTCTAGCACTAGTTATGCTCTTAGCTGTTTGGTTTTGGAAGGAAATGCACTTATGATTTCTTGTGACCTGAAGTTCTTCTGCCCACTGATGTAGATCACACTTATTGTAAGTCGCTTTGGATAAAAGCGTCTGCAAAATGACCGTAATGTAATGACTCGAAAATGATTCATGTGTCCAGCCTCGAGGGTTGAGTGACGTACATTTATTATCCTCACAGAATGGCCCGAGGGGTTCCCTCTGTAGCCGCTGGCTGCCCAAATATTTGGGTATTTGGTGGCTGAACGCACCACCTACGCATTGAAATAATCTCCCACCAGGAAAACAAAATACTGGAAGCTATGAAGCAAAAGAACAACATGGACATTTGTTTTGAGGAGAGACTTCGCAGAAAATCTCTGTTATTCAAACCTGTGCATTATATAAGACTCCCGACATGTCAATGCAAAGGTACCATCGGTACAGCTACCACATAATACTGAAAGGTATTGTAAATGTTCACGTGTGTACATGCCTGCGAAGTCCCGGTTGGTTGGTGTGCGCTGACGCGGAAAGCATGAATTCCCCCGAAGAACGACTACTGTTCTACGTTCCTGCAGCGTGGACACACCCAGATAAAGGGGAGCGGCTCCTCCATCAGTCACAATGGAAGCGTTTATTGGGTCAGGAGTGACGGTGACATCCTCAATAACTAGATACATATAGGATATTGTTTGTCTAGTCAGATTAGTGATGTCCACCTGTCTACCGCTTGCTTGGCTGCTTGTCAGTTAGGATAATTGTTGCCGAATGTCAGTAAACGCGTTTGTCCCTCAGTGAACCTTTTTTCAAACTTCATGTTGGAACGTTAATGTTCAATAACCACCGCGGCCTTCTTAAGGGATGCGCACAGGTTTCATTCCGCACTACGCAATACATCTTTTAGCCCACCACAGAAACCCCTTTGTGTTTATTTCAGTATATCTTTGGAGCTGCGGAGAAGAACTGTAAAACTTTTGCCTGCTATGGATAGGCTGACGGGCTACTTCACTTAGCCAATAGAAATTAGCAGAAAATTTACAGACAAAGATATAAAACTTTGGATATTTGCAAAATACGAAACACGTGTAGAAATACTTAACCCTGCAAAACATCTGGATTCTTATGAGATGATTGCAAGATGATGTGCACGAGAAATCCCATCTAGCCAGGCTCCGAGCTGTCTGTGTGCTGCTGGAAACGGAAAACCAGTAAGCCCCTTATACTGGACAACACTCAACAAGGAAGTTTCGATTATTTGGATCTGGCTGAAGTTTCCTCGTGACTTTGACACATTTGCCGGATGTTTTTGTTTGTTTGTTTGTCTGTTTTTTGTTTTGTCTTTTCTTAAAGTGCCTGCAGTTTTAAAAAAAAAAAAAAAAAAAAAAAAAGGTATCTATGAAGGACTTCCCAGATGGTTCTGTTAAGCACACCATCTGGCATGTCAAGATACAGTAAAACACGAAAGAACTTTAAATCTTTTTAAGTGCTGTCGGAACGGTGTGCGATTAAAGGACAGGGAAGACAAGAAATGTGACGTGCTTTATGTGTCATAAGACTCTTGCGTTTTCATAGCTGAAATTAATTATTTCTAATAAAGACAAAAGCAGGTGACTTTAAACAGCATTGCCGTTTATATGAGACGGGGGATTTACAGATTTCAAATGATTTCTCTGCCAACTTGATGATCTGATAACAAGCCAGCATGTTTTTCGAAAAGAAGAAAAAGATTGTGACATCAATCTTAGGTTTCAAATGTTGTTAAACCAGGGTGTTGGCTATCAACTTTCTTTTCAGTTTTTGTGGAACCCTGGCTGAGGGGGCTGTGAAATGTCAAAGCAGTGCCCACTGGGATGGAGTGAGATCAGCTGAGACCCCAGGTTGGATATTGAAATTCAGTACTCTGCTGTCAATCTTCGAGAATGGGAAAGTGTGAAATATTTGGCTAGTAATTATATGTCCGAATTCAATATTAAATCCCCAAGGCTGTGTTGAGGCTGGGGTTCAGCGTCTGACATCTATTAGAGCAGCGGGTTTTTTTTTTAGGTTTTTTTTTATCCTTTATATTTACGTCTCAAAGCACAAGAAAGGAAAGACTCTGAATCTGAAGACACACCTTTATTAGGATGTGTGCAAAAAGAATCCTTGTATCATCATTTCAGCTTAGTTTAATATCCCCGAGTATTCAACTCAACGTCCTTCTTTGGGGTGTTGATTTGTATACATGAGCCAAATTAGGTATCAGCTGATTAATATTCAACAATAAAGGTTTGTGTAAATTTGGCGACACCCACAGTAATGTTGGCTATCAAGAATTGCCATACCAACTATGACTAAATCTGATTTAAGGCCACAGGAACCTCCAGTTATGGTGGTCTGTTGCTAGTTAACTTAAAACTGTCCTCAGCCACGCAGATGGTGGAAACTGCATTAAAAAAAAAAAAAAGTTGAAATAATGTTAAAACACAACTGAATGAGTTCGTTTAATGAAAAATGGACAGTCCTGTGAGACTTTGTGCCCCTCTGTATGAAGGAGACTATGGACCAGCAGGTACCCCCTGCTGTCACTACAGTGTGTGTCTAGCCCAAAAACAGACATCACAGCCATGTGCCTGGATATGCTGACACATAATTATATAAGAAGTAAATAATGTGCTTGGATACGTGGAGTTATTAATACATGAATGATTTTGGTTTCTATTTAGACTTCGGTAGTTATCTTCTAGGTCAGTAGATCTAAACTGCAATTGGGGGGGCACTTTGAGCCCCTGCACATTCTACAGGCTTTCATTCTGGTTGCACAGCTGTGCGTGGCACACAGGCTAGTTAAAACACGGAAGATAAATCCAGTCTTATGTCATACCCAAAGCTGGATTCGGTGTCAAGGCTTGCAGTGTGCAGTCCATTGACCAAATCATTGCACTCCAGAGAGACCCGTGTCAACAATATTAGATTAAGATTTCATTTAGAAATTCTGAGATGGCCCCAGGATTAATTTTTTTATCTGAATTTGGTGCTTTATGCCATTCTTACACCAAAAGTAGCACGTTTAAACAGATTTTTTTTTTATTAAATACAGGTACAACCTTGAAAACAAGCCAATTTAATCATTTCCCATCGCTGATTGTTACGTATTTAGTAACTGATCTTTTGTTGAGTACCTACCACGGCCTCCCAGGGAAAAAGCCTTTAACTATGATAACATGATCGTTTCTGATAAGCGCGACTCTCTGAGATAATTTGACCAGTTTATTATTTTTGGCTGGTCCATGGATGCCAGCCCTACTCAGTAGGACTGAGAATGAGCTGCCAGCTGTCTTGAAGACCGATAACATCAATAATACTCTTTTTTTTGTTTGTTTGTTATGTTTTGTCCATGAGATGTCGCTGTCACTTTCAGAGCCTCCATATGAGTCAGTTCCAGTTGATAAAGATGTGTTTCTGTGAAAGAAATGTGAGCTGTGCTCACAAATGCAGCCTTAACTATAGCGTCTTCAGTTAACCTGGGTGTTGGGTTCCCGTCGACAATGTTCCAGACAGGAACTGATGAGTACCTGCTTCTGCCGCAGGGTCATTCGATCAGGCGGCTGTAGCATCGATGGATTAATGTCTATGATAGAGAAAAGCACTGCATGACATGTAGTACATACAGTGTGTGAACTGGTGAAGGTGGCTTGTTGTGTAAAAGTTTCTTTGAGCGGTCGGCAGGAATAGTAAAGCACTACACAAACGAGGTCTATTGAAGACTTTTACCGGATTTGAGATCTGTGCGCACAAATCTCTTGTTTTTGCAAACATGCTTGACGATAAAGAAGCTTCTGATTCCATTTGATCTTCAGATGATTTGAATATTGATGGGCACTGACATTTTGGCTTGCTTCTTGACGTGTAGAAAAAATTTGAAAACAAAAGGTTATAGTCTAATGTAGAAGCCAATCAAAGCTGCTCTTGTGGGAGCAGTTGATCTGCAAGCATTTCACTTTCCTGTGTTGTCTATCAACTCAACTCAACTCAACTTTATTTATATAGCCTTTTAACTCAGCTGTGGCTGAAACAAAGTGCTGTACAACACAAAATACAAGGCATAAAACACAAGAACAATGCAAAAACAACAAAAAACGATATAAATATTAAAACAATGAAAACAATAAAACAATAACAGAAACAGAGTCTCATGCTGGGTTAAAAGCCAGGGAACAAAAATGGGTTTTAAGACGAGTTTTAAAAATAGGCAGTGAAGGGGCCTGTCTGATATAAAATGGGAGGTCGTTCCACAATTTTGGACCGGCAGCGGAAAAGGCTCTGTCTCCTCTGAGCTTCCGTTTAGCCCTCGGTACCTCCAGGAGCAGCTGATCAGCTGACCTGAGGCACCGGGTAGGAGCATAAGGGTGGAGCAGCTCAGAGAGGTAAGGCGGGGCGAGTCCATTTAAAGATTTAAAAACAAATAAAAGAATCTTAAAATGGACTCTAAAATGCACAGGCAGCCAGTGGAGGGAGGCTAAAATGGGAGTGATGTGCTCCCTCTTACGTGTTCCAGTTAGGAGGCGAGCGGCAGCATTTTGGACCAACTGGAGACGTGCGAGGGAGGACTGGCTGACTCCAAGATAAAGTGAATTGCAGTAATCCAGCCGAGATGTGATGAAGGCGTGGAATTTAAAATCACTGTCCATCTTAAAACCCAAGTTTGTGACTGTTGGCTTCCTGTATTGCACCAAGGGGCCCAAGTCAACAGGAGGGGATTCGCAAGAGCCACTGGGACCAAACACCATCACTTCTGTCTTCTTCTCATTGAATTTTAAAAAGTTTAAGGACATCCAGGCTTTAATGTCTTCAAGACATAACAGAAGTGGTTTAATAGAGAATCAGAGACAAGGATTCCAGCTTTTTCAAGGGCAGCTACATTTTCTCGGTATTAGAAGGGTTTTCAAGGGCCTCTTCAGGCACCATATCAGACAATATCTGCCAATATGTACCTTTTTTTTCCTTTTTTTTTAAGCTCCGATTGACTTTCATGGTGCCATCTGCTTACAGTTGTTCCCATTTTTGCGTTGATGCATAGTTGCTGTTGGCAAATTGTGAAAAGGCAATCAACCCCAGAAATTTCCTTTGTTTGGGACAACGAGTGTGTGCAAAGCACTGATGTGGTCAATTAAAAACGGCAAATTTTTTTGTGTAGTTTCGTGATATTAATGTGTGGTAATGCCAGTATCCCATGGGACACTATTTGGGAATCATTGTAAAAGAGCATCAAACATTTGCCTCCATTTGGATTGAGCTATTTTCATGGCATGCTTCAAGAAAAAGCATTAGGTGTAGTATGCGTGTAATGTAAAGATTGTAATGTTAAGCAAATGCGACATAATTGAATTATTTTCTTCACCGTTCTTGCTAGTGATGATTACATCACATGTCACATTTTCCCTGTTGTGAATGCTGAAGCCCTGGTTGAAGCCGCATCATGTTTAGCCACCCTAAAATTAGGTAATTTGATATCTATCATGGCCCAAAAGAGGAATCCTAATGACAGACAATTATTTTACAATGATTTTACAATCATATCAATATCTATTTGATTGACTGGTACAAGATTTTGGGCTGCCACCCCGCATGTTTTAGATGTTTCTTTGCTTCCAACACACCTGGCACTAATCGATGGGTCATTAACAGACTTGTGCTGAAATTGAAGATGAGCAAATGAGGATTCGTTGAATTTGAATCTGGTGTGTTGGGGCAGTGAAACATCTTAAACATGCAGGGCAGTGGCCCCAAGAACTGGAGTAGAGGAACACTGCAGTACAGTATATTAAAAAAATGTGAATACATGTGAATCAGATCTTCCTTAAGAGCTTAAGGTCCACAACGCGGCGGCGCGTCTGGTCTTCGATCAGCTGAAGAGAGCACACGTCACCCCTCTGTTCATTGAACTCCACTGGCTACCCTTACCCGCCCGCATCAAATTCAAGTCACTGATGTTAGCCTACAAAGTGCTAAATGGAACGGCTCCCATCTACTTGAATGCTCTCGCAAAGGCTTATGTCACAACTCGGTCACTCCTGTCGTCACAAGACTGTCGTCTAGCAGGGCCTACACCACGCTTAAGACAATCCATACTCTTTTCATGTGTCGTTCCACGATGGTGGAATGACCTAACGAGCGCTACCAGAACAGGCGCGTCTCAGAATATCTTCAAGAAACTCTTGAAGACCCAGCTCTTCAGAGAGCATCTCCTATCCTAGCACTTACCCCTTGCTTCCCTACTCCTTCTACTGCACTTTATCTTTCTGTACTTCCCTCTATGCCTGCACTCTATCACTATACTGTCACCTCTGACAGTGTCTGACTTGTGGTTTCCTTCAATGTAGCTTATTGTTAGCTTTGATATTAGCTGTAATGTTATATATTTTTTCAATTGTAAGTCTCTTTGGACAAAAGCGTCTGCTAAATGCATAAACATAAAGATCTTGCAAGCATGTCGCTGTAAGCATTTAGCTCAAAGCACAGCTGTCTGAAGGCTGTATTGTGGTTCCCCGTTGGTGTCCGTTTGCATAGCTCTCCTCCTAATTCATAGCAGAATTCAACCAATGAGTGGGATGAGGCTATTTAGAATTATGAATCCATCCTTCTATCAAACAGGCTTCCAGTAACGAGGTCTGTCATAAATCCATTAAGCTGTTTGCCCACAATGCTCTCTGCTTTTTCCAGTTCTGCCACATATTTCTAACACTACCACCAAGTAGCAGTGAGTCACTACAACAGGTCTTCAAAGCTCCCGTTGATCACCAGCTTATATTGCAAGACCCTCAGGGCTGAGCGGGTTGCTTACGAGTCCTGTATGTCTATCACTGTTCAGTGTAAAATTGTTGTTTGCAGTGTAGTCAGCCCCCTTGTTAACTTGCACTGGAGCTCTTTTTGATGAAGCGGTGGAAAGCAATAATCTGCTGTCTGCTTTTCTGACCTGTTCACATCCCACCTATTAATTTCAAAGTTTCAGATGTTGTAATTTAGTCAAAGCCAGCAGTATCTCAGATGAGGGGTATACCTGAGATACTGTTGTTGCAGCGAAGCTCTGGGTGCTCGAATGTTGACAGCTTGTATTATGTATTTTTGATGACAAGATGACAGAGTTCACATCACAAAGTTGAAAAAGTAGATTATGTCATTCAAGGGCTCAAGACTAGTCTGGGACAGTCATCGTTTCCCATTTTATTTGTCTATTTTTCCCCTTTTCCTTCTCGATAAACTTTTCTTTCCAATCGCTGTTTAGTTAATGCTCGTGCTCAGAAATGTGCTCTGATGCACATGCAGCCACACCCAAAATTTGTGTCAGCGGTGTATATCAACACCTTTGAAATCTTTAACAGACCTTTCTATATTTTGCCTATAATTTTCCATGGATGATGCTGAAAGGGACTTTAGCCACCGAGGGACAATATGTAAAACACCACATCTTTGCACTAAAATGCTAAACACTGCTAAAGCTCTCTGGTTTGTGTGTGAAACCTCCTCTTTCCTCTGGGTTGTTAAGTGTGATAATAAGTCTGTTAATGACCTCGGAGCATCTGAGAACATGGTGAGCAGGGGCCAGATGCTGAGAACTGTGTGTCGTGTCCTGAATAAAACTGCAGAAATGTGCATATGCATTCTTTTCTCCAGATTTGTAAGGCCTTGCATACAGGCGGTGATCTATTAAAAGCATAGTTTGCACTGCAAATAACTAGCTATGCTAATGGAGGCAACAGTAAAGAAGACACAGTATCACTGTTTATAAAACTAAGATGCTCAGCGGTGAAGCAGAGAAAAAGGAAATCATTTTAATTGGTGATCTTAGTTCAGTCCACCGAATTGAAGACGTAACAAGTGATCAGCTCTGTGATCTCGGAGCAAGCAACCCTGCAGGGGTAGATACAGATGATAAGATCATAAACCAGTGGCTAAAATGAGCATCAGGCTGTGCATCACAGCAGTGCTACAGTGGAAGACTGACGACTCCAGTTTCATCTGCTTTGGGATGAACTCATAGCCTGAGCGGTACGCAGTCTCGCCTGGAGATGATCAGAAGAGACGCCAATGGATCCTGGTTTGTGTGCTGTTTCCTTAAACTGCCCTGTGGAAGCCAATGAGACGACTTGTGCAAGAAAAACAAAAGGATGTTTAATTATTAATTTTCTTTTTAAAGACACATAAAAAAGCCTCCCCTTTATAACACCCAGTTAATGAGCAGCTAAGATGAGAAACAAAATAATTTAAAAAGACGACTAACATAGTGAGGAAGCTCCAGGAGTATATTTGTTGTTTTTTTTGTTTTTTTACAGTAAATTATATGGCCTCCATTTATTTTTTTTTTTTGTTTCATTGCTATCAAACCCATGTACACGTGGTCTGAAGAAGTATGAGGTGCATACATCTCACTACATGCGTGCCAGATCCATGCGCGTTGTTTATGCATCTGGCCCCAAGTATTACTGCAGCTGCAATGAACCCCACAATCGGAAAAATTGCCCAATCATCCATTATTTTTATCTCGACAAATAGTAGACTTTGTCAGGCGTTTTCAGAATTTCACAGACATTAATGTGCATCGGTGACCTTTTCCGATTTAGTTTTGTCTGACTTTCCTGGTTCTGGATTCTGTTTGGGTTTGTTTCACATTGCGTGTTATGGATAAGGATTTGTAAAGTGCTATGTAGGTGAAATATCACTGACGTACTTTTTCTTACTTAATCGGGATCAGACACAGCCTGAAACGTGTACAGACGGATTCTAGAAGTTACTTTCACCATTAAGTACAGGAAAAGGCTTTTTAAGAGTTTGTTTTTAGATACTGCACACCCCCAAAAAAAAATAAAAAATGAAGAAAATGGTTTTCTCCCAGCCTTGGGGGATTGCTATAGAGGCTCAAATTTAGACACAGAATCAATTGATGGGCTGCATAAAAAAGCCAGCATAAGCCACATAAAAATTTATTTTAAAACTGTGAATCATGCAAAGGAGTCTCTGAATAAAAGTATATGGCTGGAAATGAACATAATGGCATAATGGGTCCCTTTAGAGCAGTAATCATTTATCCGCCTTAAATAGAAAATGATGGTACTTGGAGCGTGGGCCTTACTTCAGACACAAGAAATTTTAAACATGGACGCAGAATATTTCAGAACAAACAGAGAGATGGAAAAGATTTTTTCCCAAAAAAATAACTCATTGATGAGACACACAGCACAAGTCGAAACACTATCGACGGCTCATTATTCTTATAACTACCGATTTAACACCTCTCTTTTAGTTAATTTGCTTAAATGGGGGGGCTGGCTGCTAGCATCATTTGAGAGGCTGTCATAGTTTCATTGGACCAAAATGGTGCATAACTTGTTTGGTGGGGTCATCTTTTCTAGGCTGGGGGGGTGCTCGAGGTGCACTCTGATATTTTTTAGTGACAGGCAGAATACACTCTGACAGGCTGTCGATCCATCACAGGGCTCAACCTTTAAAACATTCTCAAAAATACATTTTAGAAAGGATGAATCCTCTAATTTTAGCTTCGTGTTTCTACGAGTACGATATTTGATGTCCTGACAAACGGTCCTTTCACCCGTGTATGTGAGCACAGAGTGCAGTTTCTATTCTAATCTGCGTTTGTTTTGTTTGTTTGTGTTCCTTTTGTCGATGACTTGCAACACTGGTTATGATTCATTTTGCCGGTTTTATTTCAGCCGTCTGTTTCCTGGTCGGATTTAGTGGAATTGTTTGCCCCGCGCCATTTTCCGTGTGGCGGTAATGGTGCACATTTCTCATTCTCTGTAGGCTGAAAAGAAGGTCAAGACTAAGAGGTTACAAAAACAGCCAGGAAAAATACGGGTATGGAGATATAAAGACGACTTTTCACAGGAAAAATGGATTTTGAATCATTGATGGCTTCATGTTGACGGAGCTTTACTGTTTAGACACTGGGTCGTGCTTTCTATGGTGAGTTTCCCCCATTTACTTTACTTCTCTACAGCTTCAAAGCATCATGAGCTTTTAAAACCCCCTCTGGTCTGTGTTCACAAATTTCCCATGTTGTCTTTCACTCTCGTTTTTTCTCTCTCTATCCCCCCTCTGCGCATTAAGTGTGACATTATGTGGCACCACAAGCAGCCTAATCATCTGTTTTTTTTTTTTTTTTTCTTAACACTCCTGCAGCTCAGCCATCAGAGGTTGTTTACTGTTGTTAATGTGTGCAGCGCATTTGCGAGCATGATGAGCATTTATCACCAAAGCTCTACTGGCAACTCTTGATGTCAGGGGCAACCCTTCCAAATATTTTCCATGAGTCCCATGGCCAAAGCCCTGCTACATCTTAATCTCCAATGAGTATTTGTGTTGCACGCTCTCAGCCTCTCTCTTTTCTTTCGCTGTTTGATAGAAAATAGAATGAAAGAAATACACAAACATCGCCTTCAGGGCACGAGTGGTATCAGTTTTCAGCCTGCGAGTTTCATATCTCAGCCCAGCTCTCGTATATTTGATGTGGAGAAGGTTTGCTACATAAAACAACAGTTCTTGCGGTCCTGTATCTTTTTTTTATTCATACAACTCTAGAACTTTGTCGGCTTCTGCAGGTTTTTTTTTTATTATTATTACGGTTATTTCCAGTAGATACGGGAACTTTCTCTTCAGTGAACACTAAAGGCTGATTCATGCTTCAGACGCAAAGCCTCTGACGCTTGGACGCAGAGCCTCTGCGAGCGTCAAAATCTTGACCACTCCCCACGCAGAGGCTCTGCGCTCGTTGTCGTGCACCTCAGAAAAATCCTGACTACGCGACAGACGCACGCAGACCACCAACGGAAGTGTGCAGACAAAAGCGGCTGTGATTGGTCCTCGGTGTGCCTTTCCGGTTGTCTGTGTGGCTTCCTCCTTTGCATTTTCGCCAACTCCAATAAAAGAAGCTGTTCTTCTTCGATGTCGAGCAACTCCAGATCCATATCTTGCATACACTTTTTTTTTTTTTTGAAAGATAAACACTTCCGCCGGCGCCGCCGAAGTTCTCGTCACCGCCCACCGAAATTCTCGCGAGGGGAAACTGCTGTGCGTCCCGAGAAATTCCAGACCGAGGTTGCAGAACCATAACATGAAAAGTGGTTCGCGACCAGAGCAAAGCAACACGTCAAGACGATAGACGCAGAACTATAATCCGCCCTTAACCGAGACGCTTCTATTCTCCTGAATCAGAGAGCCTCTTCACCTGTTCTTCACAAACCTCAGTGTTGAGAAGCCTCTCTCACTTGACAACTTGAGTTGGTCTTTGAACTATTTATTTAACGTTGAAACACAATTGAAGCTTCAGGGCAGCACACTGAATTTATGTGTTTGAAATGTGTAATCAAAACTGTTTTTGGGGTAGATTACCCTGATAGACCTCCGTGGTCACCACAATGTAACCATCTGCAACCTGTCAACATTACGGATGGATGTAAAATCCATCCGTGCATCGCTTGTGCTTGTGTGTTCCTCCTTCTACCACACGGCAGTAGCTTCTGTTCACATGTATTCACTTTAAAACTGGTGTCAGCGAGGTTCATCATAACTCATTTCAGAGTTATCATGGTTATCTGCTGCTTTTTTTTTTTTTCATTGAACATGTTTAATCCTCACACTTCAAATTACATTTGAAGAGAATTCTGCGACTGGGGGTTTGACTTTGCTCGGCAACATAATGACAAAGCGAGAAGTAGACCAATTATCAGACTCATCATCCACTCGTTACAAACCGGTTCTATTATCTGTTTGTTCCCTTGAAAGTTCTGTCTCACTCTTTTGGTAGCTTCACCTTTTAAGGTTTTTTTTGCACTTGAGCTTTTCAGCCCCTCCTCACATCTTTACATCTTCCAGTTTCTTTTGTTCTAAATGACTTTTTTTTTTTTGTGCAAAGTGAAACACGGCGACCGATTAAAGTGACGTAATGGTAGTTCTAGTGGCGCCTGTGTCCAGGTTCTGACAGGAAAGCACTGCCAATTTGCCAACAACAAGCTTCCAACTCGTACAGTGTTGGAAACGCAACACGAAATCAGTGACTGTGTGATCTGCTGCTCCTACAAATCGACTTTCCTGTGCTTGTTGTGATCATTTCTGTCCAGCAGATCATACAAGTCCAACTCTGGACAGGAAGAAAGCAAGAACCACTTTTCAACCATGTGATGAAATGAGGCGACAGTTGTGACACCAGCAACTTTCTGAAGATTTCAGGCTTTGGTGTTAAACTGGTGTTGGTTTAGTTCTGTTCATTCAGTGACATTTGTTCTATCAGTGGCGCACAGTCATTGGAGTACAAGTTGTTCATGTCTACAATTGGGAAAAACCCTGCTGCATACGCTTCCAGATGTCTTCGGTATGATTGATAACGGACGTGCGGTTGGGCTTCTTGTAAGCGCCACATTTTTCTTATCAGTGGGTAGAAAAGGCTGGTTTGAAAGACAGTGTGGAGGCACTAATCGTGGCACGCACAAGGTAGCCCGAAGTCTACCACAGCAAACTGGACCCTAGTCCCCAGCTGGACTGCACAGTGAGGCCTCTGAGACGGCAGCATGTTTCAGAAGTGTGTAAGATGCAGGCAGGTACAGCAGGTACAGCTTAGTGGCTGGAATAAGCGCTCGGGAACATCTGTACTGACACAGACTTGCGTTTTTATATTTCAAATGCACTTATGGAAGCTATTCTCCAACTGCTATTTCTGAAATTGTTTGTACGCGCTCTCTGTTTACACCAACACAGAAGATTGGTCTTTTGTATAAAAAAAAATGTCTAAACAGTCGTTTAGTTAAACATTGCATTCCTCCACAAAGCTTGGGTAGATACTTCCAGTTGGCCTCTGTGATCTGTTCCCCTGTTTTTTTTTTTCTGTCATTTCCTTCTGAACTGTCACACTTGACTGTTGTTCTGCTGAAAGCTGTTTTCTAATTAAGTCAAAGAAGAGGCCAAGGGAAAGGTTTCAAACAAGGTTCAAAATAAGGTTTTTCATTTCTTTGAATAAGAGGCTACCCTTCCTTTATCATGCTGTGAAACATGAACATCTCGTCACCCGGAGATGCCACCTTCACTCCCAATTAGCACGTTGCCAAAATCTGGTTGAATGCAATCAAAGGGAGTTGCAAAGTGACGATCCACACTCTCATTTGATATGTATGTAAGTTGTTATTGTTGATCTTTCAGAAAATCAAACCAATTTGGGTCATTTATTCACCAACAGCTTCCTTTTTAAATGAAAACACACAGTATATATTTTGGAAATACACAAATGATGCCGTTTCCCTTGAGGATGAATAAAGTGTTCTTTCATTTCATTTCATTAATTTACGAAAGAAATGGCCCTTATTTGATTGTTATGACGAAGTATTCAGAAGTTTAATGAGGATTACAGAAAAAGAGACGGATGCATCACACAACATCAACACATGAAGTGCTGCCACACTGTTCGACAAGCTTTTGATGATCTCGGCTGCAACATCGTGTTTGATCAAAATGATTTTTATTTTCATTTTTTTCTGTTGATCTGTTGTGTAATCATTAGGATTATTCTTCATGCTTTGTTTTGGCTGAGATTTGTGTGTGTGCCAAGTGTCACTTGTTACTCTGTAATTATTCAGTTCCTGTTCGTATCATCAAAGTATTTTCTGGCGCTCTCTGCCGGGTCTGATGCAATTGTAAAATGCTCTCTTCGTGCCGCTTTGGCTTCAGAGCACTGATCTTCCGGGTTTCTTCGTGATAGCTGCCTGCAGCTCCTCTGGACTACGCTCCGGTCTCTTATCTGTGCTTCACAGGGAGCTGGAGCTTATCTTGAACTTGACAGATGTCACAAAATGTACCTTTTTCAAGATTTGACACTCCCCTGCAACGTCTCAAAATCTGACTTCAGTGTATTTTAGCTCATCCATTTGATTTCACCCGCACGTGGAAATTGATCCTCAAATTTGTTTCACAGATTTGGTTGGTGTTACTAATATTTGTAAACGCGTACACCGAAACCCAGCCTTGGTCCTGAGACCAAGTCAAGATCAAACCAGGGAAAACCGAATAAATTAAAAAGAAAAAAACAACAAAAAACCAGCAAGTTTATTTTCTTTGTATACAAGCTCTTTTGCATGCGCAGTGAGGTCAAACTGGTTGAGCTCAACACCTGATGCAGTTTCTTTGTAGGCGACGCTTCAGGAACCACACACACACATTTATTGTTGTATAGAGTAACTCCATATTCTTTGTTACATATAGTCACAGTATTCAGTCCACATTGTTGCTCGGAACATATCTGTGTTTAACTGTCTTTTGGTCTGTGCTGGACTGACGGATCTTCTTGTTTGGCGTTTTGCTGGATTTGATGGTAAACGGTCCACATTTTTGTAGCACCCTTTTAACCTTCATCTAGGTTCTACAGAGCACTTTTGTTTCTCGTTTACAAGCAGATGCTCCTACAGCGTGTATCATACACATGCCCTCTATATACAACATGTACCGCGCTTTTCTTCATAATCGCACATAGATGAACATATCGGGGGCGATGTGAGGTTTAGTGTCTTGCCCAAAGACACTTCAATCAATGCGCTGAGGATCAAACTGCCAGTCTTCTTATCACAAGACAATCACTCTATGAGCTGAGCCGCAGCTGCCCCTAATTATAGCCCTTAATTGTCTACTTTGTCCACTATCCATTGTGGAATTAAAGTGACTTTCAGTCAGACTTGGGCTAGAGATTGCTTTCATGCAGCTGCTTTCATGTAGGACTCGCAGAGTCATAGCCACAGCCAAAGGGCTCATTATTAGCAGCTACTTTTATTGGTAGCTATGGACTTCGTTTCTTTTCCCTGAGTTATGTTTCTCATTGGTACGTCTTCCCACTGAATCCTGATTCACCCTCACTCTGCTGCCGTTTGACCATTGTTTGTACAGTAGTCTGGCTTGTAACTTGAGTGGTGACTTGGCCAAAACTCACTGGGGGGGGTTTGTGTAATGTAAGGTAAGCACGAGTACTACAGGTAGGAGACAGCATGTTACAGCCCTAATTGCAAAAGGTTTTGGATGCCATGTAGCGTGTAAATGATAACAGAATGATTTCCATATCTAATAAACGAGCATTTTACTCACGATAGAACATTTAAAAACATATAAAATGCTAAAGGTGAGACATTTATATTTTATTTCATGGAAAGTATTTGCTCATTATGAATTTGGTGGCAGGAATACAACTCAAAAAAGTAAAGACGGGGACATCTAAAAGCTGGAAAAGTACTCAAGAGAAACAGCTGACAACACATCTAGCAGCTAATGAAGTTGATTGGCAGCAGGTCGGTTACGTAATTGGGTGTAAAACTAGCTTTTCTAAGGTAGCTTTACTGGGTAGTGATGGGATTTTCGGCTCTTTTTCGAGATGCGGCTCTAATGGCTCTTCTTACTGTGGAGAGCCGGCTCTTTTGGCTCCCAAACGGCTCCCCATATATATTTTTTATATTTTTACATTATTAATTAATTAATAGTTTAAACCTAATTTTATAACATTTTGTTTCATTATTGACATTGTTAAGCACTTATGATGAGTAAAAATGCTGCATAACAATGTTTTACAAATGAAAGTTTTATTATAACCAATTAAATTATCACAGAATAGCACCACTTCCACCGCGCAAGGAGAGGGAGAGTGAGAGGGGGGAGAGACAGCAAGGCACCGAAGGACAAAAAAAACGACATGGGGAAAAAACTGTCGGCTCTGTGGCACTTGCAGAGCACAAGCGCAATGACAGGGAGGCGGAGAGACAGCGAGATACTGAAAGAAAAAAAACAGCTCCCAAATAGGATCCCAAAACGGCTCCCATTAGCCGCTTTCGGACTGTAGGAACCTTTGGCAGTTCTAATAACCTTTTAATCCGCGGGGCCGTTTTCTCCCGCATTCGGACATACAGGAACTCAGGGCTATCTCCCTTAGTTCCTATAACCATTTCAGCTCCTTCTCCTCAGCTGGGTCTTTTCAGGGTTCTATAGAACACATCTGACGTAGGTGTTTGGTGGTCGGTACCTACGCCCCATGTCATGCTGTCACGGCTGAAATGTTTACTCATACGACACAGACCCAACCGGTGCGTGTTTAATAAGTTAAACTTACACGTTGTCTCATTTGTCTGCAGCGCTCTGCTCTCCTTTCTTACTTCATGAAATGAAAAGTATTGTCTCCTGACTCTCTCTGTGAGCTTTTTCAGCCTCGATATTAGACGCCTGATGTGATCGTCCATGATTAATATCACCATCATGCAGACCATGAACACGGTGGCCTCCCCGCTCTCCATATTAGCTTCTTTGTGGTGTTTTTTTCTTCTCTCCTTACTTTTACCGGGTTTTGTTTTGTTTTGTTGTTGAATGTGGCGCTAAACGGCTAACGTAACACATCACTGACACAGGCGGCTGCGCGCGGCGCATCAGTCCTGACTCATGTGCGAATGCAGACTGAAACAGTTCCGCTGGGGAAGGATAGTTATCAGAACGAAATTCGAGTAGGACAGTTCTGATAACTGCGTTCTTAGAACGGCTCTGTCCGAAAGCGGCTATTGTGGAGCCGGTTCCTGTCAAATAGCCGGCTCTTAGAGCCGGATCGTTCGCGACCGACACATCACTATTACTGGGCAGTTTTAGCCGTCTTCACTGCTCGCCACACTCCATTTGATGATGTTGGTTGCAACATCATGTTTTTCTTCCACTGATCTGAGGTTGAGTCATAGAGGCAACAAGTTCGCCCAAACATGCCCAAAAACCTTTAAAGGGAAGCAACCAGGATTCACTCTAATCAGATGCTCCAACCACCTGAGTTCTGCACTGCAAGATAATTCTCCCAAATGTATTTACAGTACATAATATCCTTATGCTGCGTGTACACCAAGAGCGACCTACGCTACCTGAGCGCCGGAAATCATTATTTCTCTATGGAGGGTGAGCTACCTGCGCTACCAAAGCGGATTCTCCAGTGGCGAAGCTTCCTGAGCGACCAGAGCGGATTCGAGCGATTAAACTCCAGCTAACTTTATGGTAATGAGCTATGACGCGTTTCAGCGAAAACCAATGACAATCCACAGATTGTAGTGGTCCGACAATCCGCGGGGTTCGCGGAAACAGATGTGTAAACTTTAGTTCCTATCCAAACAATAGTCGTTTAATCCTGAGACTGTTGCAATTGCCGTGTCGAGTGCTTCAATACAATAGTGTAGTAACCCCACGTATACTTTTCTCAATTAAGTTTTATTTCGGATTTATTGCGGATTTTATTTCGAATTTAGTTTCTTTTTCACAGCTGCCTCTGCTATTCCTGCTCTTCTCAGGTGTACCTAATGTAGTTTTACATCATTTGTAATGTGATGTATATTTTGTATAACAAATTGTAAATTACAACACGTTTATTCGTGTCCCTGGCCTCACTTTCCTCATTTTTTTTCCGCGGGGGTGCTGCGAATTGAACATTCGCGGAATTGAACATTCTAAATGTGACGTCACGAGCTACCAAAGCTACCAAAGCAAATTCACAAGCGAAGCTACCAGGTAGCGGAGGTCGCTCTTGGTGTACACGCAGCATTACAGTATATAAAAGATTCAGAGACAAATCTGTGTGCAAGGGACACAGCCAAAAATCCGTAGTGGATGCCCGTGATCTTCAAAGAAAGAAACCATATGTGAACCTGATCCAGAAACACCGCCATCTTCTCTGAGCTGAAGCTCATTCGAAACTGACTGAAGCAAAGTTGACAACTGTTCAGTGGTCAGATGACTGAAAATGTGAACTTCTTTTTGGAAATCATGGATGATGCGTCTTCTGGACTAAAGAGAAGAAACACAACCCGACTTGTTATCAGTCCTCGGTTCAAGGCCTACATCTCTGACGGTATGGCGGTGCATTCGAGCCTATGAAACTGTCAACTTGTACATCTGGAAAGGCACAATCAATGCTGAAAGGCAAATACAGATTTTAGAGGAACATATGCTCCTATTTGCGTGACGTCTTTTTCAGGGAAGGGCTTCTATGTGTCAGCAAGACTATTTCAAACCGCATACTACATCTATTACAACAGCACGGCTTCGCAATAGAAGTGTCCGGGTGCTGAACTGCTGTGCCTGCAGTCCAGGTCTTTCACCAACTAAAAGTATCGGATGCTTCATGAAACACAAAATACAACAAAGGAGCTCCAGTACTGTTTAACAGCCAGAATTGTACACCAGACTGAAGAAAGGAACAACATTCCTCTTCCAAATGTCCGGCGATTTGTCTCCTCAGTTTCCAGGCTATTGTTAAAAGAAAGGGGGATGCTGCACCGTGGTAAATGTTGCCTTATCCTTGTCCCATCGAGTTCAAGATGTGCTTCTATTTTTTATGAAATGGTGAAACGTCTCGCGTTCAACATAGACGTTTTCTATGTTCTATTGTTAGTCAAATATTAGTTTCTGGGATTTCCAAATCATTGCACTCTGTTTTAATTTTGAAGTCCAGGTCGTAGAGGATTTGGAACAGAAAAATGTGGCCAGACTTAGAAATATTTTCCTATGCCCAAGTTATGATGGATCCATTTTTATTGAGCCCTGAAAAAAGTGTAAAAAATCTTTAACTCAAACATTTTTAGGTGATTAGAACCAGAATACATCAGTGACCTCCTGACCCAGTATGAACCTTCCAGACCCCTCAGGTCGTCTGGATCCGGTCTTCTATCAGTTCAGAGTCAGAACCAGACATGGAGAAGCTGCATTCAGCTTCTATGCTCCACATGTCTGGAACAAACTCCCAGAAAGCCTCAGATCAGCTGAAACACTCAGTGTATTTAAGTCCAGGTTGAAGACACTCCTATTTTCAGCTGCATTTGAATAAAGCTCCAAATCTGAAGCTTGAGTTTCAAAACATTTTAACTACTGATTTTATCTATTGTTCTTATTTCTTTCTTTTTTGTTTAAAATTTAAATCTTGCTTTTTATTTCTACTGTTTTAATGTATCTGTAAAGCACTTTGAATCACCCTGTAGTTGAATTGTGCTAAGCCTTGCCTTGATTAAGGATATTTTCTTAATGGCTTCCCTTTTGTCTGTGGCCCTCAGGTGGAGCGGATCGTGGACAAGAGGCGGAACAAGAAGGGTAAGTGGGAGTACCTGATTAGGTGGAAAGGTTATGGGAGTAAGGAGGACACTTGGGAACCAGAGCACCACCTACTGCACTGCGAGGAATTCATTGACCATTTCAACAGCCTGAGACAGCACGCGCACAAACGACCCAAGGTCCCAAAAATTCGTGGGGAGCCCCTTATCACCAGTCATTCCTCTGCAACCGAAAATTTCCGAGCTCGGTCTGAGGCCCGTAAGAAGAAGAGGACATGTGGTCCAGCTGTCAGGATGAGAGAAGAAGCTGTTCTGGGTATTGGAAGTGGAGGGTCGGAACCCACTCAGAAACAAAGGAAAATGGGTGTCGGAGCTGGGAAACACGCTTTAGGTGACAGAATGAGCAAAGCCATGACATACAAGGCTCCTCCATCAGGTGGACCTCACTTTGTTCCTCCACTGAGGATTCCTCATAACGGACTCCCAAAAGGAGAGATGGAGCCTCTAATGTACAGGACAGCAGTTAAGTCGCACAGACTGCCTTCAGATAGAGTGGAAGAAGATTTAGGACACAAGGATATCACTGGACCACGGTTCACTACTGAAATAGGTAAGCTGGTGAGAAAGCAGATGAAATGCTTGCTTTATTTTCATAAACCGGATATTGATGTTGTAATCTGATATTTAGCATAATGGACAACTGACTGAAGCATGAACCTGGCAAAACATACTAACTAGGATGATTTGTATTTGTTCTAGCTTGATATAAAATTCAAATCAGATGTTAAATGATTTTCTAATGCAGGCGAGAGCACCACTCCTGGTCCTTCTGTTCAAAAAAGAAAAGAAGAGGACCTCATTCAAAATCCCATTAATCCACCTTTGGAACTTAAAATCAATCACGATACTAAATTCGTCACTTCATTTGTCAATTTATATCTGTTTGCAATGTTTCCTTTTATTCGTCTCACCTCTTTGTCACTTCCTTACATTGATTCTTGTTTAAATCTGATTAAAGATAAAAATCACATCATCACAGAACAGATGTACTTGTCTGCTCATGTTGAGCAATCCCTCACAGTCTTGAAAACATAGCTTTTTAAGGCATTCAATTTTCTTACATCATTTTTTGCAGCAACTACCTCCATTAGCAGCTTTTGAAACGGGTCATACTGCAGGCTCAGACTTAGCCACAACAAAACATGATTTTTTTTTTCTTCTTTTAATTCAGGAGTTTCTAGGTTTCAGGCCAGCGACTGTTGCCTTGACATTTAGCGGTGAAATGAATTGATCGATTTGCATGACCCTCCGTCTACTGTGCTTCAACAGCCTTTTCCACATATGCCTTTTAAAGACGAGGCCGGTGCATCTATATTGCACTTTGCGTCATTTGTGAAAGTACAGAGGTGGAACAGGGAGTTGAAGTCAGTCTAATGTGCCTCAAAGCTGGCAAGGGAGGTAATAACAGAGGCGAAATGATCCCACCGCATATGTGCTGAAAAACATCGATTTGGCTTGATTTGGATCGATTCTGCGACGCCGGTATGATGCGTGTTAGGACACAGCAATGCGGGCCTGAGCCGCTCGTGTTTACCGGGAGGGATTTATGAGGAGAACAGTGGTGTCGGGTTTTTTTTTTTTTGGTGCCGATAAGGCACAACACAGGTGTGAAAAAGGGTACCGCAAACTGGCTGTAGCAGTGAGTCACTGATGATTTTTTTTTTTTTGTGTACAGTGCTCCTTAGAAATTAAATGTCCGCAGAATATTTTGCCACATGCATTGTAGAATATCCAGATTTTTCTTTTTTTACCTGAAACATACAGCATCACTTTTGTGGTGTCCTTCTATTAACACCATTTTGTTTAATTTTCACCAGACCAAGAACATTTGACCGAGTTGTGGAATTTTCTGCAGGTGTCTTGCTCCCACCCTTGGCTTATTTTCCTCTGCTTAGGAGATTGTGCTCCTGCGGTCAGTATTGTACATTGTAATACACCCACTCCTTGGGAGAGTTACAATCGCACTGGGTTTCCATAAGTAGACGGTTTATTTTATCAGAAAGGGACGAACCGTGACGTGTACAGAAAGGCTTATTCCATCTATTCCATCTCTGCAATGCTTCTTTTAAGGTCCCGTAAAGTTGTCAGTATCAAAGAACTGTTCGCACTCACCAGTCTTTCTTGAAACTAGCAGACAGAATCGGACTTTTGATGCTTTTACATGAAGTGAAGATGAGACCACCAAGACCAATCATAGACCAATCTATGAATAGGCAATGCAAAAATCCAGTAATTCCATGGGCCTCACCAACATATCCCGTCCTACTGTAACAATTCCAAAATGGCACATTATCTTAAGGTTTTCAAAGACATACATGTCTAGTTACATGATAGATTGTATTGCTTGTGACAGAGATGCTGTAGCAGATGCACATTATTACCTTGCAGAGTACTTTGGTGTCACGTAGCTTGTAAAAGCTCTTATTGATGTTCTTTAGCGCAGGAGAGCTGATAACACCTATAAATTTAACTCTTGGGTCACAGTCCATGCTCTGAACCACTAAAGTTAATCATTACTTATGTTCTGAACAAGCCATTTTGACTTGTTGAGCAGGTCATCCACAGCAGAACGAAGACTTAATTTTCAATATTTCAGAAAAAAACATAAAGATATACAGGATGGTGTGAGCGTTAGAATTATGTAGGCTTTTTTTTTTCTTTTTGTCTGTAATAGTTGGTAAATAGAGTTCCAGGTACCAGAATCTTAACAGTTACCATACCTCAGACTGTATAAAATGCATGCTCAAGAGCATGTAAGTACAGATGGGTCACAATTTGAAGAATAAATTGTGTTGGTTAGGTGTTGGACCATCAGAGCTGCCAGAGTACCCTCAGTGCTCTTTGGCACTACCTCTATTGTTCTCAGGAACTCTACTGGGGATTCCAAAATTATTCAGAAAGAATATTCCTTCATGTGGTGTTTTCATCATGGCGTTTCACAGACAGCTCTTTCTGGAAAAGTGGTTCACATTGCTTGCACTCTGGTTACTGTGAAGTCCCTCGCATATGATTCACATCATTTTCATGGTTGTCAGATGACTCATTGATCCTTTGTGCCCTATGGATTGGGGGCCATTTCCATCCCGGAAGAGACCTTTCCCAACAGGGCCCCAGATCCCTTTACTGTGGGATCAAGTGCTCAGCTTTCCCCTCAGTTTGTCACCTATCTATTTATTAAGTGCTTACGAGGGGCGCCTGGTTTACTATTGACTATCATTTCCGACCACTATGGTACACGTCATGGGGGACATTCCACGTTCATGTAACTCCTTTGACACATTCTTTTTAACATGATAATTTAACACTGAGACACCGCAGAGAGTAAATATCAGACCTCATATGGTTAATCTTTTTCTTCTTCTTCTATTACTCAGATTATCGTGGCAATTCATAGGCTTTTTCTATGTGGCAAATCTAAGCCAATAGTCAATTTATTTAGTGTTTATCTGTGTTTTTAAAATGTGGTATGCTGGATTTAGCTTGGATATATTCTCATGTCCTCAGAATGCAAACTATACAATGATGGTGAAGGTGGTCAAGGTGGTTTTAAGGGCTTAAAATTAGCCCAGCGCAGGACAGGCATAGGCCTTGCTCTCTCATGCTTGTCGAACGCAGTCTGTAATATCGATAAAACAAGAAATCCATTACAGCGTCTCATAGGGCGCATACAGCATGGTGACCTTTGTAATCAGGACACATTAACGGGTTATTGTGGAAACGAGCTGCCAGCGGATGAGACTTTCCCGTACACAATGACACACTGCCATTTCTGCCCAACACAGACCGACACAAAGCTGTGATGTGGCGCTCACCCGTTAAGTAGAGAGAATGAAATCGCTTTAGTTTGGTGGTCCCAGTGCTGTAATCACGCACAGAATATAAACTCCCAAATGAGAAGAGTAACAGAGACCAACTCTGTAAATTCAGAGCAAAGAACCCCTGCAGAGGTTAAAAATGAGGAATGGTCGAATTATAAAGGATAGAAAGCTCATACAAAGAAAGCATTGGAGCTATGGGCGAAGGACTGGCAAGTTCGGCTTTGTCTGCAACAGATGAACGTATAACCTGTACAGTATAGCTGCAGCCTTGCTTGGAGATGATCAGGAGGGAGGCACAGATGTACAGATGGTGTGTTTTCTTTAACAGTCCTTGGAAGCAGCAGTGTTTGAGCTAATCTTGTGTTTGGAAAATCTGAAGGATGTCCAAATACTCCTTTTCTGTTTAAAGTCTTATTAGTGAGATCCTCAAGAGCCATGTTTATGCGCAGCCATGACACATGGTGGCAGTTAGTTATGCCACCCACAGTTGAATAAGAGTATACCATTTAGATTGGCAATCAGAAACTACATCAGAAAAAAAAAGTCATTCTGAACAAGCTTTGCAACGTTGTGTGTTTTGTTTTGTGCAACACAGACAATGTTTCCACTTCATACAGTATCAGGATGTCATCGCTATAGATGCACGTGTATGCACGGCCTGAAGAATGCACGAGGTGTCCACATTCTCACCGCACATTCTCTCTTTATAAATACCACCTTGCATGAAGGATGAGGTTATATGCATTGTTTATGCCTCTCTCTCCCCTGGAATTATGCAGTATTCATCCAGAAGTCAAAAAAAAAAAGGTGGAGGCTCGTTATATGTAATGTCAAAGTCTCAATTTCTTTTGCTGGACTGATTTCATCATTCTGATTATTGGCTGTAAAAGCATCGCGCCACATTTTGTGTTGAGAAAACTGAGGTTTGCCTGAATCCCTTATGTTGTCGTTTACTCCCACAGCAGGTCGAGATGTTCCAAGATAAGAGACTTGCGTATTGCATAACTTTCTGTTCTTTCCTCTTTCATCCTTCCACCTGTTGAGAGTCCAGAGCCGAGTTTGTGTTTCGGGAGAAATCTTTTTTTTCTTTTCGTTTCAGCTGAATAAAATAACGTGAGAAATAAGACTGAAAAGAATGAGAATAATAATGGGACATAATATATATTTATAGATATGTATTTATGTAGATGTGTATGCGTGTATGTGTGTATATGAAAATACTAACCCTTCTGTAAATTGGGGCTTCTTTATATGAAAAGGTCAGAAAAATGACTTGCTTCTCAAATGAGATCAAAAGGAAACCCAACTGCAGGGAGTTTGAATGTTAATGCAATCAAGCTCAGATTCACTGAACCCCACAGCGGTGGCTCAAATGTAGATGTATATTAGTCTTATTCCTTATCCCAAATGCTGATTTGCCAGTAATTCTAGCAAATTATTAAAAAGGAAAAACTGAAATATTGGCATATACATGGAGGATTTACAGCTCTGCCAGGTTAGATGGCTTCTTCGGAGATGTTCAGTTTGGGTTCTTGTACAGTGGTGTCCCTCCAGTATTGTCTGGTCTGTGTTCTTAAAGAAGGTTTTGTTACACTTTTTTTTTTCCCTGAATCCCCTCACAGAGTATTTTGAGCTCAGCGAGCCTGACCCGTGGGGTCTTTCTCGGTCACCTCTTTCACAAAGGCACACAGAAAAACTTTGCTTTGCGGGAGAGGTGCTTTGAGTTTACTCGCACCTCATGCAGGCCAGACTGGGGCAGCGCATACGATTTGCATCCAGGAGGAAAAACGGCAATTCTCAGATGACCGTCCATGAGACGACACTGTCCAAACTCACATGTCCTGGTTGCACAAGTGGATGCGCACAGCATTTAAACCTCCACCTATACGACCTGCTCTTTTAGATCATTTCTCAGTTTGAAGTGAAAATGAAGTTCTGTGTTTTTTTTTCTCTTAAAATGTGCACATCCCAAAGCTACTTCATGTTTCTATTTAGATGTGGAGGCAGTTCAAGAAGATCTAGTCATTCTAGCTGCTTGATCAAAACATTTTATTTAAGACATTGCCCCACTGCCACAATGCAAAGTCTGACTAAGTTTTAACGTAACATTGCCGATGAATGTCAGTAGTTGTCAATTGTACATAATAACCTTGAAAACAATTGGACCTGTTCTGTCGTCCTTCATCTGTGTCAGGCTCTGCCCTAGCCAACGGAAAGATGCATGTGCACAGCTCGGTAAAGCGGAAGCTGGGTGAGGAGAAAGGTTACGTCTTTGACAAGCGGCTCAGGTACAACGTGCGACAGAACGAGAGCAACTGCCGGTTCCGAGACATCGTCGTCAGGAAGGAGGAGGGCTTCACGCATGTCCTGCTCTCCAGCCAAACGACGGACAACAACGCTCTTACGCCAGAGGTGAGAACAGCAATGTGCACAAGCCTTTTTTCCTTTTCCTTTGCTCTCGTCTGTTTGGCCCTTAAGTTGCTTTTTACTTTTATGAAAATGTATGGAGAGTTGCCGCTTCCAAAAACAGCTTGTTTCAGAAAAGCTGTGGTTATATGTGACAGCTGAAAGGTACGAGAGGCGTCTGTAGGAATCTAACAAGCGGCACTGCTGAAAGAGTGAGTTTCCTTAAAACCTCATCCTCACAAACAAGGTTTCTACAAGTTTAGCTATTGGGATGCAGTACATTTTAATCCAGTGCTATCTGCAGCTGCTGCACACTCACAGAGAAGAGCTTTCTATAATGGCTGGAGAAGAATTTGCATTTATTCTAACTTGACGTAACATTCCAATCAGATATATAATGTATTCCTTATACAGGTGAAAGCACCACTCCTCTTCTGTTGAGTTACAGCTCCTTAAATGTGTGGGCATGCCAGGGAATGTGTTTCTCCTCTTTAAAAGACTGCAGATATGCTTGTGTGTCAACATGCAATGACAGTTGAGGCAGTTTTCTGTTCCACTGCTGTGTTGCGCTCCCACTGCTGCTGCAGATTGACATTTTCCCCAATGCTGCCTAGTTGTAATAATGTAGTTGTCTTTCATGACATGTTCATGTAAGATTAATGAATAAAGATAAATGATATACCCAACTCCAATTCCTCGATCCTAAGAGATGTACTTTCTGAGACTGAGACACAAAACAACAAAAAGTTTTTGCTAAATATTTAATACCTTGCACTCATTAAGCAGCTTCTCACTATTTTTAGAAGCTCTTTTGATTAGGTCATATATACCAGCTGCGTCTTCTCTACGGGCATTCAGGGATGAATAATCTGAGCCGAGCTGTGTTCACTGACTCTTTAGCTGTATGCGCACGGGCTCCTCAGCAGTTTGTTGATCATCTGCCGACGTGATATCATTTAAAGTCCTGCTGTACAATCAACATTGAGCGGCAATATCCTGAATATTAAAGTTGCTCCTTGTGTGTCACAGTGATTAACTCAAAAGAACTGTGTTAACATGTAGTTTTCTACAGGCCATCCTCAGTAAACACTTTAAACTAAGAAAAAAAAAACGAATAAAAGACTTAAACGAGAGGGGGAAGATGTCCACCTGCAGTACCGGGAGTCTCGGATGTAATGGGTCTCAGCTCTGCAGCTGCATGAACTGTGTTGGTTTACTTGTTGAACACGCTTGCCTGCAGGAACGTCCCAGCCTGTGATGGAATGCTCGTGTCCACAATCCAGTCGGCAACAAGCTGGTTAAGCTAGTTACATTTTTCATAGATATACTGAGGAGTCGATTGCTTTCTCCAGCTTCATACCAGCAACGGTTTTTCATCTGTTTAAAAAAAAATAAAAAATATTAAATAATACGAGTCAAATAATAATATGAATGACAGATTCCTTCAAGGTATTTTAGCATCTTCGAGTTTGGCCAGAGATAATGGCATAGATCACAGTCCTCCACCTCTGGCTCATAACTCAAAGCAAACAGGATATCCCTCCACTCAGATGGTAGGCTGTCTCAGAGCTTGCACAGAGGGCTGTTCTAGCTTTGATACATTATTGTAGACAAGGAAGCCCGTACCTCACAGGCACTCGAGCCCTAAACTTTGTCTGCACGTGTGTGTGTGTGTGTGTGTGTGTGTGCTTTCATGTGTGACAGTAAGCCTGTAAGCTGCGGGCTTATCAAACAGCTCGGATAGTGTCTCTTGGTCTTTGAAGCTGCAGGAACAAGAGAGTCTATGGGTGTTCTTCCTGAGGGACTGCAGATGAGGAAAATCTTGGAAAAATATCGCTCTGCATTTTTTCACTACATTAAGTGCGAGTCTCCTGAGCTTTTAACTGGTAATGTTTAGTCACCTTCGTGGCCCAATGTGCTTCCACGTCTTGTCCCGTGCCCTGTTCATCACCAATATCTGAATGTAGTTGGAAACTGCTTCAACTGTGCATCCATAGGATTACATCATTGTGCTTTGATTATTCTAAGACTGTTTAAGGTAAATGTGCATTTAGTGGGATTAAAGCGTTTCTCTGTGGCCACGGGTTTAGAATGTGTAGGAGGGACGTAATGAAGTTGTGGCCACGAGCCACAAGATGGGTTGTTGCGTACTTTGCTCTATGCTGAAGAAGTTCTGTATCACATGAATACTGCCGGGCATGAAGCACTGATGCATTTTATTTTACATCAATTTGTTTGAATCTTAGGATGAGTTACAAGGATTGAGCACGGTGTCATTTCTTTAAAAAAAAAAATTTTAAGTATATTTTTGGGGGGCTTTTTAGGCCTTTAATGGACAGGACAATTGAAGCGAGACAGGAAGTAGGGGGCAAAGAGAGGGAGAATGACACCCAGGAAAGGGCCGTCCGATGCGGGACTCGAACCGGGGCTGACTGCACCAACGACTGTAGCATCTATACATGGGGCGCCTGCACAACCCACTACTCCACCAACCACAGCATTTTGCATTCTTAAATTTTGTAAAGAGATGACACCTTTCCATCTGTTTCATTGTAACCCTAACCATTTAGCATGTCCTTTTAATGTGACCTTTCATAGTGACCTGCTAATTGTAAGCAAAGCCATGAGATGAGGGGAAAGTTGTCCTTTATGCCGTTTGATCTCACGGCTCCTGCTTCAGAGAACAGGAAGGAAGGTTATGTAAGACAGACTTTTTTTTTTTTATGATCCAAATCAGTGGAATTGGGACAGTTACAGTATTTTCCTCTTTCAGTTCTGTTCTTTCAATTTGAAATGATTCTAATCAATATCCAGAAAAGTTGGGAAGTTTTCTAAAATGTTACAGATCTTGAATATTACAAAAAAAAACCTGACAAACTTCACTGTATTTTAAGCATTGAAGCAAATGAAGGTTTAGCCAGCACCCTAAAAAAAAAACAAGTTGGGAGAGATGCAAAGAAAGATGGAGGAATTTCAAGGATATACAATTAACTTCCATTGTGGAAGATTGTACAATGAGCAGATAAACTGGTGGCAGGCAAGGTTTTCAGGATTGGGTATGACAGGAGCATTCACCAAAGTCTACATTCTCCAATGTTGTAAGATGGGTCACAGCCCATTCTTCCTCACTGTTTGTTTCTTTTTTTTGTTAGTCTTATCACATTTGTTTATATTCATCATCAAGATCTCTGCTGACTGTGAGCAAATGTCACTTTGACCGCTGTCTGCCTTCTGTGTGTTTCACAGCGTGAAGCTAGCATCTGTCCATCTCTGCTTTATGTGTGTAAACAGGATTTTTAATTAATGTCACTAAAACAGCACAGTTTGTTCTCACACTCACAGATTCCATCAATACAGAGGACATTCTATTGGAGACATCTCCTATCTCTTAACCCTACCATCACACCTCTAACCTGATCCCACTTGCCTAAACTTCCCAGCTAGACGCAAATATTTAGTGGTAGGAAGATGTGACTGTATGAACAGATTTTATGTAAAACAAGTGCACACACACACACACACACACAGAAGGCCCATCCAGTTCAAACTGGTACCAGATTGTGTGCTTGGTGAGACATGGAGAATCAAGTTCAATTTGAGGTTGAATGGTTAATATGGGTCGGGGGGTGGTAATCTGATTAAAATGTGGCAACAGAGTGTGCTAATTGACTGACTGCAGGCAGTGATGTGGTATTGTGGGTGGGGGCTGGGGTTAGTATTGGTTAACTCTCCCGTCTTGTTCACATGAGACAGCATGAGGCCAAACACTTGCCTTCTTTCTGATTTTTTATTTTTTTTTATTTTTATTTATTTTTTTTTAATTAAAAAAAAAAAAAAAATTCAAACATGCCCATTTCGTTATTTCTAAGTTGAGAGATCATTTTGAACTATCTTATTTGGTTCATAGATGTGATGTACCACAACAGATGTGATGTCTGTTTGTACCACAGCACTGTGTGAACGAGTAGGTGCTGTCTGCAAAGTTAAGGCAGTCTGTCACGGAAATAAGCTGCTCAGCAAGTTGAAATGGAAACATCTCAGATATGAATATTAAAAGGCCTGAAGAAGAGTCTCCACCAGTCTCTCACTTTCTACATGGTCATTGCTGATCACTGACCATTCAGGCTTTTATCTGGAATTGAAACTCAGTTTATTAATGTCAAGCCCGCGAGGATCCAGAATCTACAGTTACTTTTTTTTTTTCTTCACTGCGTTTTCTTATCTGTGAGACAAGAATGTGATTCTCACCTGGGTCCAAGCCATCGATTTCTTTGGCGTTGGGACATTTGTGACACAGCAGCGATTTCTAGTTTGAAAACGTAATCATCCAAAGAGCACCACTAGAGGATTAACCAGTGTGTAGCATGGGAAGGACTAATGCCATCAATCTGTTTTCAAGTTGTGCACTGGTCCAAGTGAAGTGAATTCCACTCAATGAGAAAGCTGACTTTATAAGATGTGTGAAGGTGTGCGAGCAGCGCGTACTGGTCAGAAATATTACCTTCACCTGTGCTGCCAAACGCTGTCACTTCACATGACATTTAAAGACTGAACGCTGTGATCGCGCTGCAGCAGCTGGTAAAACACTTCTGTAAAAACGCAACTTTGTCCTGATTGGTTAAAGGCTTTACTGACACACATGATGACTGATGTGATTTTATACTCAAAACTATAGATCCATCATTTCATTTGTTTCTTCTCCTGAAGGAGATTTAATTTCTTTGCTCTTCTTCCTGGCAGCGCACTTTCTATCCTGTAAAAACAGTCAATTTGCTATTATGTTGCTTCATAAGAAGTTACGTCCTTGAACTTATTTGTTGCTCTAAATAAAACAGACAGAGAAACAGTGTGAGCTCTATAAAAGTGCTGCTTGGGCATTCAGACCACTCCAGACCACCGGAGTCACAAACTAGAGTAACTAATGTGGAACTCATGAAAATGTCTCAATATCATGCAATTAATGCAAGTGATGCTCTCTTTTTTTCCACAGGTCATGAAGGAAGTTTGTCGAGCTTTGGGCAACGCAGCTGCTGATGACAGTAAGTTATTACTGCTCAGCTCTGTGGGGACTATTTTCTGCAGTGGCCTGGAGCCGTCTTACCTGATAGGACGTCTATCCACTGACCGCAGAAAAGAGAGCACCCGCATCGCAGATGCTTTGCGGTAAGAGGAAATCTTTCCACCGTCGACCCCGACTCTTTTATCACGTGCCATTAGTCTCGACAGAGCCTGCAATGATCTCTCTGTGACCCCTTTAGGGACTTTGTGTTGGCATTCATCCACTTCAAGAAACCTATTGTGGCAGCAATTAACGGGCCTGCCATGGGCTTAGGGGCATCCATCCTGCCGCTGTGCGATGTGGTGTGGGCCAGTGAGAGGGCCTGGTTCCAAACGCCATGCGCAGCCCTTCACCTCACCCCCTCTGGATGCTCCTCTTACACCTTCCCACAGATCCTGGGTGTAGCTCTGGTGGGTACCAGGGTTCAGCTTAAAGCCACCTGAACACGATGGCCCAGATGTGTCAAACTTGTGCCAACACACAAAGGCAGAAACATGCATATCCATCCTTTTTGCCAGATTTATAAAACCACTCCCATTTTTAGCCATCAATTGATTAACAGTTCCCTAATTTTGTCATTTACATATCAAAACATTGTTTGCAGCACAACTTAATAGACATGATAATGAAAGCATAAACAAAATGGAATGTAAAACCAAAAGGCTCATCATTGAAGTAGAGAAAAATAGTTCTCGAATCACAAACGGAACTTAAATGACAAGATAGAAAAAGTGACAGAGACCAATTCTTTAAACTGAAATCAAAGGACCCTGCAGAGGTGAAAAAAAAAAAAAAAAAAAAAAGAAAAGGATAGATTATAGATGAGAGAAAACATCAGCTCACAGGAGAGGTCCTCCATAGCCATCTTTAAAGGGATAGTTCGCCTCTTTTGACATGAAGCTGTATGACATCCCATATTAGCAATATCATTTATGAACATTGACTTACCCCCCGCTGCGTCCTGTGAGCCGAGTTTCAGCCTCGTTTTGGCGTTGACGAAGGTAGTCCGGCTAGTTTGCTAGGGTCCCGAAAATAAAGCGTCTTGCTTCTCAAAACAATATGCGTTCAAAAGAGTAATACATTTGCATCACAAAATCGTTGTCCAGGAAAAAGTCAGACCTCACAATCGCTTGGCGCTATTTCTCTCTACCTGTGTATCACTACGGGCTATGTAAACCGTGCAGACCGAAGTGCAGACCCAGCAGTCCGCTTCTTCCGAGCAGTACACACCGTAACAGGTGCGGCTATCGCTAGGTGGCTAAATGCATTGATATGAAGGGAGGCCAAAATAGCGCCAAGCGATTGTGAGGTCTGATTTTTTTCTGGAGGGACAATTTTGTGATGCAAATGTATTAATCTTTTGAACGCATATTGTTTTGAGAAGCAAGACGCTTTATTTTCGGGACCCTAGCAAACTAGCCGGACTACCTTCGACAACGCCAAAACTCAGCTGGAACTCGGCTCACAGGACGCAGCGGGGGGTAAGTCAATGTTCATAAATGATATTGCTAATATGGGATGTCATACAGCTTCATGTCAAAAGAGGCGAACTATCCCTTTAAGCACAATCATCACAGATGGCTGCACTTATTTATAGCTAAACATAACAATGAGAACATTAAGAAATGGCATTTAAAAATTTTTTTTAAGAAACTGCCATACTGAGCAAGCTCCATGAATTTGTCTTTTCTCTTGATTTGGTAAATAGCGTGGCCCCCTTTTCTATTTTTTTCCACACAGCAGCGTTACAATAGGCGCATTCCCACTGTAGGAACCTTTTGCAGTTCCTATAACCTTTTTCCCACATTTGGACATAACCATTTTAGCTCCTTCTCCAAGGCTGGGTCTTTTCTGGGTTCTATAAGAACACACATATGACGTAGGTGTTTGGTGGTTAGTAGCTACGTCCCTTGTCAGATTTCCGCTTCTTCATGTTCCTAATCTGCTCAACGCAAACAGTAGAACAACGGCTCAAATGTTTACTCATATGACACGGACACAACCGGCGCATGTTTAATATGTTAAACGTTAAACACGTCGTCTCCTTTGTCTGCGGCGCTCTCTTTCCTTCCTTCATGAAACAAAAAAGTATCGCCTGCGCTCAATCCTGACTCTCTGTGTGCTCTTCCAGCTGCGATGTTGATGCCCGATGTGATCGTCCACGATTAATATTACCGTCATGCAGACCATGAACACAATAGCTTCTTGGTGGTGTTTTTTTCTTCTCTCCTTACTTTTTGCGGGTTTTGTTTTGTTTTGTTTTGTTTTGTTTTGTTTTGTTTTGTTTTGTTTTGTTTTGTTTTGTTTTGTTTTGTTTTGTTTTGCGAATGCAAAATGAAACAGTTCCCCTGGGGAAGGGTAGTCCATAGAACGGAATTCGATGTGGACCGTTCTTAGAACTGTGTTCTTAGAACTTTATTATCTAAGTGCCTTGAGATGACATTTGTTGTATTTGGCGCTATATAAATAAAAATTAATTGAATTGAATTGAACTGCTCTGCCCGAATACGGCTATTGCTCTAAAAACACACGGTCTGAAAAATGCACACAGTCTTCCTTTATAAGCACCAATTTCTGTTCAGGAAAAGATGCTTGTATGCATTGTTTTCGTGTGTACTCGTCCTTTATTCTGCATCTGTGTTTCCCCAAAGCAAACATTGAGGTTTGCTTGACGAACTGAAACGCGTTTTTCTTTTCGCTGCAGGCGAATGAGATGCTGTTCTGTGGAAGGAAACTCACAGCACAAGAAGCCTGCAGTAGAGGTCTGGTGTCACAGGTCTTCTGGCCCACCACTTTCAACCAAGAGGTGATGCTGCGTGTGAGGGAGATGGCATCGTGCAATGCAGTGGTAGGTCCTAAAGGACACGACCAAGCAACAGGCAAAGCTGTCACTTGAGTATAACCTAATAAGCCTTTTCACCTGTGTGTGTGTGTGTGTGTGTGTGTGTGTGTGTGTGTGTGTTCAAAAGGTTTTAGAAGAGTCAAAATGCTTGATGAGGAGCATCCTCATGCCAGTCCTGGAGGAAGTGAATGAGAAAGAGTGCCAGATGCTGAAGCAGCTGTGGTGTTCAACCAAAGGGCTGGAGGCACTCTTCAGTTACCTGCAGAATAAGACCCATGAAAAGTAACCACCCACACCCAGGAAGTTGAAGCTGGTCCATGTGTGTTGGAGGCCGCCTGTAGGAGAACATCCAGTGCGAGAAAGCTGTGATCTCAAACTGCGCTGTGTTTTCAACCATCAACCACGAGGATTTTCCGTAGTTCTGCTTTCTTACGTCTCTTAAGAACAGAATAAATTCCTCCACGATCGTCTTTTTTTCTTTTCTTTTCTTTTTTTTTTAAACAGGTTTTTATCGGTCTCTCGCTGTCCAGGTGGACATTTTGAGTACTTCAGCAGTCGGACAGCAAAGGGCCACATGTGCATTGCTTCATCAGAATGTATGAATTCATAGTATGCCTGATTGCACATGATGAAGTGATAATATATTAATATATGTTATGTATATTTATTTCAAGTGTGTTTAAAAAAAAAAAAAAAAAGTTGCTCTCTGTACATTAGCTACATTTACAGGATTTTCTTTTCGTGGCTTAATGTCTTGAATTGAAGTGCAAACCAAAGTTTTGCATGAGGACACTGTTGCTTGCTCATGCACAGTCCCACCCCTCTATGGTGCAAAGAAAACCTCCCAGAGATGCTCCGACACGTCGGTTCATCAGATTCAGAGACTGCTCGGAGCAGCTTTTGGGGTTATTGGAAAAAACGATGAAACGACCTGGAAAATTAAAACAAAACCGACGCTTTTTTTTTTTTTTTTTTTTTTCAGCTCGCCATTCATCCCTCTGACTGCAAAAGTCTTTATTCAACAGAAGGGAGTTTTCTTGTGACCTTATCATAGGTATGATCACCATCAAAATGTTCCATTTTAACTCCAGATTAAAGCTGTCTGAGGATTCTGCTGGAACGACTACAACGCAGTGCTCAAATGTCGACATTCTTCTGTCGGAGCGAAGCAGGCAAGGGCTCAGCTTCTCTTTAATCTGTGCCAGTGAAATTTAACATTTGATATTTGACATTGAGGATAGGCAGACTCGTTTTCATTTAAATACAGCAAGAACTGTTTGAGAATCAGGAAATTGGTGAACACTAGAAGCCCAGTCTGGGGCAGGCTTTATAAATACATAATTAGATAAACCTTCAGAGCATATCACACAGGAAGTATAGCAGTACTTTAACCCACTTTGAGCCACACATACAGTCGTAGCCTTACATGCAGTGCTGTGATGGTCTGTATGAAGTAACATGGCTTCCTTTTAGCAGTGCAGTTGGTTGTTCTGTGAAACTTGTGGATGTTAACCTGGTGATCTCGTCGCCGTTCCCTGATGCCTTTTCAGGGGCACGTGAAAAAACGAGATGATGGTAGCGTCATCATCATCAAATGTCTATGAACAACATTGTGGAAATGAAACATTCGTGCCACTGGAGTCAACCTTCTCCTCGTCCGCATGTGATGACTCAAGAATATAAGAAATGTTATATTTTGCTATGTGTATTATATTTAGGGATCTATTTTGTTTTACTGAGATGTAAATGTGTGCAGATCTGTGTATACATAAAAAAAGAGAAAAAAAAAAAAGTTGTTTTGTAAGGTTTGACAGTGAAGAGTTCTCTATAGAAATACATCTGTGTATAGTGTAGACTGCTTTCTGTAACTAACCGCATGTATTATAATGTAAAAAGGTGTTGCCTGTCTGAATACGTTGTATTTCAGGGTGGGTTTTGTACCGGCATTGTAAGAATTGTCAGAACTGTCGCCGTTTATTTTTGTATTTATTTAGATAAGCGTTTGAATGTGCGGTGCCACCAAAATTCCTTTGCTCCAGGGGAACACTCTTCACACTCTTTCTGAATTATAACCCCAGAAACAACATTATAATCACTTTTGTAATTTGACCGTTTTTCCCTTTAATATCTTCAAATGTTTTTCCATGTAAATCATAAGAAGCACGTCAAAGAATTTAATATATATTGTGTTTTACTGAGCTTTATGAACATTTTGAAATGTACCAGACAGCTGTTGCACCGTTATGATGCTCAGTGATTTTCAGTCGTCGGTTTCATTTGTGGTCAAAGACGGGTGAAAAGGGTTGATGGTTTAATGAATTAAGCTTTTTTTGGGACATTTTCTCAATGTGAAACTAAATAACAAACACAGATATAATTTTATCCCAACTTTCAAATCACCATAGAACTGCGATTCTGCTTGCAAAATCTAAATTGTCATGTTGTCCGGTTAGAGAGCAAAAGTGTTGCGACATATCTTGATGACAATCGGTTTTGGGGACTTTTTTTTTTCCTTCTGCATTCTTTCAAACTGTATGGCTCATCTGACTGTAAATAACTGCTAATATCCTCAGTTCCTGCTTTGCAAGAGAGCCCAGCAATGAAGTGAGTAGGATGTTTATGATGCGACTACTGTACAGCATCAATGAATGCAATTCGCTCAGGTCTGCTGAGTGCGAGTCACACTGATCCTCCAAGACGGGGGAGCTTTATGTATTTATTCATTTATTTATTTTGTTGTATGAAATATATCACCTAAGGTAGGGAAAAAAAGCATTTCTTCTGAACTGTTTTTCTTCCCATTTCCGAATGTCTCCGAAGTGATTGATGAAACAACTTCAAGTATATCAAATATATAACTTTAAAAAAAAAATAAAATCAACTTTTTTGTTGCTCCATTATTTATTATAAATGACTAAACTGGTCATTCATCTTTTTAACCACCATCACCATTTCTCACGCTTTTCTTTTCTACATTCCCTAAAAATCCCACTTGGGGTTCCTCAACATTGGAATATCTGTTGAAGAACAATCCGTGTGTTATTATGGTAAATAAACCAAAATCTGCTTTCTCTTCATGTTTTTGAATTGCATTATCCGAGGCCCAAAGTGGGCAATGCTTCTAGTTATTGTTCTATGGCAGTTGTCCTTTGGTTCATTGGTGTGTTACTGCCACCTTGTGCTCTGGAGTTTGGGTTAATTAAAACACCCTTAGCTTTCCTGAAAACCTCATACTGCTCCTGAGAGCCAACAGTAACCTGAACTGTAATCAAAGCATTCTCCCTGAGGTTGCTTCTCATCATGTTTCCCGAGTGCTGTCCTTCCTACATCTCGGCACCACGACATACGTTGCCTCACACAAACCCGTCAGAGGTTTTTCTGACAGTGTTCGGTATTTTAAGTGCACACAGCCACCCAACTCTCGTCTCCCATCTTTTAACATTAATTGGAATTTAATAATGCACATTTTCCCCCAAAATTTCACACCAAAACCTCACATTTGCTGACACTAATGTGCATTTCTGTTTTTTCTTTCTCAAAAAAAAACAAAAAACTGTTCTCACTCATCCATCCTCTCATTCCCGTACAGGTGCTGACCGTTTTTTTTTTTTTTCCCTCCAGTTTTCACTTTTAACAGCGTAAGTCTACATCCGACCGCACGCTGTTCCCTGAATCTGCCACCAGTTAAACCACAGTAAAGCTAATCCTAATAAGAACACTCCTCAAACACAGCATCACCGGCCTGACTGGTGTTATCCCTCTGATACCGCCCACTCTTCCAGCACTCATTGTCTCCTGCATATTAGTCCATGAAGTTGCCAGCAGTATTTCTTCATTCTCTGGCTGTCCGGAGATGTTTATAAACATATAACCACCGTTCTCAGTGCCAGAGTAACTAGGTTTTTGTCTATAGTGGCCTAATAATATCCAAAGCGTACCTAACCTTAAGATTTAGCAGCCCTTCGCTCATTTTTATGTAGTTTTAACTGAAAGAATAATTCACAAAAAACTTTTTTTAATAACAATAATATTACACAAAAACAGTATGAATATTCATATTTGTTTTTTCTGATGATCCCCACACCTGTTGGACATACAAAGCAAAACAAGGATTCTGCAATTAAGTGATACTTTAATTTAAAACAATTCATCTTGAATCAATGTGATTCCCCATTCCAACAAACTCTCAAACAATTACTATATTCACGGGTGTATGCCGATTCTGAGAAACCCATTCCTGTTTTCATGAGCAGTTTTTCAGAGGTACCAGAAGATTCCTGAGGGATCCTGTGAACAGACACTGTGCTGGATGAAAGGCTTCTGCCTACAGCTACAATGACCTCTGATGGGGAGCAGCGGTTTGCTGCTAACAGAATGGGAAAATAACTGACCATAGCCAAGAAGAGCTTTAAATCTGAAGAACGAGAAGCAGCTGTTTTCATGTTCACCTACAAAAGTTTCGTTAACACTGCGAGTTTTAAAAAGTTCAAAACGTGACCCGGAAAGTAGAGAAGCAAGGTTGGAATTGCTGGTATGCGTTCCAAACATTTGAGTAAACTTCTCGCTATTTTTTTTTCTTCTTTCTATTATCAAAAGAATCCTGACAGTAAGTGCGCTGAGAGAGCAAATACCTCTGCTAAGGCACATAGTCCACCTTTAAATGATAGGCAGGTCTTCAACCAAACCCATCAAAACAAATCCGATCCATCTCGACGTGCCAAGAGTGTCTTTTTTGCCAGCTCTCCACTGAGCGTTAGAAAACCCGAAGAGCCAACAATGAGCACTGAAAACATTCCTAAACAAAGCTCAGCTGACCCCCATGGCAGAGGTAATATGCAGCGATGTATAGTAATAATGTAGCCGTGTACACTCATACATGGTTCTCAGACCTTTAAATGCTAAAACAAAGCACACTACAAATTTACAGAGAGACTTAGTTGCACCTTCTCCTCTGTCTTGACATAAAAGCAACAGGGGAGGCCTTTTAAACAATCTCACGCTGAACCTAAAGTCACAAAATTTGACAGCGTTTAACTTGCAGAGCCAGTGATGATGCTACAGTAACACGTTCTTCAGAATTGCTCCTTTGGTCCCTCTTTCAGCTTCTTCTTCATCTCCTGAGCGTGCTGCTTGCTGCGCTCCCGTTTGTCCAGTCTCTATCAAACGACAGGGACCCAAAGGAAGCATTGATTAAAAAAAAACAATCAGACGTAAATGATATGATAACTTGTTAAATCTATTTCACAAAAAGGCAGAAAAGGTAAGCGACAGACCTCTTTCTTGAGGCACTGACGCATGGCACGGTCCACTTCATTGCACTTGCCAAAGAACTTCTGGAAATTGTGCTGATGGGAGACATGAGAGACGATAAGGTTTAGCTGTTCGTGCATTTGTGGAGCTCATGGCAACAAAGGAACATGGAGGGCAACGTACCTGCATGTGGCACTGTCTCAGAAGGGTTATTAGCTCATTACACTCATCTGTGTGCAGGTGAGGCGACAGGTCGGAGTGCATTATGAGTTAAGGGCTTATAAAATCACTGCAGCTGTACTGAAAAACCACAAAAAACAAAAGCACTGAGAGTTCATTTTACATTTATAAAATACCCACAAATAGTTAGACCTCCTCAACACATGGTGACGTTGCATCTTGCTGATTGATGCTCTATAAAAGCATGAGAGAATCCTTCTACTAGTGATTTCAGCACCACTTTGTGTACAGTACATGTCAACATTGTTCGATGTCTAAAGGATACTAACGCCTCCCCATCCCTCTCCTTGCTGCTCTGTCATTGTGATGCTGGAGTTTCCAATGGACACTTACCTGCAGACACAGAACAGAGGACTTTACAACACTGTAACAAAGGCATTATCGTAGCACTGTTTCCCACCTACATTCCCTGTGAGGCTTCATGTAAACCAACAGGGGCTGGAATAAGGTCCGTTTACACGACATAGAACTTTTGTTTTACATACTGATATAAGCTCTTTAATGACAGAAAAAAATTATATTACCAGTGAAAAAGCTGTGTCATCAGAGAGGTTTTCCAACACACCGCGGAGAAATGTCTCGTTAGCAAACTGTTAGGCCTCAACTTACTTAAAGCAGAATCAATAATTCCTCGCAACCAGCAACAAAGCACTTCCCCCCCGTACTATAGGTTGCTCTAATGCCTCGTTAGATTTTACTTAACCTTCTAGTTGTATCACCAACACCAGTGTAACCTACACGAGCATAAGGATCCTGGAGGACATGCTGCTTATTAGAACGCTTGCATAAGTGCTAGCGGCGGTGAATTGAGTGACAAAAGGAAAGAGCGAATCGGCGTGCGCGTTTTTATTTAATCAACCAATAATGTGCGTTCTTTTGATAAGAGGCGGGACTTGTAGTAGCGGAAGTTTACAGGAAATACAAGAAGATTCCTCCTCAGGTGTATCCTTCTTCGTCCGCTTGTTCGTTTCTTTCCCTGTTTTTCCCCCCAGTTTTTTTCTTGACTGTTGCGTAGTTATTAATGCAGTTGTGATATATACTGTACATGTCCTTGCTTACCTTCTTAAGATGCACATAAGCAATGATGGCTCTGTGATCACCATTTCATGTGTCCCTTCCGTACTACGAGGGGGCGGGGTTCCTAACTGCTGTGTTAAATAAGAGACAGTTTCATTATAATTGTCATCAACACTTTTTCTAAATTAAAAAAGAAAAGAAAAATTATCATTTAATTAGTCTGAATTCCATTCATATCTACCACAGTTGGGTCCAAAAATGGCACTTAGACCAGAACAGAACTTTTTAGGAAGACGTTTTCAAACTCGCCCTCAGTGACTATCAGAACTAGTTTGTAAAATGTAAGAAAACAAAAAAAGAGAATTGTATGACCTTGAACCTGTCAAGGGACAAACATTCACCCTATGTAGGAACTGCTCTTAATAGCTGCTGTGTAAAGCACACCAGGATGTACCTTAGAAAGCGTTTCAAGTCGTCTCCCACAGAGAAGATTTAAGAACGTACATAAACATCTTTTTGCTTTATTTCTGTGTGCATCTCTCTACTCACATATAAGCCTATTGCCAAGGTTTGGTTTGGGGAGACAATTTGGATACACTAACATCACTTATTAAAACAGTTTTTTTTCCAAATTAAACAAAAACATAGAATGTTTAAAATCTTCTTAACTGTTTTGTGTTATTAAACCATTTTTGTGATCAATTTAGCAAAGATTTGTAACCGTTACATCACATGGATTGTAGATGGGTGTGCTATAATAGATGGAATGTAATATATAGGTTAATTTAGAATTTATATTGTAATTGTAATTCTTGTTTGTAAGTTAGACCTTTAGAGAAAGTACTAAATAAATTGTTGTGCTGAAAACAGGTCTGAAAGATGTTTTTTCAAAACATATGTAATGCTACTCCAGTACGGCAGAGGGCGCTGAAAAGATGGCGGAAATATTTCTGTTAATATCTGATTGGTTGATTCGTCCCCACTTTAATAGGCGGTTTGTTTGGAATTGCTTGTCTGTGCCGCTGTCTTCCTACAAGCAGGAAGAAAAGGCAACTGATAGGGTAAACTCAAATACTCTTGTTCAGTTCAGCGGCTGGATTTGGATTACTTTATGCGGAAGAATGGATGACTCCACGAAACTGTTGTTGCAACGTCTCATAAGACGAATACCAACTCAAATGCTAAAAGCAACGTTGGAAAAGTGGGGCCGTCTGTCGGCAGCACAGCGTCAATCCATGGATTTTACTCAGTCAAAATGGGCCTTAACAGAAACACTGTTAACCGTTTGCGAGGTGTGTGGTGCTTTTTTTTTCTTCTGTTAGACGATATATAGTGTCATCATTTATGATTCAAACACAGTTTTCTACCATGAGGCAGCCTGGTTGTACGGCATTTACAGGTCTTTTGTTGGAAGTGGGACTGTCTGTAATGTCCACTCGCTGTTAGCCGTTGTATTTAAAACTGAAAATTAGATGGCGTTGCTGTTGGTATTCTGTCTTTTAACATCAGATGTTTCTTGTTTTCTTTTCGTTACAGGAAAATGAATTGACCATGAAACACATCACTGAACTCGAGATGATATGTAAGTTTATTAAAAGTTTGTGACCCGCCGCTTCTTTTGGTTCGATATAACGTAAAAAAAAAACAAAAAAAAAACAATATGCTGACGGTTTTCCACGATTCTTTGAACACGCAGTAGACAGAGCTTCAAGCTTCTTTGCTAGTCGTAATAGTCTTGTTATTGGCTTCCATTATTTAGCTCACTCCAATCAAAAACAGCTGATCCCACACGTCTACAGCTTATTACAAGTCATTGTTAAATCCAAGGAGTATCGGGCTGCAATCTGGCTGCAAGGGAAACTAAATTGTTTATTCTGGTGTCTATCCATGTACTTTATTTCTCAAACGTGGGTCTTTGTTCGTAGCTGCATTGGCTTTTGTTTTTCCTCATTCCTCTTCTGTGTTTTCATGGTGGAAATGAAAATGGAAGCGAAAGAAACCAGAGTGTTTGGACTGAGACTCCTTTGTTGACGTACAGTATGGCTGCACACTGGGCTGCTTCGAAAACTGAGAAACGCCCTCAGTGCAGTGCATGTCATTTGTCAACATGCAGAAAATTGAAATAAAAGAGGATATTCGGAAGTAAAAAATGACTTGTGTTGGCAAGAATGCAAATGCAAGGCCGAAAAATAAGTGTCTCTGTTAAGGTAATCTACTGTATATGTGTCCCTGTGAACAGTGTTGGTTTCTCTGGAAAGAGACCGAGTTGGATGGCACTTCACTTAGACGGGCACTCGCCAACTCACCGAACCTTTTACCAAAGCAAACCTTTGATAAACAGGGGTGTTTTGGCCCATAGTTTTTACCATGGGATGAGGAAAAAATAGAACTGTTAAGGCACAGGGATAGGACACAAAAGTACAACCCTTCTCATGTTGCTTTGGTTTCATTGTTTCAGATGTCATTGAGAATCCAAACCAGGGGATGTGGTACACCTTCCAGCTCATGGACCCTGAGGGTATGTTAGAGCAAGAGTGTACTTCTTGTACCATTAAGGGCTGGAAAAGTGCAGCTTTTTTTTTTGTTTTAAATCAAAGGATGCAGCTTCTGCTGGAAGCAGGTTCTTCTTTAATGAGTCAAATAACCTGATAGAATACAGGTTAAAACTGCTCATTCTAACAGCTCAATTGCATTATTGCGCTGAATTGCTCGTGTCTTGTACGTGATTCCACAGTCTTTTCTTGTCTTGTATGTCAAAGTCTTGGCTCGATTATGAAATGGCCATCAAGGTGGGTTTAAGAGGTTAACTGAAGTACTGAAATATCTGCAGATTTTTTTCCATGAGAATCAATCTGTGTGTTTTAAGTCCGTGTATACATTTCTGCTTTCTAGATGACGCTCACAGTGTGGAGTTGACACAGTTCAAAGAGCAATTTAAATCCCACCTCGGTGAGCTCATAAGAAACGTAAGCCTGACACCTGTTCTGTTTATGTACTGAAGCATCTGCACCTTCGAAAGGAATTGTAAGCGCTTCTGTGTTAGCCATGCAACAATAAGCTGCTTCCCCCTTACGCTCCATTATAGGTGTCGGTCAAAATAAAGAAGCACACGGATGAAGCTGTGTGGATTAGAATCGCATGGGGAGACGGCTTCTCTCGGCCCAACCACCTGAAACCAACTTATGTTGTTCACTATCTTCAGACCCCCTATGTCTTTGTGAGCAGCCTCAAATCGAAGCTGAAGCCTCTGCTATCCCAGGTGAGAAACGAGTCGTGTGTGTGTGTGTGTGTGTGTGTGTGTGTGTGTGTGTGTGTGTGTGTGTGTATCCGTATCCTCTAAGAGATTAGTGTTTGTTGCAGGCCTTAACTCTTTCCACAAGACATCAAGCAATTAAGGATGCTAACCTCAGTGGGCGGAAGCTTACTGCCATCAGAGAACTGCTGATGAGGCAATATCAACAAGTAAGCCTCTTGTGACTGTTGTGGAACGTTCTACCGGTTCAAGTTAGATTTCTGCCCTCCTTTTATTTAAACTTCTCCTTTGTTTTATTTCTTTGTGTTTTTTTTTGTTTTTTTTTTGTCCTCAGGTGTTTCCCACAAAGTATCCCAGCCCTCTTGCAGAGAACAATCAAACTGTATCACGTAAGCTCTGTAAACTATTTGGTAGTTTATAATCTTTTTTTTATTTAAATCTATGATGTCATGTTCTCTTGATAATTGTATCTCGCTTAAATCTGTATTCCTGGTACAGTTCTGTATTATAAATTTGTGCACTTGGCTTCGTTTCCGTGCACAGACCACCAGCAGGTAGAAAAAGAACAAGCCGAGGCTGCTGCAAACAGACATCAGATGGCAGGGGAAGCGTTCGGTGACGGTGCGTTACCTCAGCTACAGTCTGCCGTGTACAAGGTACACTGACTAGATGGAAGAAAGCTGCTAACAGTCACTCAGTCCTGTAGTCATCTGAATTATGTCTGATCTGTATCTTTCTTCAGCTGGAAACAAGATTCAGAGACCCCACCAATAAGACTATGACGGAGAGGGGAGAGCCGTTCAGATGTGTCGTTAAATTTTCAAGCACCAATCTCCTGGAGTCGTTCAGACACTGTGCATCCTCAGGTATCAATAATTCATCAGCCACGTCCATGAAGGATGCGGTTTATACTTTAAGAAGAAATTGTGTTAATTTAGTCCCTAAATGTTTCTTTCTACTGGCAGCTCCATAAATGCCCACAAGGGGGCACACAATCACGCTAGGAAGTGGCAACATAATATCCCTAATGTACTATTCATTGACACCATTGTTTCTGATTACAACTCTTTAACAGTCAGTTCAACTTATTTAAGTATTTTTTTTTTTTTTTTCTTTATTTTGCAGGAATTGCCTCGACCCCCGTCACACCCCTGCTCTCATCTATTCCCCTAAAAGGGCGAAATTACTTTGTCATTACAGATAATGCACCTGGTCCGTCCTCACAAATGAGCCAAACAATGCAGAACTGACCGACCTATGACTAAAGGGCTCCCTGTGGTGCCCGTTCTTACTTCCACCAGCCTCATTCCAGCAATGATTTGTGATTACCTTTCTATCATTGGACTCTTTGTTGATTATGCTTCTGTATAGCTATTAGTTTTAGAAGCCATTGATGCTTGCTTCTTACAGTTGCCCACAGATGTAATGGAGTTGATGGTTGGCAATAATGTGTAAATATGAACATGGAAGGATTTTAAATATTCTCGATAGTTTGTGTGTTTTTATATGCTTCAAAGTGGGTTTTTTTCCTTCTTTTTATTTTTTTTTTTCAACCCAACACGTAAGTTCATCGTACCATAAATGAACTGCATTTGTCATCAATTTGACTAAACTTTGTTGACAAACCGTGTGTTGTAATGTCTGATAATGACATGTTCACTGGAGATGAACATGCCCCTCGGAAGTCGACACCTTCAATGTATGCACTTTGTTTCAACATTTTCAAACTGTCTGCAAACATCTAAAGGATATATTTAAATGTTTTACAACTGTTATGAATAATGATCACAATAAGCCAGAACATACATTTACTGTCAGCATTGTTAGGGACTGTTCTTCTGTCCATGTTAGAAATCGCAAGCTCCCCTTTTTAACACAACTACCCATATCAGCTGGAGGATCAAATTCCAGAGTTCATGCAAAGTGTCAAACCAAATCTTTTAACATTCAGTCGGTTATTTTTCAGGCTGCAGCACTCTGAGGGAGACAAAGGAAGGTGTCTTTGTTCCCTTTAGCCTTTCATAGCTAATCTAGTAGCCGTGGCTGTCTATTCCCTGCGTGAAATGCAGATTGTATGAAATAGTTCACAATATTGATTTGAATATTTTAACAACCGTCATGATATATAATGAGTGTTGTCGTTTCAGATGGACAAGCTACGTAACACTAAAGTTTTGCCAAATTTTCTGTGCTGTAATTTCTTATATATTGGCCACTAAAGAGCAGTGGAATTTTCTATGTAATGAGCTGATATTGACTTGTGTTGTCAGCAAGTACAATGTTTTGTTTCCAACTGAACTAACTTTGCAATGTAACATGAGGCCGAGATGAGGACCCACAGGCAGAGGAATATTACCAAAAACAAAACGGTACCATGCACAATTTTGACCTTGTCCCAAAGATTATCTGAGAAAGTTGGTATTTCAGTGACTTTCTGGATGGGATGAAGCAAATCTTCACACCCGAGGACAAAATAATCATAAGTCTTTCATTACTGCTGCTACTGTGGTGTAATGAAATCACATTCATATTTTTACGTGTTTCTGAATCTGTCTTGCAGATTGTTCTACAAAGTAGCACAATCTCTCATAAGAAGCTGTCATAAAGAAGAAAAAAATTATACATTTCAAGAAATTCAATTTATTAACTTCTAGTGCGTATTTTCATAAGGAAATCTATACAATTACATTGGCAGAATTAGCAATAATTTTAGTGACGTACGTTGATCCTGTAAATAACTTCATAGTGTATAATCTGTATGTTTTTATCATAAATGTAGCAGTGCTTAGCCTCTAAACATCACCTCACTTAGACGTACTTCACAAGTTTAAAGTGTAGCTGGACATTTTACCCGAGTGTGATTTTTATGCGACCATGTGTCGACAGCTAACATTTTATCATTTGAATACATTATCACGATTGTATTTTGCTTGTAACTAAGTAACCCTCGTCTTGTAAATGTATACTAAAATAAAAAAAACAACCTACGTAAAGCTGCGAGACTTTATTTTGATAAGCGGAAGTAAGAAAGTTTTCCCGGATGTGACGCAACGCAGCATTTTGTTTGACTGAGCCTCTCCAGAACGGTGGTCAGGCATGCCTTTCAGTTAAAACTGAGGGACGGAATGCCCCACTTCATCCAATGCTGCTGCAGGGGCTTTCTGCCAAACACAGGATGGACTGTCAACACAGAAACATGGCCGCTTCTGCAACGGGCAAAATGAATAAAAGAGACAACACGACGACGATGGACGGTTTGAAATGCCACGAAGAGTCTCTGTCGCAGTGTCGGGAAATAATAAAACCCACAATCATGGAGTTAGCCAAAGAAGTGAGGACGAACATCCTCTGCACCGTGGAAGGATGTGGCAAGATTCTCCCCAACACACCTGCGTTGAACATGCATCTTGTGAAGTCGCACAGAGTAAAGGTAATCAGTCGTTAAACTTGGTTATCCGTGTGGTTTAAGTGTGAACTTAACCGAAGCGCTAACCTGGCTAGCTGTCAAGCTGACCCTGAAACTGTAGGGAGAAAAAAAAATTAATAGAAAAAAACCGCAAGTCATCCAACTTTGTCTTCGCTAGCACATAGTGATGTAGCAAATAGAGGTTATTAAACGGTGGACGTTTGTTGAAACCTTTCTTAGTTTTTATGTGGTTAACGTTCAGTCGGTGGCTTCACAATTAGCCAGCTGGCTACACTCAAACTAGCCACACGTGCTGTCAATTATCTTTTGATCACGTGATGATTGGTACCAATTGCTCGTTGACGTTTACCTTGACGCTAAAGTATTTTGTATAGTGGCTTGTTAGCTCCGTGCGGGAGTTTATTTGTCCTTGAAATACAACTACACACACACACACACAATATGTTTATTACCAATACTTAAGACAAGATGAGACATAAATTCATTGAGCATCCTAACGACCAGCTTTGTCCAAAATGTAATTGCACAATTGCTCCTAACGCATCACAACAAACCTTCATACGCAGTAGTGGTGGAGCAGTGTGCTTTTTAATGGCCTGCTACTCGTAAAGCAGGGCATACAGAGGTCGGCATAACGCTTGCGCTGCAAGCAGTTGTGTTAACTTTTTATTTTAGAAATGTATCATTTAAACAGATGTCCTCAGAGAATCAGTTGCATTATATTGAACAACGGAACAGACACATACAACATCATCAGCTTGATGGGTTTAATATCTGCCCGTTTTGGGGGGAAAGTTGTCTTATTTGAAGACATTAGAGGCTGAAAAAGTTGGTTGAATTGAATCCATTTTTAAAGTAGAGACAGTTTAAGCTTTTGCCCCAAAGTCTACCTCTGATCCTGGTTCCTCTGTGCTCACTGGACCGGGTTTTTCCGTGGGAGGCTGTAATTCTCTTGTGTCCCGCCCATGAATGAAGTTCTTTGCTGGGGAAAGCTGTCTTTTGTCCTGCTTTAGACTAGCTCTTTGTTTAGAGTGGGCAAATGTGAGAATTTGAATTGGCCCTCAGCAGTCAATGTGGGTGGACTTTTAAAAGCCCAATAGAACCGTTTGTTTTTTACCCAGTAAATCTGAGCTTGTGTCAGGTGTGTTTTCAGCTTCTGATCCTAAAACAGAAATGTTTGGTCAGGGGACTGAGCTCATTTGGAAAAAAAAAAAAAAAAAAGGCTGTTAAACTTTTTTTTTTCTTTCATTTTTATCTGTTATTGTCGTCATTTACAATTCATGTAACATTTTTTTTTTTTTTTTTTTTTTTTTTTTTTTTTTGGAATTGTACAGCCACACTACAGATTGTACCCTTTTTAAGGTGTGCAAAGAGAGGAAAGAAGCACGCAGCAGTGATATTCTTTGAGTCAGAAGGCCCGGACAGATTAATTCACTTTAAAGTGAAATTGCTCTTTGTGGTAATGATATTTTGGTAGTGATAAAGTCCTTAGATACTGGAGGTTCTTATCAATTAACAGCTAACTGCAAATCATGACAGCTAACTGCAAATGTGGGACAATACATCTATTTATATAATGTATACTTTTACATCAGCAGCTTATTTGCCAATTTGACACTGTTCTTGTTTCTTACTGGGTAGCTGTTTTCCTCTCAAGACTTGACATAGCTCAATTGAATTTGTGGACTCAGCTGAGTTTAGACTCCTTTTCATAAGGCTAATGAACTGTTTTTCCTTGGCTCTTAGTTCTCCTTTAATCTCCTGTCTTTTTATACCAAAGAGAAGCAGAATTTAGATTCTTACTCTCACTTATTACTGTATTGTACAGTTTCCCTGCATAACAGAAACGATCTTTCGAATCATAACTCTGGACTAACCCGACTGTGGCAAAAGCACAAAATCTCAGCTTGCTTCCTCAGCTACTGGCTGATGACAGATAATGTCTCGGCATGACTCAGGCTTCAGCCCACGTCCGTATGATGTAAGTGAAGCACTCTGCAGCAAGATATATTGTTTCCAAAATGTGTCTTTTATTTTTCTTTTGCTAACCTTTTCCGATAAAGCAGAGGATGTTTTGTCAGCTGGTCAGCACCCTCTAGTTTTACAGCGGATGGAGGTGACCTTGGCAACTGGAAAGCGACAGTATTAATGGCTGCTTTATGTGATGATGCTGCCTGTTTTCAGTGGGAAATGCCTGAAGCGTTGGTGCTGTTTTATAATGAGAATCATGTTATCTTATCATTCACTGGCCATTGTGTTCTAATCCTACAATGTGCAGACAGCTGAATTAACATGAGAGAGAGGCAGTTTTGTAGCAGTGTGTTTAATCTAAACATGTTTGTGTTCTTCAGTTAAAGGTAGGGTAGGAGATCCTGGATTTTGAGTCCAGCGAAGCTGCATTTTGAAAATACACAGGTCAAAAGTCCCAACCCTTTTCTTCAGAATCCCCCCGAAGCCACGCCTCTAGAGTACATGAACGCACAATGCTTGTTCACGAGCACGAAGGTGCACGAGCGCTGTTCTGACAGCAAGCATCGATCGTTGCCGTATTTAGTATATGCTAACTATACGTTTAATAATGCTAGGTGCTTGCCAAGCTGGCTCTAGTTTAGCTTCCTGCCAAGCTTCGCGTAATTCGTTCACGGAGCAGGGTACGCGCACCGCGGGAAGGAGGGGGAGGGAGGAGCAGATTGCAGTTTGATAGACGCATCAGAATCCAATCATCGTTAACGGTCCGTTCAGTATGATTGGATACTGTTTTTCCTGGATTGTTCGTTCTAGGCTACTAAAACTTTTCATTTTTGTGTCAAAACTTTTAATTAATTGGTTGCAATGGGGGTGTGAAGAGTATTTCAAGCAATATGTAAAAAAAAATGCTCCAGAAAAAGAACCCCTACCCCACCTTTAAGAGTAAAAAAAGATTTCTTAGATAACATACCATTAATTGATATATTATTTAAATGTAGAGCTACCATTTACAACCCTGTTGTCCCAAAGAAACCATTGAAACATCAGGGAGATAACTTGAGTGAAAACGCAGAGTAGTTTTACAAATATGCATAGCAAGTGCTCAAGAATTTTTGTGTGCACAGTTACTGTCTTTAGGGTTATTGCACAGATATTTGTTTATTAAGAAGGTAAGCCTAGGTTCCAGTCTGTTAGCTAAAAATAAACTATATTCCCATATTGATATGTTCATACATGACATATCACAAGTAAAGACAGTCATCAATACTATAGTTGAGGATTTTTTTGCATTGAATCTGCGGTGCAACACCCTCTCCTCAGAAAGGCAAGGTCAGACAGCCTGAATGTCTTACAGACTATTTTGGGGAGCCATTACCAACTAATTCTGACTACTAGCTGGGTGGAGCTCTAGCAAGTTGATGTGTTTTCCTCTGGTTGGCAAACGTAACATATTCTTTTTACGAGTGTCATAGCCTGAAATCAGATTACCTAAGCCTTTGTGCCTCATTCAAAAATGTTGAAATACCAGAGGACACAGGTCTGGAGTTCTCATTTTTTGAGAGAGCCATTTCACAAACATGGCGCATAAACAACTTGGTTTTACAACAAGATTAGTTCTAAAGCGTGTTGCTGTTCCAGCCTGGACTATGAACAAAATGCAACCTTTTGCTCCGTCTAATGTAAAACCCCATGACTCTGGCATTTAGTGAGGGAGAGTTGTCAGCACGGTGAGTTTTGCAGTCTCAGCAGACTTTCAGGAACTACTGAGAGGCCGATGAGTGGGTGGATCTAATTATCATATTCAGAAATTCCAATTAACAGGATGAGGAAGGAGATGGAACAAAACATACCTCATGCCATATTATGGTTATTAGGGTTTTTTTTTCATGGGGAAAAAAAGATGACATTTTCAGGAAAACCGATGAGTTGTAGGGAGATCTGGAACTGCTGGAGTGAGGCTGCAAATAAGAGTGTCAGAGGGAGTAGTTGTACACTTTAATGGCCTCAGGCTTGAACGATTTCCTGTGATGTGGTGGAATGAGTCTCTTGCTGAATGTGCTCCTGTGACTGACCAGCACATCATGGAGCGTGTATGTTCCTTAACTTGGATATCCTCCCTCTCTCAAAAAACAATATAAGAGTCCAATTCTACCACCCCAATGTTGTTGCAGATCAGCTTGTTTATCCTGTCGACATCAACTGCCCAAAACCATAGAGAAAAGCCCTTGCCACCACAGACTGTTAAAACTTCCCGAGCATCATCGGACAGATGCTGAAAGTCCTCGCTCGACTCAGAAAATAGAAACTGCTCTGGCCTTTCTTGTTGAGGGCATTAGTGCTCTTGGCCGAGTCCAGTTTATAGTCTGTGTGCAAGCTAAAATATCTGTAGTCGCCCATTGTCTCCACACTGACTCCGCTAGTGGTAATCCAACCAGTTTTTTGGTCTTTGCCACGTTAAGCACTTAGTACCTTCTTAGCTGTTACATTAAGAAAAAAAATTGTTCACAAAGTAAAATCATGGTTTAACAGCTAAAATCTTTAATGTTTGACACAAGATAAAGATAATTGATTTCTAATGTGATGCTTTGCTATAGAAGCACTACATCGTTTATCATAAATTTACGTAATTTGCACTACTTTTGAACTTGTTGCCATGCTTGATTATGTTACTGTATTCCAAACCTGTTAAATACACATAACTCTGTTCTGTCCTCTTTCTGTACCCTTTGCTGTCAATGGTACCTTCAGGATGGTATTGTCAACCCCACGGTCAGAAAGGATATGAAGGGCTCTCAGAAACTTTACTGCTGTCCCATTGAGGGTTGTCCAAGGGGACCGAACAGACCTTTCTCCCAGTTCTCCCTGGTTAAACAAGTAAGTATTTTCTCCATCAATATGTAGGGGATTTATCTGGTTTGTTCTTGATAAAAGATCTTTCAAATATTTAACCCATTATGCAAAGCTGTGGTATATTGAAGGACTAAAAAAAAATCAATGTACAGTTTGATAATGAGCGTTTAGTTTTGCAAACCATGCTATATTTTCTCTGCTTCTTCCCCGTTAATGATAGAATGGGTTATTGAGAGACAAACTGCGTAAATATAGACTTCTAAAAGATATTCAAAGATATTGTGCTGTTGTGTTTCATGCTCTCTTTTTACCAATACCAGCATTTTTTTTTTCACATATTTGTGTCTTGTGGGTTTTGAGTCTGGGTCTTCGTGGATCAGGCTTGTTGCAGCACATCTGGGGAGTTTGGAGGCCGCGTCAACATCTTGAGCTTTTTCCTCTTCCTTGCCCTGTTCCTGGCATGTTTTTGCGGTGCAGTACATTGCCCAGCTAGGCTGCTTCTGAACAGTTTTTTTTTTTTTTTTGCCATGGGAGTTGTCAGAGGCTCCCCAATAGAAAATTGCTTTCTTTTTAATGAACATGTTTTCTTTTACTTGACCTGTCAATTATTCTAATGTTGTGGCTGAACTATGTCTTTTTTGCTCTTTTACCTGTCATTGTAGCACTACATGAAGATGCATGCTGAGAAGAAACACAAGTGCTCCAAGTGCAACAATGGATACAGCACAGAATGGGACCTGAAGAGACACATAGAAGACTGTGGGAAGACCTACCAGTGTACATGTGGCTGCCCCTATGCCAGCAGAGCTGCTTTGCTGTCACATATCTACAGGACTGGTCATGAAATTCCTTCAGAACACAGGCATGTAAACGCGTAGACCAAACAGGGTTTTATTGAACTGTTGCATTTAGCTGTAGAAGAAAATTAGTTTTGACTTTTTCTCTTTCTCTGTTTTGTGTCTTTTCAGAGTTCCTCCAGTAAAAAAGCGAAAGTTGGAGAAACTGTTAAGTGATACTGAAAAGGTTAAGATTAATGATTCAGCTATTCAGATCATGCCTGCTACTAAAGAACTGACAGAGATGGCTCTGTCTTCTGATTCAGCTATAGACATTCCAGATCCTGTGAACCAGAACTTCAACCCTCATAGAGGCCTTCAGAAGTTGCTCTTACCAAAGCCCAGGATGGCTTTGGTCAGTGTCCCTGTGATGCAGCTGGCCCACCTGCCTGTCCTCCTTCCTTCTACAGAAGGTGGGAGCCTGAGATCTGTTGTTCTTGCAGTCGACAGCCAAGGTTCTGTCAGCACCCTTCAGCTCTTGCCACAAACCACCGGAACAGTGGTACCCCAACTTGATACAAAATGTTTGGCTTTCAAAGATGGCATGCCGACCTCCCGCTCTAGCCAGGGCCCAGTTAGCACAGGGGTTCAGGTCAATCTGGATCAAGTGAGTCCAGATGACTCAGCCAGCAGCATAGCAGGACAACGGGGAAGGAGCACCTCTACCAACATTCAGACTGACAAATCATATTTGTCAAAAATGCCCATTGGGGATGGAATAGGGTTGTGTACTATGGGCGAGTCTTCAGTTTCATCCTGTTCCCAAACAGACATCAGCGTGAGTGCCCAAGTTCTCCTGCCAGTCAGTGTTGAAACCCAGACATTCTTCTCCCGAGCTAAATCCACATCGTCTATCGGAGCTCAGACAGAGAGCCAGTGCCAAATTCCTTGCTCTTCCTCATCCATGCTCCCGTACAAAACAAGTCAGACACAGACATATTTTGCCATGCCACAACTAGAGGAAAAAGCCCAGGACCAGGCTATCATGTGCTCTGACCTCTTTGATAATGAGTGCCTCAGTGTCTCTACCCAAACAGCCCTGGACATAGACACCCTTAGTCCTGCAGGGAGCAATATGTATGAGGACTCAAAGTCAGCAGGTGGTATGTGTTTTGGGGTGCAGACACATGAGCTCAGTGCAAACAACATGGCAGACAACCAGACCCAAACAATGACCCTATTAAATGATCTTGAAAACATTTTCTCTAGCAGCATGTCAGGCCATCAGGTGCTCTCGGAGACCTCAGCAGGCTGTGGGTCGGGTCTCAGCTCTGTCCAGGAGCCACACAACGGAATAGACTTTGACTTTGAAGAATTCCTCAATGCTGTGCACATTCAGACACAAACTGAGGAGAGTGAGCTGGGTGTACTGGGTGGTGACACACCACTGGAATCTCTAGACATTCAGACGCAGACAGACTTCCTTCTTATGGATGAACTGGACCAAGGCGAGGGACCAAGTCGAACCCAAGCTAATGACCTGGAGCTGTTTGACACTCAGACTCAGACTGACCTTAATTTCTTACTAAATGTTGGAAGCAACATGCCCCTGAGCAGCATCCTGCGGCATTCAAGTTTTTCTATTAGCACCGAGTCCTCAGACACAGAAACGCAGACCGATCTTCCTTCACTAGCCGCAGCTCCTTCAGCACAGACGCATGTAGATCAGGGTGAGCATGTAAGGTTGCTGAGCAGCACTGAGACGCAGACTGTGACCAGTCAAGCAGAAGGCCTGGGACACCTCTTCCTGACCAGCAACGAAACACAGACTGTTATGGATGACTTCATGTCAGCAGACCTGGCATGGAATATGGAGTCCCATTTCAGCTCTGTGGAAACGCAGACATGCGAGGAGCTTTGTGCTCTCTTTCAGCACCCTGAGAAACCCAACAGCTGAGATCCTGTTGGTGAAGCTTTCTAAGGCTTTGCAGTGCATCTTTCTGAATTCTGCCTCTTCCTGTGAGAGGAACAGGCCTATGTTGTCCTCTGGCGGGCCAATTGTCATATCAGTAAGAAGTCTGTGAAAATGTTTTTGACCATTCCACTTGGGCTTCATGTCCAAAGCCTTTCCAGGAATATTTATATCTATCCTGACCGCTTTGCTGCACTTTATTAGGTCAGTGGGCATGATTTATCAGCTCCTGCGACAGTTTACATATTTATTTGCACATTAAGTAACATTGTATGCGTCCTGTCTAAAATGCCACATAAGGTGTATGTCAGTGTAACCACTGTGACTAGTTTGTGCTTTTTGGTCTAAGTGGCAGTTCAACACTGACTTAACATTTCATAAATGTTAGATCACTGTTTATAGCTTTTATAAAATTGTGTCAATGATCTGTACAGACTGCAATATTGTACATTTAGTTGTCATGAAAAATTTAGCATAAAGCCTTCACGAGGTCGGCAGCACAAAAACATACACGTCCGCTCTCTCTGCTTTGAGTTGATGGGAAAACACGACCAGCAAGAGCCAACTTTGTTTTCTTTTATTGTATTTTCAACACTAAGCAGGCCGTTGCTTGAATCTATTAACATGCATCTCTCAACTATACAGTTACACATACAGATGTGGCACAAGTAAAAATGAAACGCGTCTTCTTGTCATTTGTTGCACAAATTGCATTGAAATGTTATCGTGAAGTCTGATGTCCCCTTTTTTTTTTTTTTTGAGTCTGGACCTGTAGTCAAAATTAGTTGTCAGTCTTGGCTGTCACCGTCTTTGACTTTTTCATGAGCTGGATGTAAGTGTATACAGTTGAAGCGATGCAGCAGTGTTACTGTGCAGTTTTACAATAGATTAGCACAGTCGCTGTATGTCTTCAGCACCTGATACTTACTAAAACGACTCCTGTCAAATATCAGATTTTGCTTTCGTAACATTTGGGCACAGTATTTCATTTTAATTTATTTTTATTTGGTCTCCTCTCCTTGTGGCTAGATTTAGCTTTTTGTGTGTGTTTTTTATGTTGTTAAAACTGTGTAACCTTGCAGTCAGCACATACAGGTTATGTTGTACACAGAAACATAGATCTACAGGCCTTGTTCATTTTGTTTTGTCGCTGCCTTAATTCCAGATGTTAACCTTAGTTCTGCTACAGACCATTTGCTGCTTTAAAATTATATTAATTCCAGAATATTCCGTTTCTGAACATGAATAAACGTCGGAGTCCTGTCGGACACGCATTCGGTCTTCACAATGCATGAGTAGTGTTTTCATTATGGTTACATGAAGCACTGAAATGTCCCTTGCTGTTTTCTCCATACTTTGTGCGGAGAGATTGATGTTCCGACTCAAGAAAATGCTGGAGATCTTCTGGATCTTCTTGGAGAACATTTCTTTAATTTCATTCATTCGTTTTTATGGACAGGTGGTTTATGCCGTTACAGTTTTAGAAATGCTTGTTGGAACTGAACAGAAAAATTACTGTGCCCCAGTATAACATCCTCTTTTTTTTTTTTTGTTTCCCAGTGTTAAGGTTTTGAACATATCTTAAATTTTAAGATATATTTTAAGGTCTGTCCTTCTAGTTCGTGATTTATTTTTATTTTTTAAAATTCAGATTCGGTGGCATTGCTGCTTCCAACAGGTTTAGTGGTAAAAGGGAATCACCTTGCTTCTAACCGAACTATATGTAGAAGCATCGTTTGTCCTAAGTGTCAGTAACCGTGCTTTACTTTCTTCCTCTAAGGGAGTGCATGCGTGTAGTTTTCCAGCACTGAATATTTGTTTTAGCAGAATTAAGAGTTTTTGTTTCCTATATAGAGTTAATGGATAGCTTGATTAATTGTTGAAGCTACACTACAGAAGTTGTTAATAAAAATGCTGGAATGACTGTTGTGCTCTTTGTCACTTATTTAAAACCCTAGGAGAAACACCCCATCCCGATCAATGTGCAAAAGAGAAATGGTTCATTCACTCGCATCAGTTTATTTTTGTGGTACGAGTTCAGCACAGTGGAAGAAATTGGGTGAACAAACGTGGTGTCTTCTTTGATGTTCACCCTCTTTGTTTTGTTTTTTGTTTGTTTTTTAGAAAAAAATTTGCTAAAATTAGATGCTTAGAGCAAAGAGAAATTTGATGAATATTGCACATAAAGAATGCAGACACTAAATACTGCTTTTAATGAAATAAAGGAACATTGTCCCCTTAATCTACATGCACATTGATGAAAAACATTTTTTCTGATTAACAGTGTAACTCTGGAAAATTCCCCGACAATCCAGACAACACAATCCTTGCGGTTTTAACAGAATTGAGATAATCTGGCTGGTTTTTGGAATCCAAAGTGACCCGTGGTAAGTTTTCAGATTTCAAGATAATACTGCAATGACGATCTTTGATCTTTGTATGACCTAGTTTAAATATGCGTTCTCCATTAGATGTGTAACCGCTGATATCAAAGCTGTATTGAAGTGGGCTGAAGTACTGAATTCCCAACCCTTCAAAATAAAAAAGGTACAGACTGATACAATAGCACAGCAACTGCATTGTTGCTAGGTAACAGGAAGAGCTGCAAAAGCACTTGTGGGAAGAGGCCAGAACTAAATAAAGGTCAGTACAAAATGATGTCTGATAAATTCATATTTTAGTGTTTTGTTCACTTGTCTGTTGGAAATGTTATCGTGATCTGTGACTTAACATTTTGAAATTCCTCTTGAAGGAAAACTTTGTGGACAAAAGACCGAGCATCTCTTTGTACATTTTTGTGGATAGCAAATCGAGTAAATGATGAATGCACTTTTTACCCACAGGCAAAAGGCTTGAAATTCTATTCTTTAGCACTCTTCAGTATTGTTAGTACTTAGATGCACCCCCTTTGTCACATTTCAGATAATAATTTGTAGTCTGCAAGAGTCTTTCTGTTCTGGCTTGCGGGATGCTCTTTCATTTGTCCTGCAAAAGGCTTAGAGTTCTGTGGAATTCTTTGGCTCTCTACCATGCACTCCTTCTTTTAAGGTCTACTCAGAGATTTTCAGTGAGGTTTTTCTATTAAGAGAGTGAGGCCTGTGGTTAAACCATTGGGTTGTGGCTCTTGATGTTCATTGTGGATTTTTTTTGTTTGTTTGTTTTAGGTGAATTAAGGATGCAGCAGTAGCGATCCTCTCGTCATCATTTTCATTTCTGCAATTCAGTCCTGATCGCTATTCCTCCCTTTAACAGTGGCCTGTTCCCTCCTCTTACTGCCACATAATGATTCATGTTAGCATCATCCCTGTGCCTAATAGTTGAAGAGATGATCTTTTTTGTGAAATTCTCCACCCTTTTTCCTACAAAAATACCTTTGTTCATTCAGGCCAAAAATATAATTTAAAGGGATAGTTCGCCTCTTTTGACATGAAGCTGTATGACATCCCATATTAGCAATATCATTTATTAAATACCTTTGTATCACTACGGGCTGTGTAAACTGTGCAGACCGAGCAGTCCCCTGTTTCCGAGCAGTAAACACCGTAACAGGTGCGGCTGTCGGCAGGTGGCTGTATACGCAGTGTTAAGAGAGAAAATGGCGCCAAGCGATTGTGAGGTCTGACTTTTTCTGTTGAACGATTTTGTGATGCAAATGTATTACTCTTTTGAACACATATTGTTTTGAGAAGCAAAACGCTTTATTTTTGTGGCCCCAGCCAACACCAAAACGAGGCTGGAACTCGGCTCACAGTACGCAGCAGGAAAGATTTTCTGAAGATGACTTTTCAGTTTGTTCTGGTGTTACTTCCCGCTTAAACAGTTTAAGTTAAAGTTAAACAGCTTAAACCTGCCCTGAAAAGTCTTGAAAATCTTCCTGGGAGTCTTTAAAAGACGAATAGGGTTACTGATTTTACTTTCTAGTTATCTTATGGACGGTTGCCACCCTCCTCGGGTCTTCCAAACCTCAAGTTTTAACCTCTCTTGTTCCTTTTTGGCTGTCATTTCGCAATTACAGAGAAAAACATAGGAAGCAGCTGAAAATGTATGTATCTATGTAAACACTTTGCTGTCTTCTCTGTTCAGCTTTGTGTGAATCACTTGTTGCAATGCTCAGTGGAACATGGAGGCTGATTGGTGACAGCTAAGTTTAAAGGGTCATAGTATTTATAAAGTTTTTTAAAATTCCCAACATTGTCTGTGAACAAGTTTTGGCTTGACCCTGCTAATCAATGCCTGGGGCCTCAGTAGAAGTTATTTGAGAGCTCAATTTTTTTGGGATTCCCAAGCTTCAATGTGGCATCCCATTCCTTGTTTCACCCTGAAATTGTTCAAAGCTCGTACAGTGATTTTTTTTTTTTTTTTTTTTTTTTTTTTTTTTTTTTTTTTTTTTTTTTTTTAAATGTTCACAAGAATGTTTTAGCATTAACTTTCATCCTTCTGAAACCAGTTTATCTTAATTCGCAGTATATTTTGCATGCCATCCCACAGACCGCTGTAGCATTTCTTTGAAGAACAGCAGTCGGTAATATTTAAAAGTGGAGCATCGGCTTACTACTCATCAGACACCTGGTGGGTCTCTGATTGCACGCTTCATGGAGTATAAAAACAGTGTTGTAGTAATAGAGAAATCAGCTGCAACCAACGGAAAAGATCAGCGAGTAGCGGTAAGAAGGGACGGATAAAGCTGTGTGTATACAGTCCTGAGATTCTAATGAGACATTGGGCTGCACGGTGGTGTGGTGGTTAGCACTGTCGCCTCACAGCAAGAAGGTTCCAGGTTCAACACCCAGCTGGGGCCTTTCTGTGTGGAGTTTGCATGTTCTCCCCGTGTATGCGTGGGTTCTCTCCGGGTACTCCGGCTTCCTCCCACTGTCCAAAAAAAAATCATGCATGTTAGGTTGAACACCTGCTGGTGGTGGTCGGAGGGGCCGATGGCGCCGGTGCTTGGCAGCCTCGCCTCCGTCAGTGTGCCCCAGGGCAGCTGTGGCTACAACACAGTAGTCTGCCACCATCAGCATAGCACTTTGAGATTCCGTATGAAATGAAAAGTGCTTTACAAATGTAATTGATTATTATTTTATTATTACATTAATTTATTGAATGTTATTATCATTCATTTTAAGCAGTTGTCTCAGAGGCCTCATAGAGCTAGATAGCACTTAGTTGTTGTGTTATTTAATGTAAGAGGCTCTTGTCCATCAAAGGTTGGGCGGCGTCAGGTTTGGGAGACGCAAGTACTTGAGACTTCTTGGGAACAGGGGCACAAAAAGCAGGGAACAAAAATGGCTTATCCTGACATGTCTGGTAAACCGAGGTCAGGGCGGCAGAGTTGGTGTCAAGGTCTGAGTTTCGAGTGTCCATTCTTGTCCCTTTAGTTCCACTCCCTCCATGACATCTCACTTTGGGATTCAGCTGTGATGACTGGTGCTTGATAGGTGGCAAAAATGTGAAGTTTTTAATGGGAACCATGGTGTTGTTGAGCTTATAGCTGGGCTTCTGAGGCTTAGTGAGCCTGTTCTCCAACACTGAGTATTTTGAGGACAGATGGTGAGGCTGCAAAGAGGTGTGTCTGAGTGTCCCCTCCCCATCTATCTTTTCATCATGGAATAAATGTGTCCTGTTTTTCTGGGTGGCATTCAGGACGGCAAAATCGGTTTGACCCCAGGATCCTGTCTGCTGGTTTGGTGACGCAGATTTCTTAAAGTTGCGCAGGCCTGCGTGAGACTCACAGGGCTGCTCACTAAAGCTGGCTGAGCTGTTTGCACCGGCGGGTAACGGGTTAACGGACAGAGGGGTCAGATTGTCGGCTTTCTTTTGTTTTGGTTTCCTGTGGTTCTTCTGAATCATAAGTATGCCGCTCAGTGGAGCAGCTCTCGCCCAACCACAAACCTGTTGCAAAAAAAAAAAAAAGAAAAGCCAAGTCAGAATCCTGCACCAATCATCTGGAAGCATTAGAAGCACAAGTGTGACTGATGTCATGCGGGGTGAAGACTGGGTAAGCCAGGAGCAACATGATGCTAATGGTCAATGCAATGGTCTCCTTTCTTGCCATTTTCCATCTAAACGGTCTGATCCCAGCTCTTTAAAACACTTGTATTTTCTGTTATGTTGATTCTCCCTTCAGGCTGACAACCTGCCTCCACCCCATCTTCCTGATACAATATATTTCACAAGGAATTTCTGCGTCCTCCTCATCTCATCCCCACCAGCATCTAGACTCTTGAGGGTTCCTACTATCAACTAGCCTGACTACGTCATACTCACGATTCTAGTCAGAATGTGAGTCTGATACTGCTCAATAGAGATTTGGGTATGGGGCGTGTTTCAACCGAACCACGAGAAAAAATGCCTCTTCGCTCAAGTGGATAGACCTACAACCAATCAGAGCAACGTAGTATGTGACGTAGATTAAGCGACACACACTTGTTGTAGGAAGGACGGCAAAAACATCTTTTCTATCGATAAAAGCCTTTATCGCGTTCCTCTGTTCGTCTTTCAAAATGAAAACAATGTGGAGATCCTATAGAACAGACTCGATGGCAGAATCTACACGCCCTAGCTCTCCAGCGGCAGCCGTGTTCAGCTCTTTAGTGACGTAGTCGATAATGTCCCTGTTGATCATCTGTCCATCATCGTATAAAGCCCGCCCTGGCAATCTGATTGGTCCGACCAATTCTTGGTCGGGCATAATGATTTCCCAACTGAGCAGAGCCAGACCGAACTTCCCGACCAAAACTTTTATGGGCGGGGCTAAGTTCGGCTGGCACCCAGGCTAACTATCAACTTCCTTTGATGTATCACTCCATTGTAGGGATGACATGAACAGAGTCTAATCACCAAAACTTCTTGAAACAGAAGACCTGTTTCCACTTATTTTCAAATCCAGTTTGTGTGTATTTTTCCATACCTCAGCATTTTTTCTCTCTGTTGTCCTCCCTTAAGAACGCCACGTGGACCATTTCGGATGAGGCTACTACATCCAACAGCATAAATTTATCATAATAAATCATCATTTGATTTATGATGGCTCTTCATCATAAATCAAATGAAGAGACAGATTCATCTCTCGGGTCCTGTATCAGGTCTTTGCAGTATTCTTTTGCTATTTTGCCTTTTCTTCTTTTTTCCTCCACTTTCCAGTTTCATCAAAGTTTTTGGCTGGAAGCTCATTGGGAATCGCCTTGTGCAAACATACTATTTAATGTCTGTCAAATTGGGTTATCTTTGGGATTTTTTTCTTCGACGCAATCAAAGAAAAGGAGACAAATAATGTATCTTTGTCTTTGGGCTACTACTAACAAAGAGCCTAAAGATGCATGTAAAATGTGCTATTTATTAATTTGTTAATTATGTTAAGACACACCACAGGCTCATCAATGGAATTATATCTTTTTCTTTGTGCATGAATGGCTCACAAGTTAGTTTGAAGTCTGCTCAACAAACATGAAAACACATTGGTCTGAAAATGCTCAGGTACAAGGACTGGAAGGAAAATGAGTGACAAATCAGCCACTGTTGAAGGAAAAACTTTAAAAGGCATTCAGAAAGCCTGACGAGCGGTTGCTCAAGATCACTTCAAGAGACTGAAAGGATGTCTGTATAAAGAAAAATTAGGACTGGTGCAAGACTTTTGCACTCTACTGTGTTTTATCTATAACTCTGCAACTTAGTTTAAAACTTTATATTAGGTAGCACTATCCTTGCCTCAGAATGTGCTGCTGGTTTAAATAAAGGCATGTAAAGATTGGCTTGCATTCAGAAGATTCACTTACAGCGTCTTCCCTTCTAGAGTAACTAACGTACTCATATGGCTCACGTTCTCTCATGGAGTTCTCCTCACTGATATCTAGGAGGGCATCAACATGTCTCCTTTCTGGTCTCCTGAGAGGCTGCGACACCATGTCCGCTTTCGCCCAAAGCTCCTCGCCTTCTCCATTAACAGGTGTCTGAACATCTTCTTGCTGGGTCACCATGTTGTAGTTAGTTCGCGATGAACTCTGCAAAAGTACATCAGACACATGCCAAATTTGCCATCCGTAACAAGCCTTTCAAACGGATACATTTAAGTAAGAGACAGCCGTTGTCATGGTAACTAAAGGTTCCGCAGGGAATATGTGATGTAGGTGAAGGGGAGGGCCGCACGCGCCTGTGCTGCTCGCAACCAGAGTCTGCTGCATGCCGTCTTATATGTCATACATTAAATATGAAGTTACAGGGTGTCCCCGACATCACGTGAATGACACCGTGATTGCATGACGTAGCCTAACCGAGAATAAAGATTTTGCTCATATCTGCCTGTGCCATTGGAAAGCGTCCGTTAAACACGTTATTCTTGTTTAATAGCATAATACTGACGGAGTTCAACAATGTGGCTCTGGAATATTTGTTATTCTGTCCTGCAGGCGTTCGAGGGTTTTTATAATGTCACAGCGTGGAAAGAGGAAGACAGTCAGCTTCTCACTTCAGAAGGAGGAAACCATTTCTGGTTAAATGCAACGTTCACAGCTGCACGTAGGCGGCGGTGAGCCACAGTGGGCGTAAAACGCGAGAGGCAGCACGACGCACGGTCAGTTCTATAAATGCAAACAAAGACGTAAGTAGCCCAATCTTTCCCCTTTCGTTTTTCACGTAATGGTGTGTTCAAGGTGACGCAATTTCAAGAGCAAAGCTTGTTGTGTGCGGCCCAACACTAACAGTTTGGTTTATTGGTGCAGAGCTGCAGAGAGTCAGCTTTTGACGCAGCCGGAGCACCTATCCGCGGGAGGGACACTGCCACCTGACGGCTTCATCGCTTGACTCGCCGGTATTTTTCCTCACGAACACTGGGCTCTGCAGTGCAGGCACTGTGGTGTTTTATGGAAGCAGACTCTGAGCATCCTGTCGCGGTCATGCTGCCCCCAAAGAGCTGCCTTCCGAGGAACTACAGCTGCATCGCCGGACTGTTTGGGAGCCTGAGCGCGGCAAACCCGAGGCTTGACGATACGGAAGATTTTGACATGATGAACGGCACCTGTGAGCCTATCGATAACCAAGTGGTGGACGAAAGGCCACGGGGCAGAGAGATTTTCCTGAAGCCACAGCAGAGCCCGAACCTTCGTCGGAGGTGCAAATCGCTGCCTACGCCCACGGAGAGAGCAAAGTTGGAGGTCGCCCGCAGCAGAAGTCCAACAAGTCAGAAAAAAGTCAGATTTGCCGACTCCCTGGGCCTGGAGCTTATTTCAGTGAAGCATTTCAATGACACGGATGACCCAGAGGTGCCGGAGCGCATACTGGCGAAATTGCCCAAAGATCCCCTTCATCATTTAGACACAAAATTCCCCCGGGCTCCTTCACAGTCTGTGTTCATGGAATTGCAGTTCACAAACCCAGGCACGCTGCACGACTTCGAGCAGAAAGTCAGAGAGGTGAGAGTCCTGTTGGAGACTGTGGAGGCGGACGCGTTCAACCTCTCCGGGTTTGTGCGTGTGCTGAATCTGGCTTTCGAGAAAAGCGTCTCTTTGCGCTATTCTCTTAACAACTGGATAACATTCATGGACAGTTTGGCCATCTACGTCCCCGACTCAGGCGACGGTGTCACTGATAAGTTCCGCTTCAAGATTGTTATGCCCACCTACCTTGACAACGGAAGCACATTGCAATTTGCAATTAAGTACTGTGTGGGTGGCCAGGAGTTCTGGGACAATAATAATGGGAACAACTACAAAGTGCGACATCACCGTTTCAATATGTCTCCACCTCGGGAATGGGAAAATGGTTGGATTCACTTCATCTGAGTGTCGTCGCCTATTAAGCGGCGCATTCCGGCCGTATTATGCGCGCAATAGATCCCGACTACCTTATTTCTGACCGAAGCCTGTTAAATATCTGGACCATGGTCGCCATTGTCAGTTTACACTGGTGCTTTGAGAGAAAATATTGTCCCGTGACACCAAAACCGTTGCCCTGATGTGATAATACACTTGGTGTATGAGCCTGATGGGGGTGCCAGTGGGGGGGATGTTGTATGATATGTCGCCTTGATGTCAGGGCTCGGAGCAGCTTGGTGCCCTTTGAGAGGGCATCCTCACATCCTTATATAACGTGCCACGGAAAAACGGGCCGGGCAATGCCGGCTTGAGCCTACACGACTCGTTTCAGGAGAGGCTGTCCAATTCATTTTATGGCATGTTATTTCTAACATAATCACTTTGTTTTGCATGTGTGCAAACATATTGAGTTAATGGGAAACAACGCATCGTTGCTTATCATGCTCCTTCAGTCTAAGGTCGAAACACAGGCTTTCTGAGACAGACATGCACATTAAATGCCTTATTCTAAGCTATGATGTAGGAAACTATAAGTATGCAATATTTTCTCCAGTGGAATAGAATAAACACATTAGATCGTCATAATCGTTAACCCCTACGTTTTTATACGATCCAAGGAAAGCATAGTTTGTTAATTACCTACCTTTATGCCATAAATCTGCAGATATCCCACAATCCTTCCACATTTTCTGCTTCATTAATATCTATAGAAACAGTTGAGGTATTTTTCATGTTCACATTTACAAGTCAGCACCATGTAACCAAAGTCAAAAGATACTTTATTTATATATATATATATATATTTAGATATGTACAACAAAATATAAAAAATGACAGTTCAGTGTCCCTGAATCTTAAGGGTTGTCCTTTCAATTCTTTATAAGGAATGGGTTACATGCTCATTCTGCATTGAGGTTCAGTCGTTTCTGCTGAAAGTGCTCCTCCAAAATGGCCATTGTTCCCCTGAGGGAAGTATATTTATTAGCTGTTTAAAGGGTTCATTTTACCTCACATTTCTTGTGGGCTTTCTCTTCTTCAGGTATATCGTAATAGAACAGATGCTATTTACACAGTTATTTTTACATTCAAACAAAAGTGTATTATTTTCACATGCACAGATTTGAAACAACGCTTGTTAAATATCTAAGGTACTTCACTGCACTGTGTAACTGTTTTCCACAAAGGTCTGTTGATGACGTAGCTGTGACAGCTGATTACGTTTAACTGGCTTCTGCTGCTGCAAAGGTACTCGATCATCATCGCAGTCGAGTGCTGCTCCTTAAACTCCACACAAATGACCAAAAAGGTTTAAGCAACCCCACTGGCTGAAAATGACCTTCACGAAATACAAACTGTCTTCATTCATTTCATTGTCACATTTTGGCCATCGAGTGATATTTTACACCCAAAGCTGTCGAGAAAACGTATAGTCTTTTCATCCATATGCTTTTGATTGATTCGATGTTGGTCCTTCAAATCCATTTTTGTACTTGAAAACAGATTGATTTTTTTTTTTTTTTTTTTTTTTTTTTTTTTTTTTTTTTTCCACTCGTATGTTAATATTGGTGTTTGTGCACGAGGCAAAAGTTGGGACTCCAGAAACTAGAAGACCAAGAGGCAGCATGCTTTTATCTCCAGTGCTCTGACTGTAATCTGAACATTATCTTGGCCTTTGTTTACATCACCGCGGCCTCAGAGGGGAGATTTCTATTTCATAAGGTCAGTGTGTGGATGAAGGCTATTCCTGTAACCACTTAGTTTTTGGAGCAGTTCCACTGTGAATATAACAATACTGTTTGATTTTTTTTTTTTATCATTTTTTTTAAAAACAACACAAGGGTAAAGGTGATGATTAGTCTTGATGAGGTGAGAGGTGACATGGATAATATAACTTAGCTTTGTGAGGTGCAGGACTGCATTTGTTTCATCTCTGTCAGGCCACGGCAGAGCTGCAATGTTACATTGTCAAATAATTGGGTGTTCACATATTGTTTGCCTATGTGTATGCTTTGTTCAAGTATTCATGCAGTGTAATATCAAATAGCTGTTATTATAAAGGATGAGGTTACTTATGTAGGTACAGAGGGATGCATAATAGAACCAATAGAAAGGATTTTTTATTTTATGGAAAGGTCACTTGCCACAAATGACCTTGTGATGATCTCTGTTCTCCTCTACAGGTGCCTAATTGATGTAGGCTTTTAAAAAGTGTCAAAGAACCACAGCTTAATCACAATGTGACTTGGAAATGATAAATATCATTTTAAGGAGACGAAGTTTGGTTTTAGAACTCGGTTTTAGCTCTGACTCCAACAGTGCTGTTGTTGTTGGTGCACCCGAACAATAAAGACTATGAAGGGCCTGTGCTCTCATGACATTTTCACATCAGTGTATACATAACAGTTTGTATCACAACTCACGGATATATACGTATGTAAATGTGTCAATGTTTCATCTTGAATGTCTTCCTATTACTGTTCAATGTCATGTGTATTTTAAAGCTTTGGAAAGCAGTAGTGATAGGTGTGAATGGTTACAGTTTGTCTGTCTTATGATCCTGTAAAGTTCAGTCTTCAGAAAAAAAAAAACCTTGTGAGGCTAATGTTAGAAATAGAAAGATTACAAGCGGTGATATTTAGTCTCAAAGTGTTTTACTTGATAATTAGATGTGTAAATTTTTTTTTTCCTTGATGTGCCAGTATTTTGTTTTCCAGCCCATGTGCACATTTAATGGTGTACACTGCCTTACTAAACAGCAAGTTCACTTAGGCACATGTAAGAGAGGTGGGAAGTGACAAGTGCTTCTTTGTTGAGGAATAATGTGATTGTAGAACATGTGAACTCTGGATGATTTTGAGGGACATATCAGGGAGAAATATCAACGTGAGACTGGCGTTTTTTTTTTTTTTTTTGCATGAGTAACTTATGATTGTAGCTGATACTGAGCAGACCCAGTCAAAGCACGTCTAATGCAGAGAGAGGAAGGACAGAGGTGTGACTTATAAATGACCGCTTCTGCTGTTGATTGCTTCTACACAAAATATTTTCCAGTCTTTGGCACATTGTAGTACTTTAGTCTCTCCGTATGGAAAGCTAATCTGTCTAATTTATAACCATTTAATGGCACATTCTCTAGTGAGATTATTTTTCTGTAATTATTATGCAACCCTTTTTGTTTTATAACATCTGCACTGTGAGCTATTCTGTGTCCCTTTGTTGCTGTGATTTTTAGCCATATTTTGCACGTACACTTAAAACATACCTTTTTTTTTTTTTTTTTTTTAAATGTGTAGCTTTTACTGTAACCTGTATTTTTGTTTAAAAAAAAAAAAGAAAATAAACAACAATTATTAATAAAAGCTTTTGTGATGGAAACCAAACATTCTGCTCTTTAAATCACCATAATATCACCATAACATAATGCAATCCCCCAAATGAACCATTCAATATTACTGTGACAATTGCATCGTGTGGCTGCAGTGCTGTGCATGTGTGCATTCCCAAGGTGTCCTACTACTTGATCAGTCAAGCATCTCATTTTTATATATATCAGCTCTTTGCCCCCATAAAACGGCTCACTGCAGTGTGCTACAGCCTCCGCCATTGTAGGCCTGCCTGAGGACATGCCACTGAATTGATTGCTGCCTGACACTGCTCCTCTGCCGTTTACGTGGGTGGGATTGGAGCTTGAAGCAGGATAAGGTTCAGCTATTGCTGGGCAAAATCAAACTAAGAAGGTAATAGAAGAGCATTCAAATCCTATTAAAAATGTGAAGTGGATATCATATTTTCTTTCTGGTTGTGAATTGTTTACATGCCTCAAGTATAAACTCAATTATCTAAAGGTACAAAATATGTAGGTCTTCTTCAATAGATGGAGTTAATTCTGATGCATGTAGTTTTCCCATAATTGACTGTTTTATTACCTCTATATAGGTGTCTGCATAGACAACAGAAGGTAGCCAGTGGGTTGCCAGATTTGTTGTTTTAAAGCCCCACACCAGCAGTTTGTAATGCCTTAAAAGAAAAAATCTGTTTTCCTGAAAAACATTTTTTTGGATGTTTTTTGACATGAAAAAGCTCACTACTGAAATACTGCATAAGTCATGACTATGAATATGTTAATGTGGCCCCACACACATATCTCACCAATTCTGTAAAGTCTCTTCTCATTGTGCAAAACGAGCTCCGCTAGTCTCATTGTTTTGATCAATCAGCAATGTGAAGTAGTCTATCTCAAGGGTCAAGAAAAGTGGAAGGTAGGCAGACTCGGCAGGCCTTTAAACTTCTTTGAGGTGAGCAGTTTATTTCCAGTTCTCTCCAGTACACACTTAGGAAAATCTCCCAGCATAGAAAAGACGAAGCAGCGAAACACCTTCAGAATTTATTACCTCTTAAGTACCCTGGAGCACAAAATCCAACTGTCTATAAACAATCGAATCCACTCCTGTTCCGTTTTATACTTTATCATTCCCAAAAGGTAAACCTACCCAGTAACCCTGTATCAAACAAATCCAACATTTCTAATAAACTAAATCAAAACTCACATACTAACCAAACAACTTGAATATCAACTTTTCATTAGAACTAAATCAGTTCTAATGCATTACATCAAAATAAGCCAAACATAAAAAATAAAGAAAAGTACAAAAGGAAAACCCGTTAAACTTGGTTTTAGTACCTAATGAGTACCTAATAGTGATGGCAAACTAAAGCAAAATGAAAAATTTTTTAAAAAGGATTAATGGATATGGTAAATGTAAGGGACGAGTGGTGAACCGATGAAATCTCACCCACTTTGTCACAAGCAATGGAAGAATGATGATCAGGGTTCCAAAGTCTATCATACCGACTGAGAGACTTTTGGACTTCTCACAACTTCACCTGCTTGTACTCAATTTTCAGCAGGATGATTGCACGGCCGTCACGGTCTCACTGACTGGGTCATAGCTGTCTCTCTTAAGTTTTATTTTTCTATTGTGTTGTCTCTCGATCTAAATCTTGATAAATAATTCCTGCACCGACCAGCATGTCTGCTCGTACGCCCGGCTTATTATTTTCTTTCCTATGAAATTATTGGTTGGAGCGGCTTCAGTCTTCATAAAGCTAAAATGATGCTGGCTGCATCGAGCTGTCACATTAACACAGCACCATAACCATTTAAAAGGTCACTCCAGGCATGGTGAACTCACTTTCTGCAGCTTTCTTCCTAAGCAGTAGGCAATCACCACTGAGAAAATGGTTCCGTGACACTGCAGGGAGAGTTTTTAAAGAAGCCATGTAAGTCCAGTATACATAGTTACAAACGTAACTACACCTCTGAGTGCATTTTGTTATTTTTTAAATATCTACTATAGTTGCATCTTTTTGGGTTTTGATTTGTTTTAGAGCTGATACCTATACAGATGGAGCTGCTTAAACACTGTTCCATGCTGCTTTTTCTGTTTTTTCACATGCACTCCTTGTGCAGCAAGTGTCAGGTTACCAAAAATTGAGAGGTGATCAACTGGCTAAAATGACACTGAGGCACCAGCAGTTTTGAAATATCCCCACCTAACTTGTGTGAACCTCTGCTCATAGCTTGCAAATGTCTCATTGTAACACATAAAACGCACCTAATGGACATGTTAACAAGGTCAGAAACTTAGTTTTTATTAGAGAGGGACTCAAATTCTAATCGGAGAGGAAATGTGAAAGCTTATGATCATTTTAAAAGATCTGCATATCTCAGGATCACATCATATGATTATCACTGATATGGTGCTGTTTGCATCTGTCACTTGTTCTGCAATTTAGGCTGTAAAGTACTTTATAAAATACTAACTACAGTCAAATACAGTCTGAAAATAACATCCATTTCTCTTTAAATGGTTATCAACATGCAACAAACTCATTATCATGACACTGGCTGCACTTAAGTGATGAAAAGTAAAGTCACATTCTGGATGTTGTTCATTTGAAAACTTATCCAGTATGTCAAGTATAATTAAATTAAAGCTTTGTGAGTGAGTTTGTGTGGCCCACATTCAAAGGAAGCTGAGTCAAATTTTGTTCACTTTGGAGTAGTGTATAAAGCTTTCTGACAGTTTGAAACTGCTCTGCGTCTGGACCATGTATTTGAAACACAAGAACGTGGTTTTGTAACCATTCAGTGTAAATCCATATGGCTAGTCAATGAAAACCTGCTGTAAGACTCTAATTTAATTCTGGTGATTTGAGCCACTCAGCTGCTTGCTCCATGTGCAAAATTGTATAATTCCCCAGAATACAGATTGAGAAAGATTCATTTCATGCCAATGAGAAGTGAGGCAGGAAATTAAGACATGCATAGTGTGATCAGACTGCGCTGTGAATCATTCGGCTCCAACCAATTCATTTGACTGTCTGGAAGATGCATTAGATATATTAACATCAGCCAATCATTCCATGGCAAAGTTGACTTTTGTCGTGTTGGAAACGTTTGCAATCACAAAAAAAAAAAAAAAAACTCACAGCATGTGTATGAGCAAAGTCCATGGCTGTCTGTGCAACTGTGGTAATCAAGCAACGTTGTCTGTACTGTGAAACAACAGCTGCTTACGTAACTGCTGTGTTCATGCTGCTGCTCTAATTATTCTCCCCCCCCAGGCTTCTGGCATTATTAGACTGTGATCACAGACCCATGGCCATTTTTATCCGCCTGCACAGCTTCTCTCACCTCTTCCAAAGTGTCCCTCTGCTCCCTTAAGCGGGTGCGTGTCAGTGGCTGTAATTTAAGTTTCATGGTTTCCGTTTAGATTATTTATGTGAGACATTCAGACGAATGTTGTGCCAAGAGATGCTGAGACAGCAGCAGCAGCAGCAGCAAACATGGCTGCAGAATAGGCTCGGCCCATAACATCATCTCAGTTTGCACAGGATCTGAATAATTGATTCGGGAAATGATCTTTTACCACTATGGAAAAATAATTATGCTGTTTGTAAGCTGCCGTGTTGGTTTCCATAAAACCTAATGAAAAAATGAATCGCATGTCGCCACATATAAATGCACTTAAATTCACTCAGAAGGAGGTTAAAAAAAAACAGGTATGACAGGAGTCTGACTCAATCTTAATCAAGCTGACTGCTTTCTCACCATCCCTTCCTTTCTCAAAATTTCCCCCCACTTCCCCAAACTCAAAAAGATTTGTTTGTGATAAAAAGAGATGGCTTGTTTCTCCACACACCATATTTGGACACAGTTAAGGAACTAAGATAGAAATAGTTTCCCAGCAAAACAATGGCCTTGTGCCACAGTTGCATACCTCACTTCAAATATACTTACATGAGTTATAAAGCAGCTGCCTCCACAGAAGAATGGCCTGACCCCTGTTTATTTACAGCTGCAAGTAACTAACTAGAATGATGTGAAATGACTTAATGTTGTAGAAAACTGCACAGACTGCAATGCCACTTCTGCTTGACTTCATCCGTGCATTGTACTCAAGAAACAGGATAGAGCACCTGCCAAAGGACACATATAGATTGGAGGAGCCATTGTCTGAACAACCTTTGTAATCTAGCAAACTTTATGTTGGTAGATGACAGATTGTGCTTTATTGACTTAGGATTCCATTTTTGTGGATGTGTGTTGGTGGTAATCATTACTAGAATTGTTGCAAGACAGAGGCACCCTGTGCTTTTTAAAGGAATATTATGGAACATTGTGATGCACAATTTTGAAATTGATCAACCAATAATCTATATTGTGGTTATACAGTTTGGTTTTGCTCCTAAAATGCAGTGATTCAAATTCTGGTATTATATGTCATAGCTGAGGGTGTTCTAAAAAATTGTTTCTCCATAGATTTGCTTAGGCCTGGTACAGATCTTTAACCTGCAAGAGCAGTCACCTTACAGTCAATGCTGTAATGGACATTATAGTTTGTGTGACGGATATGTAGATTGCCTGACACTGAGAATGTGGAATGATTTTGGAAGTATCCTGAAAATAGGAGCTTTGCCGTTCTTGTGAAGAATGTGACTCCAAAGAGCTGTAAAATGGCTCTTTAGCATGCGGGTGATCTCTCACTAGACCCCAAAGAGCCAACAGAGCTTATATAATAAAGCCAGAAATGTGCATACTCGTAAGAGAACAGTAGGAGTTATTGCAAATGGGAATATAACTGAATAAAACAAAAGGTGCAGCATACTATTTTTCCCCTTGCGTTTTGATCCATTTCTTTTTTCTTATCTACATTGTTTATTTTAACACTACAATGACGTGATTTTATATTCTACTCAGTGTTTGATTCTCATCTGAAACATTTGCTGATGCCAGTAAATAAGATTCTTCTCTTTTCTCCCCTATTTTCCTCTTCACCCTTCCATCTGTCCTTCTTTAGTCTCACCTTCTACTTTCTACTTGCTTTCTGGACTCTTTTGCGTTTTAAACAGCGTAGTGAGAATTCAGACTACTGCAGACGCAGTAAATTTCCAACACTGGCACCACTGAAGAATTCTTGGCCAGAGGAACCCTAGTTAATAACCTCCACATCCAGACTATTTTCACACATTCAAAATCACTCTGAAACTGAGATAAGCAAACAGAAAAATAAAGAGCGTCACAGTGACAAATGCATTTAAAACACATTAAAACACATTAAGATAAAAGCCCACATGCATGGTAAGATCTTGTGTTTTGAAGAGGTAATCAATAGACCATCGAACATTTCAGTTCTAGGCTCATAGGTCTCCCACTGTCACTCAAATTTGTCTCTTTTATCACACCTAGATAAGCCGCTCACTGACAACAAAGATTTTCTCTTCAGCCAATATATTGCAACAAAGTTTGTGATTGATCAGCCTTGCTGGCTGTGTGCACATGCGAGGACAATGACCATGTTTACCTGATCAACATTTGGACCATTATATGGAAATCAAGCACCGCCAAAGTAGACAAATGACTTCTGCCCCATAAACCCAAGTCCAGCAGGCCAGATGAAATAACTTGAAGGAAGTACTCACACTGGCCCGAGACTGGGCATTAACTTTCTCAAATTCAAGTCACCTCTGGAAGATGATAACATTTTTCATTGCCTGTTGTTTTGGACAGGGAAGCGTTCAGGTGATGCAAACCTGTAACCATGTATTTGTTGATATCAAAGCCTAGCGTGTTTTGTCATTGCCTAACCCTAAATTTATTTTTATTGATATTTTTGTACTTAGTTCTGACAAAATCATGACTGACAATGAAGCAGAAAAGAGAAAAGTCACTGGAAAGTATTGGGAAACAAACATAGTTTCCTTTCGTGACGGTGCACATTATTACACTGTTGTCCAACCCCTCTTTACATTTTTGTGATTTGTGACATGTAATACTTATAATATTATAATATTACAAGTGTTACATAATGGAAAACAAAAGCTCGTTGCAATAGGCATTTAATGACTTTGTAGCACAGAGAGTAAAATAGTTTAAACACATGTTGCCTTTTTTTTTTTTTTTTTTTAACGGCTACGTTTTGCGTTGTATAGCTTTGTAGTTATTTCTCTTTTGGGTCTGAGACTGTGGTGTACATAGCTGGAAGCATGTGCACACTGGACAAACTATCCTGTCAGAGGTATCAGATGTTCAGCTTCAAAAGATTGGACTTTAAAGAATGCCTCATTTCATTCCTTTATACACTCAGGTAAAAATAATGTTGGAAGGCTTTCCACTTGCCGGCTGTGAAAATTTGCACGGATACAGCTACAGGGGCAGTAGTCGTGCTGGGCACTAATGCTGTGATAAGGACGAGTTCACGGCAGGGGTGTCAATTTGTCCTAGAGGTGTTGGATGGGTCAGGGGCTTTGTGATGCCAGTAAATCTTACCTCATCGAATCAAAACTACCATTTTGAAGGACTGCACACAGTTGTCGATACTCGTGCTATTGTCTAAAACTGTTACATTCTGCGGCATCCTAACCCTAGAGAACAATATTTCTTTAAAGGCCCTAGTCCTGTCTTTATCTCATCTTTGGGAATAAGGGGCTGCTGGAGATATAGCAATAGAGAATACGTTTAGCAGCACATGGAGAAGGTCACATTTAACAATGCTCATCAGAGCTTTAAAGGAATGCCTATTGTGCCTCTGTGTCAAAGATGCATGAATTTCCTATGCTGCATGTTGTTGTATATATGTGGTCAGTGAGGTGACTTTAGCAGCTCATCTCTGTCTACTCACCACTGTCAACCCTTTGGGGCATGTTACGGACACTTTCTCACAGGAAGTGATGTCACTGACTGCTACCCCCACCTTCACTTCCAAATATACACCCTGTCTGCTGCTGAGGAGCAGTACCCGACGCGTGAGAGATTCAGCAAAACGTGACCGCTGTCGGTTCAGATTTTTGTTAGCGAGCATCTCTCCTCACAGATGGGGAAGGAGATTTGAGATATACCCAGCATGAAGCTGCAGCCATGCGTGAACACAAAAAATACAGCAAGTTTATGTATGTATACATATTTCTGTGTGAGAGAGTGCTGTGTGTATATATAGGATGTCCTCTCTCCATGTGTGTGACTTTGGTAACCTGAATCATATCATTTTCACCCTCGCTGCTGCATCTCTCTGGGCCCTCTCGCTTCTGGGTACAGGGCACACACAACAGGTCTCATTAAATAATCATGTTGTTGCACTCACACTCTTCTCTGTTTGTCTGGCTTCCATCCCAAAGCACTCTCTTATGTCTCTCTGAATCTCTCCTACAGACACGGGCAGGTCACATGGAGGGAATGTGTGACTGGATGTGCTGTAGACTTTCTTTGTAACGAGGGAGAACTTGCTTTTAGGGCCTACATTTTAGAAATGTTGGTACTATACAGGGCTCTGCAGATAGTGCTAAAATCCCCAAAGGTTCATAGAGTTGAACCTTTCTCAATGCAAAAGATAAGATAAGGTGTCACTTTTGATGCTGACACCTTTTCTTAGCAGCTGATATAAACACCACCAATATATGTGTAGGAGTTTGGTTGGCTTGGTGTAATTCAGTATCAGAGCAGGTATGTGTTGCTCTGTCTCATATAACACAGATTGGTTAAGTCAGTTTCGTCCTTTGGAATTCTTCCAAAAATCCGTTTCCACCTCACCTGTCAATATATTTGTTATGTTATCCACCTCAGTCTAAATCCTCTGAAATCTTCTTTTTTTTTTTGCAGTTGTGTTGTTACATAGTTGTTCATTAGTTGACCTCATTACTGTGTGTATTTTAAAAAGCATGATCAAAACAGGAATATGGTCTGCTGACTGGCGGTGTCTTTTTTTTTTTTTGTAAGTTGAATTTTTTTCATAGCATGTGCACACGTGTAGAAGAAACTATTTCTGTGTGATGAGCCAAACTGATCTGTTCATGCATGTGTGCACTGAGGTCTTTTACTGCTGGAGTCTGAAGCACACTCTCTGCTGCCCTCTCTTGTGCAAATATGTCAATACAATAGGGTCTGTTCAGATGTAATTTTCTAAAAATCAAGCAAGTTATTTGCAAATGATTAGAAACTAATATATAACTGAATATAGAGCAATGATAATTAATATAAAAAAAAGAACAGCTAGACAGGGTGGGAAGGGAAGATGAGCATGCTGGACATGGGGGGGGTGTATTTGTACAAAAAATTGAAAAATAGTTTGAAGAGGGAATGATAAGATAGAAGAGAGTTTTCAAGAACCAATTAGACTGTCTGGCTCAAAAAGTAGCAGGCAAGGATCCAATTAGACCAGAGCTGTGATGAGAGAATTAAGAATGAGGTGAGGAACAAATAGAAGCAGAACTCCCTCCCCAAGTTGAAAAGCCTAAACTCCATAGAATGGGCATTCATAAGGTAACAGATCTTCCTCACTGAACATGTAGGTAAACTTCACAATAATCTTGCTCAATGTAATATTGCAAATAATTGGGGTATTTTATTGCATCATATCATTAAAAGTTTCTGAACAAATGTGTGTGTACAAGGATCCAAGCTGGAAGCCAATGCTGAATGAGTGTGATCTTCAGGCCCTCAGGGGGTTATTTCCGAAATGGAAATCACTGCACGGGTTTAGATACATGAGCCAGAAACACTGCCACCTTTTCTGGGCGTGAGGTGATTTTAGATGGTGTGAGGCTAAGTGGAAAGCATTTTTTTGTGGTCTGACAAATCAAAGTTTATCATTTCTTTTTGTAAATCATGGACACCAAGTCATCCAGGCTAAAGAAGAAAGGGACTATCAAACTTGTAAACCGTTAATATTAAGTTGATGTCCAGGGAATTTTCCAAAAAAAACCTATAACGCTGGCTCCAAAATGAGGTACAGCAGAAATATTATATCAAGTATTATGGACAATAACAGGAATACAGTTATTAAAAGATTATCCAAGTAAAATTTTTGTGAAATAAAGGTCAGCACAGTTGCATCAGCAAATGTTCACCTGTCACCACATTCATTTTTTTCATGTTCATTTATTTTAGTGTCACATCCCGTTTTTGATCTGGTCCACTCAGTTTGACTTTTTTAAAGGATATTTCATGATCTGCTCCCACGTAAATCCTTGAGTATTATTGAGTCACAGCCCTATGGTAAATAAGTGTCTTTGATCCAATATATTGTTGCTGATATTGTGGAAAAACCACCAGCTGCTCTGCAAAAACCTGCCAGTTGCGCACACAGCTTAGTCCTTTGAAAATGGTGTAAATTCAGTGCAACCCAGGTTAATAAATAAGGCTTTGTATGTGCCACATCAAAAGGTGTTCCTGCTCACAATCTCTAAATGTGTATAATATGTCTGGATGTGCCACAGGTTAGAAGATTAAAGAGGACAAAGCCCAGAATATGTGGCTGCTGGCAGCAGAGATGCAGGCGACTGCCGCTGTCCCTGTCAGTGATGAGAAACATCTCGGCCTCAATCTGTCTGAATGACTCTGGGCTCTCACTCTTTCTCCCCTCACCCACTCACGCCCCATCTGGTCCTTTCTATTCTATTTTCATATGTGTGTCTTTCTCTATGTGTTAGCATGACTATTATCGCTGTGAGGTGTGCAGGCCAGTCAAAATCACACTTTCAGACTTTGCTCTTGGATATGCATTGAAATCTTCTTTTCCTCATGCATGTGCATAAGAGTAACATGATCACATTCACAATATCATGTTGATATGTCCATCATGCTCTTCTTTCATATCACCCAGTTTGCTAATGCTTTTTGACACGTCCCTCCCTCTTATTTTACTTTCATCTCTCAAAGGACCTTTGAGGAATTCAGTTCAATTCCACTGAGTTCAGTTCATTTTCACAAAGGGAAATCATAAAGTTGCAGTATGAATTACTGTTAAATATATGTTACTGTTGGAGATAGATAACAAAACAAAATAAAAATAAACCTAAATTAGCTGACAAACTTGGAAAAGTTTGGTTGAAATGGTCAGAGATCGCCATGAATGGATTGGGGTAGTTTGGCAACAACTTAGTTATGACATCACACACAATTTTTTTCTTTAAATCAGTATTTTTCATGGAAAAAGAAAAACACAGTAGAAAATCTTAAGACAATGCAAAGAAAGACACAATATGTTCAGAGCAACTTCAGCCAACTGCCACTAGTGGAGCACCATTCTAGAGCTCTGTGTGCCAATCTGGTGGGGGTGATTAATCAGTCATATCTGCCATCACATATTGAATTACACAATAAAGCTCTCAGCTGATTCATCACAGCCACAGTCAACACGTAACTTACACTTCTGTGCCATGACGACGGTTTTGGCAGGAGATGAGTGGAAGATTTTTGCAAGAGGAGGATAGATCAGGGCTCTTAACTGTCCACTGGCTTTGTGTTGTTTCAGCTGGGCAGCGTCAAGGACAGGAGGAAGAGAACATTTCAACACACACACACATCAGACAGACACATGAAAAGACCTACAGTCGAAATGTACAATCTACAATGTAGCAGTGATGTAGAGCAAAGACACTGAACTGAAATAATGTAGATTTTACAAAGAAAGAAAAGGCCTCTCTCATTCAGAGCTCTCATTGTCAGACAAAAATCTGTGTGTTTGTGGAGACAATTCTTAAAGGTCTGCATAATAGTTTTATTGTATCCGTCTTTTTTATTTATTTATTGCATTGTAGCGTCTTTGAGCATTTGGAAAAGTGCTATATAAAACTTATATATTATTATTATTATCCAGAACCCCTGCATGTAAGAATACTAATATTTGCTCTTTTACGTTTCTGTAACACACAAACGTGGTAAAAAAAAACACAGTTGTTCCAACTTTAAATCGATACAGAGCCTCAGGTCAGAGCTGCCCTCTATCAACTGTTCTTATTATCCACATTCAGCTGCCACCACAGTCTGTTTATAATCATGACTTCATTCGGTGGAAGCAGAAGGAAGATGAGTTTGGAGCACTTGTTTTATGTGAATTTACATTTATTGGCCATCCAGCTGAAAAGATATGTTTTCCATTACCGTGACGTTTACTGAGTCCTATAAACAGGACGAAAATATAAAGATTCAGGGCAAGGACACACCCAGACAGCAGGGCCATATATACACGTTAAAAAGCTGTAGTGTGATGCAACTAATGGATAAACTGATGTGTGATCTTCCTCACGCTCATAAATTATTACAACACAGTCAAAGCAATGTGATTATTATTTATCTATAGTGGGTGAATCCATATAATTTCCCCACACTGAATGTGTGTGTGAGTGATTTATTATTACATTGGGGAGGACACAAGTTGTTTACATTGTTAGATTACAGGGACCAGCCTCACTGAGGGACAAAAAGCAAGGTCCTATAACAGGAAACATTAAGGGGGGGGTGTATGTTAGATTTATGTAAAAGGCACTTGTGGTTGTGGCTGGGGCATCACCAGGAAACAAATTAAAGCATCAAGTCCTGGCAGTGACTGCTCATGTGAGAGCTCCAGAATAAACTGAGCAAGCATGACACAGATTCTAACAGTTACTTTCAGAGGTATTCAAAATACAGCAGACCAATTAGTCCTTCCTCTGTGAAGGAGACACATCAGGCTTCCTTTTCTTTTGTAAAATAATATGATCCACAATAATGTACAAATTCTCAATCCTATATTTGAACAGATGCAGACGTGTTTCCCCATTTAGTAACTGAAAAATAACTAAAAGACATAAAAACTCATGAGTATGTCCAACAGTATGGGTGAAGGGGTTTGTAGTTCTCGTTCTTTGCCTGGCGATGGCAGCATAGTGACATGTTTGGATTTCCCCTAAAGATCAGGAATAGTTAACAAGGAAATAAATGGTAACCTCATCCTCTGAGCCTTTGAGCAGTCTGGTAAAAGTGAAACATAAAAATGCTCTTATTTGCTCCCCTTTCCCCCTCCCCCTCCCAGTCTGTCCTCTTTTGAGGAGGAATTGTAAGGACTGCTGCCCATTAAGGAGTCAGTGAGAGAGATGTGTTGAAGCAAGGCCAGCTCAGCTCTCAATCTGAAGAATGTGTTGGCATATACAAGGGGCGCCACTCAAATGGAGCTTTAATTCATTTACACAAAAACCAGAACAATCGTAAAAACAGACCTCGCTGTTGAGCGCTAACAGCTTAGGTAATCAAGGCTGGGGCACAACTTCCTCTAACCTAAGAGAGAGTCTTTTATAGGGTTTTTATTTTCGTTGTATTTTTGAACATTGAATGTAAGGAAGGAAGGATAACACGTGAGCTGCGTGGTTGTGTGTCAGATGGTAGAGGTGGGCCGTGGGTGAGCCTTTGATGTGTCCAGCCAAGTTTCCCCTATTGACAGCAGCTGTTATGATAAACACAACGTCTAGTAGCAACAGACGCTCCCGAGATGGTTCCCCTCATCTCCTTTCCACACTCCTCTCCTTCTTTGTTTCTCCTTAGGCTGTGTTTTATTGAAGGGAAATTGAAACAATAGCCCCGCCAATCAGCAGGCCAGCAGCAGCTCTGCCAACCTGACAGTAGGTCAGACAGACTTTGATGTACCAAACGCATACCAGGCAGTATTCTCACTGAGATGTTTCCACTGTTGGTGAATGAGGGAGATTGAATTCTGCATGGCCATCAAAATTATGCATCAAGCCTCTGGAGTAACCAAGAGATTAGGCCCCATGACTAACTAACATGCTGAATGTGCTCTAACTTTTTTACTGTCCCAACAAATGATCACATTTCCCTTCGTATGACCTTTCCCATAAACGCTTTCAGATTAAAATACACATTAACCTCCATCTGACCACACTGTCATATGACATGCTATGCCATTAATGTCAAGGCATGAAAAGTCCTCACAAGGTATAGAAGGTTCCATTCACAAATAGAAGGGGATGTCAGAGAGACAATATCCAAGATGAAGAATGGAACATCCATAAGTATATCAGTAAGATTCCCCCTCAGGACTAATAAAGTAGAAAAATCCTCTGGCTTCAGGAGAGGCTGATGGGGAGGAAAGGGAAATCATTTGAAAGACCAAGCCCCTTCTTTTGATATGTCATAGGCCTAGGAAGTGGCTAATATAGAGAAGTCCTATACCAGATAATAGAAAAGGTGGCATTGAAGCACAGCAGAGGCATTGGTCAACATTATTAGGGCCTATCGCAACAGATCCATAAAGGTAGGCGTTCACCATGACAAACAGGACCCAAAGCGCAGGCTGTTAGATGCAAGCTGACATGCAAAACCAAATGCCCAGGCTAGTGCACAGGAACATCTGTGCTGAGATTAAGTCAGAGGTCCCTCTGGTACACACCAGAAGTGGCTTTAAACGACAGCACTAAGATCCTGTGAGTTGACAAAGAGCAGAGAGTGACAGTTGTGATAAAAACTCTAATCCCTGCTGACAGTAGCATCCGGAACAAGGCGCATTGAAAAGACTGAAAAATACCAGGGAAGGAGCAAGTGGAACAGATGTGGACCGTGAAGTCCAAATTTGTTCGAGCATTAATAAGAGCATTAGATGCTGTGTCCCCTAAACTGGAAGAGCGTCTTCAGCAGATTCAAGGCAGAACACCTGAAGACAGCTAAAAATGCAGTGCAAAAACTCCTAAACCTATTATAAAGCAGACGAGGAAGACACATGCCAAACCCCTCACACAGGACAGGGGGGGATTTAGAATGCACACTTTATTTACAATTTACATACACAAGCTGTTATAGGATAACCTAGGTCATCATCTCACTGATTTTCATTTGAACTGATGTTTTGACAAGATTTTTGGGCATTATATGAATTAGATACAGACCAAAACTGTCCTGTTACATCTACTGTACGGTAATACATAACTGATTTAATTTATTGTCAGCAAATTCCACATTGAATTTGCTGACAATAAATTAAATACCCCAAACATATAAAAATGTTCTGAAATCTTGGTTTAAATTGTAGATGAAGATTCACTTCGGATCAAGAGGGAAAAAAATTCAATCTGCTCATGTGAATTCAAAAAGATATGAGGCTCCCATTTGAAGGGAACCTTTTAAATGTGAATTCAAACGTTTCAGCATCTCTATCAGTGATAATAGTTTGAAACAAAACTGCTCAACTTAAAGTCTCGGTTTTGATGCTGTAAGAATGTAAAAAGAAAAAGTAAGTGTATCTTACTTTAAATTCACACTTTCTGTGCCAAAGCCAACTCCATCGAACCCTGAAACTTTTTAACAATAAGAATGAAAAGAAATTAGTCAATGCTGTCTTTTACTAATTCTCAGCCACCCGGTTTTGCTCATCAAAGTGCTGTCAGATCTTGTAAGACGATATCATGCAGCTTTTGGTTTCCATGATCTTTGGTTCGCCACCACTATGTCCTGTCCATGTTGTTGAGTGAAGGTTTGTGGAAGGGTTAGAGCGTACACTACACACACACACACACACACACACACAATGTGGTCACGACAGGCCCAAACCACAGACATCCATGTGGAACGAGTCAGTGAACGGGCCTTTATTTCCACTGAGCTGCTCAATGAGTGAACTAACTTTCTCAAATTTTGTGTCACTTGTTTTTTACTCACTCATTTACTTAGATGTCCATTGCCAGCTCATACTCCCAAAGGTGATTGATTTAATGTGCTTCACTAAGTTGCTTTTGTCCACTTTGCACTCTGACCTCCTTACCTGGAGAGTTTAGTTTGTCTGCACTCTGACCTCAGATGGAACCATCTCAAGATGGCTAAATGCCAGAGAGGAGCAGGCAGCCTATTTTGCCCTACTGTACTTGTCGGACACACTGATTGGGTTATTGCGTGTGTTTTGGAGTAAACAGGTACTTCCCCCACTATTCAGGAGCTCTGGCACAGCCGATGTGTGCGGAGGTACTCAAAGATCCTTTTACATTTTCCACTTTCCTGGAAGCACAAGCCTTCAGTGTTGTGTGTGTGTGTGTGTGTGTGTGTGTGTGTGTGTGTGTGTTTATATATGCATGTGTGTGTGTCTCACCATGCAGGCTTTTGTATAAGGATCAAAATCTGTTCTCAATATGAGTCAAGTTAGTGTAAACTCTCCATCTCTACTGACTGTTAGACTGTTAAACCCTATACCTCTGTTGTTTGATTGTACCACATGTTTAAAACTTTATGAGGTGTGATTGGAATGGTTAGTTCAATAAAGACTCATCTATCCCTTGTGAAACTAGCTTAGGAACGATAAATGCATTGTGTTGGAATATCATGTTGCCAGTTCACCCCATCTCTATGCTCGTCACACATGTCTCTCCACTCTATGTCCCAACATGTACCCTAGAGCACACACACCAAAGCCCCCCACTGGCATCAGTCAATCAGTGAGTCAATCCATCATGGGACATTTGTGCTGATGAGAGGAGGGGGGAACAAAAACAGTTGAGAAAGGGAGAATAGGACAGACGTTGGGGTAGAGGTGGAGAGCAAGGGAAGGAAAGAAGGTAGAGCCCTGATCACAGTGATGGATGAGGGAGAAGATGCTGGTTGATAGCTGCGCTCCTTCCATTTGAGTTGCTTTCTGAGCCTGGTAAATCGTGCATATCAGATTGCTGGAGAGTGGGGACATCAGAAACCCAGAGTGAGATGTAAGCAAAGTATTTTCTTCCAAAATAAAAGTTCCGTCTCGGTTAGTAGCAAAACGCATGAGAAATCCTGCATAGCCACAATTCACCGTTTTGGTTTCATATCGTGAAAACATCAGACAAAAGACTGAAGGAATTATGCTTGTCAGAAATCAGTGGAACTCAGACAGAGAGAAACCACAATACTGTCATGTTCTGGGTAAAAAAAGCTGAAGACTGGCTTAATGCAGATAAGAGAATGCTTGGATCTGTAACAATGTACGACAGACCTTGCCACAACAAGGCTATTAGTTTACCAGAAGATGAATATCAGAAATGTTAAAGAAAATCTATTGATCCAGTCTTAAAAAGAATTTATATGTGCTGTACACGGGTGGATTGCACACTAATGCAGGTAGCAACAATTCTATCCCCAAACAAAAACAAACAAACTTGATCACTATCACCACCTAATGACCTCTGGAACATGATGGAGAAATTGCATCTGAGAAAAAGTGGAGAGAAGAAAGAGAGTAGATGGAGCCAGTGGAGTTGAAAAAAATGGAAAAAGAGGGAAAGCAAGAGAGGAGAGATTTCCCCTGCAGGCTTATGTGGCTGGCTGGCTGTGTGCTGCTGTTCTGTTAGGCGGCCGTGGCTGGCTAAATAAACAATCCTAATTGGCTGTGGAGCCCCACTAGTCTGGGGTTTCACTCGCTTTCATCCTCGGGAAGCTGCTGGGAAGCTGTGGGAGAGCTGAGGTGAGGCATCATGATAAACACACATGTGCTCAATCACGCACACTCATGAGAGCCTGCAGACAGACATGCATATATAAGGTGAACCTTGAACACATGAAGGATGCATTTTTTTTTTTATTATTCTCTCTTTCTGTTCTCATGTAGATTGTGATACATGAGAACATGTGAGTGAGTTGTTGTGAGTGGCCTCCCCTGCCTGCAGTTTAACTCACAGGAGAGCAATGTGACCACCTGCTCGGCACATCTGGGGATGAGCCACCCACATATGAATGCACACACACTTCCCTGTGCTTACTTAAATAGATGCACTCCCAGACATTATGCACAATCAAAGATATGATTCATACCACAGAAATACTAACAGACGCTCAGACAAACACAACAGCATATTCCTAGATGTAGCTCACACAGCCAAAACCCAGATGACTAAGTACACTGCATTATGGCACACAGATCTGGATCATTTACAGCACAGCAGACTTTATTCATCATGGACCATTAGATTCATCTGTTGAGGTTTGGTGAAAAGATTAATGATCTCCTCTTTTAACAACACGGTTCAGCACAAAACACAATATTTTGCAGTATCTGAGACATCTAGTGAATGAGTGAAGTGTCCCCTTTTGTTCAACCAGTGCCAACTTTAATATGGAAGGTGGACGTCAAGATAGATGTCAAAGTCAATGGCCTTTTCCTGTGTGATGTAATGAGACATCGTTACTGTATGTGTTGCATCATCTCAGAAGTAACTAATTAAGCGTAGCGACTTTTCTGCAGTTGATGACAACTAAAAACTCACAGTGACCAAATTGAAATAAAACAGCATTAGAGTTTAGATTTCGCCTTCTGTAACTCTTCCATATTCTATGTCATCCCTCAACTGGGACAATGGAAATGTGCGTGTGTCTTTTTGAGTTTTGTTTTTGAGTACTGACTTCAGAAATTCTCTTTTGTATTGCATCGCTAAAAAGAGATTCTACGACTTTGATCAGTCAAAAATAAATCGTGTTTCGATAAGAAATCAAATGGTTCTGTGTTGTATTTGTTTTACGTAGAACTTGTTGGTAATCAAGCTGGTTGTTTCTTGTAAAATGCTCAAAAGCTTAACTGTGAATTTAAAATTTAAAAATTTTATATCACATCATCAGAAGGAATTTCTGTATGCACCCCTGAATGTATCACCCCTGTATGTATCGACTGATTTCCACTGTCGTTGTAACTTAACACAAGTAGCTCAAGTGGTAAAGAAAATGTAATCATTTTATTATTCTTCATCAGCCAAAATGCCTTCAGCATATTTTCAGCTAATATGTTTTTTTTGTTAGAGGCAGGTCAGATGATGTGTTGACAGACAGACATTACAGACAAAAACATGTAGACGATTATCCCGTGGATCTGATAAAGATGAAAGTTGAACATTAGAGATAAAACAATGGATTTAACACACAGCTGGCTGTCATGGTGGAAACGGTTTTGAGTCAACAAGAGAATGGCAACTTTTTATCCCGCTGCTCCCCTGCTCCCACAGCCAACCTTTGCTACTTTGTTTAAGACACATGGTCGGAACTTGCCGGCAAAGAGTTTCCTGAGGAAAGATAAGACCTATAAATACCAAAGACAGCCTTTGCAATGTGATGGAAATGTGTTGTCTGAGAGAAAGAAAGTAGAGAATAGAGTCTTTTGCTCTCACGACTCTGGCCCTTATCCCAGTATGGCTCCAGAGAGGGGATTGTGAAAGCAGTTGTCATGATGGAGAGCAAAAAAATAGAGAAGAGGAGATGAGGTTGAGAGAGGTGACAGGAGTTTCTCTTCAATTTTCTCCTTTCTTGGCTTTGAAACAAACGGATGGGACAACTTGACAGATTCAAAATGTCAAAGTATGATTTATAAGTGTTGTGTTGTGAATATGGGTATTTCAGTGATGCACTTCGTAACAGCAGCAACACGAACTAGAAAGACATTACTACACAGAGATTGTTCCACAGAGCAGCACAATGACAGTGCTAACGAGCTGATGTTTGGGAGGTATGATGTTAACCATCATGTTTAGCACACTGGATAACAAAAAAAACACCAACAACCACTAACATCTGTGTTTTGTCTTCAGAGGGGAGGGTATAATTGAGGTACAGTCCTGCATTAAATTACACTGCAGCACTCTCTTTATTCATCATCTCCAGCCCTTATTGACTGTAGTGCAAACGGGACACCCAGGTGGTCAGATGCCAACTTTAGATGAGAATGCTTTGCTTGGAACAAGCAACCCGTCCAGGGTCTACCTCACCTCTCGTCCGATGGCAGCTGGGATAGGCTCCAGCCTCCCAGAGACCCTCAATTGGATTAAGCGGATTTAGTAATTGGATGAATGGGTGGATGTTTTGCTTGGAGCTACAGCATTCAGCACATTTACAAAATAAGTTTAAAAACACACATTTACTGTGAGAAATATTTCACGTGCTGGCTCTTAAATTGACAGGGTCTCCAACCAGAGGGTAAAAAGAGATGCTTTGCAATGATTTAAACTATTTTCATGACGGCTGACAGCTTGTAGCCGCCATGCAGGTCTGTAGGTATGACTCCTATGGTCCAGTCAAGATTATTGAAGTGATCTTCTTTGAAAATGCTACTGATTAAAATGTATGGTCTACCATAGTCTTCTGTCTTTTTCTGTTGTGGTGGTCAGGAGGGGAATTCTTGGAAGTGTTATTCGAAATGTACAGCTCCAGCACACATACAAGAGTAACTTTGTTGATTCTGACAATGGAAAACGAGTCAATCAAACAGGTATTCCCGCATGTAAAAAACCTGCTTGAATGTAAATTAGCTCTAAACACAAATCAATCCCTGATAACTATAACATGAAAGAAGATTAATCATTTGCACTCCCTGCTGCAATGCTTTTATTTTATGTAAAGCACTTTGAACTGTTTGTACATGAAATGTGCTATACAAATAAATTTGATTTGATTTGATTTGATTTGATTTAAAAGCATTCATGTTATGCTTTTTGGGTTTCTTTCTCAGTGTGTTAGGTAGCTTTTTGTGAAAGAAAAATGTCTGCAAAATTACAACGCCTGTTTGAAATTTGTAGACCAGATTTTTCTTCTTCAACTCATTTTCATTCCTATAAAGTTGTATGAAGAATGGCTCATACAAAGGAGAAACGGTTACATCGCACTTAACCATTTTTGACCAGTCAATTAACCAGTCAAAACAGATTAAGTCTTACGGAGGGAAACTTTAAAGTGACAGAAGCAAAAACAAAGTGTAGTCTGCAAGAGTCACTCCATATTTAAGTTTTAATGTTAATGTTTTATGTTAATGTTTTATGATAAAACTGTGCTTCCTTCCAGCAAGAAAGATGACCAATTGTTGCCTCGCTGACTTCTAAGCATCCACTGGAAAGTTAAAATCCATTGTGGAAACAAGCTGTGAGTCAAAGAGCTGAATGTAAAGATGGCTCTGAACCAAGCACAGCAGCCCAGCTTGGCTCCATCCCTTCTGAACCCCCGCTCCCCTCTGACTACTGGCTCACACTCAGCACTTACACGGCTCCTCGCGTGACCAACACACCCCAGGAATCCACACAAGCCATGAGAGGAGATTCTGTATCCATATGCATATGTGAGTGTGTGTGTGCGCACACGTGTGTATGTGTTCAGGGATTTAAAGACTCCTTATACAAGCTGTGTGTACGTCAAGCACCTCGTGTATCAGACAGCACCTCTGCTCACTGGAGCAAAATGAACAGGAGACAAGGGGCTTTCCTACCTGGCTCCAATACCCTGTTCACACAGCACGAAGACACACAGAAACACACACACTAAACACATGATTATATGGGTTAAAGGGCAGAACCTGAAAAGAAAATACTCTCTCCTGACAGCTGGACAAGCATGTGTGTAAATGCGTTTGCCAGGGGTTGAGAGGAAAGGCTTCTCTCTGGGGCAAAACACAAGTGATCAGGCTCCAGATATCATGAAAAAAATACACACATGTATACACATACGTAAACGCAGACACATGTGCACAGGCAGTAAGGTGATGAAGAAAGAAGCAGGGACATGGGGTGGTTGTCGGTCATTCATTTAAAGGCGGGTAACAAGGAGCTAGATTATTTGACAGGGGCCAGGGTGGGCGGTAATCACTTTTTCCGAGGATCTCTCTGAAGATGTCATTTCATCAGCATTTCCCTGGCAGTGAGAGAGAAAGAGCGAAAGAAAGAGTGAGGGAAAAGAAGGAGAGGAGGGAGAGGGAGAGGGTGAGAGTGCGCTTCTTCCGAAGGCGGCAGGCAGCCAACAACAACAGACGACTCCAGTAGGTCGGCACAGGAAGGGGGAGGTGGGTGGGGGTGAGTGTGAGTGTGTGGATCCATGTGTGTGTATGGAGAGGGGGGGGGTACTGTTAAAGCCCTTATGTGTGCACCCTGCTCTCCTCAAGCGTTCCCGTTTGTTGTTGGCGAGCCAGAGGCCCTTTGGCTGGACCAGTCCCAGGGGAGTCGTTACACTGCATTCCTTTCCCATTATTCCAGGCGTCTCTTTACGAGCAGCACCATCCCCGGATTCGACTGGCCTTTCCTCTCGCCCCTGATGTCCTGTGTTTTCATCCTTGTCATTATTTTTTGGTTATTAGCTCCTGCTGCCCAGGCGAAAGATGGTGATGTGTCGGAGAGAAGGAGAAGGGAGGGGGCCCACAGCTGAAAGGTTTCTGTTACTGCAAAGCCTCAACGAGTGTGTGCATACATGTGTGTGAGTGTGTCAGACTGAATGTTTTCCTTCCGATCCCTAATCTACATCTTGGCAAATTTAAAATCCTCATAGGTTTTAGGTTATGAGGTGCAAATATGTATCAGTAAAATTGCTATATTTTGCAGTGAAATGAAAGAATCTGCTACAGTGAACAGGTGTCAATTTCATCACAGCAAAGCTCTACAGGGGGTCATTTATCACTTCTCCTTCCCCACATATTAACTCTCTTTGTTTCTCTCCTTTCTGGCTCTCCCCATTACTTCCTGCCCCCAGTTCAAATGTTCTCTTAGTCCTTCCTCTGCTGGGTCTCAGTGACCTGAGAGGAGCGGAATGTTCATCACAAGTATGTCATGACTTCTCAAAGTCTCCAGTGGGGGTGGTCAGGAGCCTCAGGCCTCGGAGGAACCTCCTGACTGACTGACAAGTACAGGTGAAAGTGGTTTGGGTCATTCTTGTGTCACCGAGGACACACACACGCACAAACACATGTGCATGCACATACACGGGCTCCAAACAGGCTATGCCTCTGTGGGAAAGAGGGGAAAGGTCAACTACAGCTGTGATGGGGTTCACTACAAGGGAAAGTTGAAGCTTCCTGACCCCAACGTCACATAGTGATATCCCATGACCATATTTAGTCCACAGCATCCACATTTTTTTCTGTTTTGCATTTGTGTGAAATTCAATTTCATCTGGACTGAGAAGAACACTCACTTAGTAGAAGAAAATAATCTTTCAGACAATTGATGCAAGGTTTACTAAAGGAGCAAAAAAGCATAAATGGATACTTCTCAGAAAATGTGCCCTAGGACTAGAAGCCAAAACCTAACTAGGTTTATCCTTTCTAACTTATTTTAGAGCCAGGTTTTGTTTTGTTTTTTCATACAGAGGAAACACATTCCTTAGTTGAACCTCTGACCTTGGAGAAAAAGAAGAAATCCCACAGAAGTAAATTTATGAAATGAATAACAATGACAAAGTCCAGGCGTCTCGCCACACATTACACAATCTCTCTCTGACCAACATGCTTCGCTCCTGATAAAATTAGATGATAAAGTTCCTTTCTTCAACCTTTTGAGATGCTTCCTGGTTCAACATACTGGTGACAGACCTCAAGAGAATTCACACACATGATATATTCCATATTCAGTTTCTGTTTATTTATTTAACAGTGTATACAGTTTGTAACCAACCACAGCTTCTGAGATGACTCTCCATCAAGGAACTGAACTCTTTGGCTTGATTTACGTCCTGTGTTACCTTCCTGTAATGGCATGTACACCCTCACTTCCTGCCTGGCAGGATACAGACATGTAGCTGGCAGCTAAACACAATTGTTATTTTTGGCATCAAAAGGTACCTGCCGCTTTCAAACCTTAATACACAAATGACAACTAGAAATGTGAGGACTCATCAGGGCTCTTTTGCTCACAGTACAGCGTACCCTGCCTGGTCAGGTTGAAAACCTCTGCCTGTTTCACATACTGCAACTTAGAGATAGATCCTAAACCTAGATAGTCAATAGATTTAAAGAAAACAAACACATTATTTGATATATTAGATATTTCCCTCAAAGTTGTTCAGCCATGCCAAAAAAAACAGTTGTCTCGCTCTTTGGGACGGACCTTCCTTCTTCAATAGTTCCCTTTCCAACAGTGTGTTATATTGTAAACTTGTCATCTTGGACCTCCAACATGATGTCATGAAATTGCACATCAGCATAAATTCCGTTCAATTGACTTTTATTTAAATAGCACCAAATCAAAACAAATGTCATCTCGAGACATTTCAAGTCAATGCTTCACGTGTATACAATCATAATCTAATCAAATCATATTAATTAAGATCCAAAAAAGTTCAGTTCATATAATTCCAATTTTAAAAACAAAAGTTGCCTTGTTAAGGACACCAAAAAATCATCTCAACTTCTCCTCAATTCAATCTCAAAGCAACAAAGCAACAAAAGAAAAGAAAAAACCTCCCTCTTAGCAGAGACAAACCTCCATAATATGGACTCTTTAAACCTAGTTGTGACCAAACAAACGAAGCAGGGTCTTTAAGCAACTTCAGCTCCTGGAATAACTATAAAGATACATTTTCTGATTCTGCTGAGCACATGTCCCATGATAAATCAGGGTAAAACAACAATAGTATTATAATAATCAACTCTAACCTATAAACGTATTCGTATGTCACAGAAAAAGCCCTGCTTGTACAGTATAAGAAGCAGCGTATGCGTGTGGTAATAACAAACACGCTGAATGACCCGTCTCATAGCATTGGACCAAAATACCAAAAAAAACTATGGATTTAGTCTTTGAGTTTCTCGTATTACATGAAGTTTGTAGGATAATGAATAATCTTTTTTTTTTAAACACAGAAAATACGGCAGGGCTTTTCTTTAGTGGAATTCACCATGTCTTGATGACAAATTATCGGTTGGCACATCGGTGTAGACTTGACATGTCACCACTGTCTTGGTGACACTCACAGCAACTGCATTCAAAGCTGTTTCATTGTATGTGCGCTGTGTGTTGAAGGAAGTCAACAACAGTTTCCATAACATCACGACCCATCGTGACCCCGCTTCCACTTTGTGGCCATCGGGGTAGAAAATGGCTCTTATTGTTTAAAAGTGATGTATCAAACAGCTTGAATCTTACATGAGCAAAATAGGATGTGAAATAAGATGACAGAAAGAGGAAGGAATTAGTACAGAGTTATGTGGCAAAGGGTTAGTGAAGAGTCGGCGCTGTCAGTCAGGCTTGGCCTGGTCAAGTCCACTCAGTCTTGAGGGAGAAGCCGTGTCACTCAAATATAGAGAAAACAGTAGGTGCAGCTGTGACATTTTGAATCGGAGGACTGAGCATTGACAGACACACCAGCTTAAGCAAATCAAAGTCTCTGAAGTGTAAAAGGATTTCACCGGTGTTAAAGTGAGAATAATCTCCTAATGCAGATATGGTCTGAAATAGGGAATTAGAAAAACACTTGTTTCATGGCACTGTTGAAATTGAGAGCCAGCTGCTTTTGGGAAGTCTTGAAATATAAGAACCTATAAGAACGTATGCCTAGAAACAAAGGTTCTGGACCGTGAAAGCCCATTTTTGGATAGATTCCTTTATCTATCCATCAGGATTTTGTTGAGTAGTTCCACAGAACAGGTTAAGAGCATGATTAATCTTGGTTGTACAAGTTTTAGCTTTAATGCTTCTGTTAAATACGCTTCACTGCTGGCTTGGTTAACGGAGATACATCTGTTACAGCTACTTTTTTGCTCTAACATGCAATGACGTCTACAGTAAAGATGGTCCACAAGCGGACTGTCTGAACTTTATCTCCTCTGTGAATGCTTTTATTGTTTAAGCAGACTTTTTTGTGAAGTTTTACGGTTTGATAAATACTGTTATATATACTGTTATTTGAAATGATAAAATATCCATTGTGTCTGTTTTTAATATTTTCCTCTGACATGTCCAGTCCTCAGGAGATCTACATGGTGAAGTGTGGAGCCCTGTGGTGTAGCTGTAAAATAATGCCTCCCATATGGACAAGAAAGCACTGGCACAAACAGTGATGAATGTAAAAAGACAGTGTATACCCTGCATGTGCACATACACAAGTTTAAAAGAGTTTAATCATAGATTATAATCTATTGTGAAATCAGATGTATTTTCAATTCAATTCAATTCAATTCAGTTTTGTTCATACAACACCAAATCACAATATATGTCATCTCAAGGCACTTCAATAATACAGTCCAATTCAAGCCAATTAGAGTCCAATTCATTGTAATCATAATCCAATCATATCCAATCAAATAATTTAAAAATGAGTCCAATTCATACACACAGAGCCAATTAATAAAAACAATTTACAAGCGAAGGAAACCAACAGATTGCACCAAAACTTCATGCATGAGCATGCATGAGATGACTGTGGAGAGAAACAACTCCCTTTTAACAGGAAGAAACCTCTGGCAGAACCAGACTCAGGAAGGGTGGCCAACCGCTTCGATCAGCTGGGGTTTGAAAGGACAGAAAAGAGGGGACAACAAACACCATTAAAAAGATACCTACGGAGACAGAGAAACACAAGTTAATGAAACAATAATGCCAAATGTACATCATGTCATATAACATAATAATATAATAATATAATATGAGAAGTTAAACGGTGGAAAAAAGAGAGCAAAGTAAGGAAAGGTGTGACATAAGAGGCCCACCCAGCAGTCAAAGCCTGTAGCAGCGTAACTATGGGATGTTTCAGGGTCACATCCCTAACTATAAGCTTTATCAAAAAGGAAAGTTTTAAGCCTAATCTTAAAGTTAGAGAGGGTGTCTGCTTCCCAGACATACATTGGCCGCTGCATATGTGAGGAGAAAAATGATAAATTCTGTTCTGAATTTAACAGGGAGCCAATGAAGAGAAGCTAAAACTGAAGATGTGCTTGTAGTCTGACCAAGCTATTGGTTTCATCCGGTTTCATAGATAAGTACAGCTGAGTATCATCAGCATAGCAATGAAAATTTATGCCATGCTGTCTAATAAGCCGCTGTACTTGATGATACATCAGTGACAATAGTGGGAAGGATTCCATTGATCTTCTCTCTGATAGAAGCTCCAGAAATCATTACTACTGAGAGTTAAAGGAATACAACAGAGCTCAGACTCTTCATCAGCCACAGTGCTGAAAAGAAACCTGGGATTGATCTTTTTCTCTTAAATTAATGATAAATAATAAGCAGTTCTAGCTTTATGAAGGGCTTTCTTATACGTTATCAAACTACCTTTCCAAACTAATGGGAACGGCATTGTCTCTCCAGCTTTCTTGCAGTCTGCTTTAAAGCACGCAGCTGTGAATTATACCAAGGAGCCAACCTCTTCTGACTGATTACCTTCTTTTTCAGAGGGGCTAATGTTTATCCAATGTTGTATGCATTGAAATTATAGTGCTGTCAACAAGAGAGTCAAATTTTACCGGAGTAAAATTTAAGTAGCTGTCCTCTGTTATATTAGCACATGACAGTGAAGAAAAGGATGATGGAATTAAGTCTTTAGATCTGGTTACAGAATTCTCTGATAGACACCTTCTATATGTAAATTTCTTCTCAGAAGCTTCAAGTAGTGCAAACTCAAAAAATGGTCAGATAAGAAAGCGTTATGAGGGAATACTGTTAACTGTTTAGTTTCAATGCCACAAGTCAGCACAAGATGAAGAGTATGATTAAGACCGTGAGTAGATCTGTGAACACAGAGAAAATCCAATGGAATCTCATATAGAATTAAAATTAATATTTAGGCTTTCATTTTCAACAACTACATGAATATGACCAACGATATCAGCAATAGAAAAGAAGAAACAAGAGGAAAGCTATATTATGCATTGTAGCAGCACGTGGTCTCTAAGTTTTTTTTTTTTCTGTTTGAAAGTTGTATTGTGATATAAATGTATCGCAGAAAAATCACAAGGCCTCCAAGCTGCCTTTCATGTAATTGGTTGGTATTGTTACACAATCTTTTCAACTCTCCAACCTCCACACTACACTACACACACAAACATTGTCCATGCGCTCCTGCTGCCTCTGTCATCGTCTCACTCTGACAAAACCCCTGGATACCCTACACTACCCAACAAGAGTTTTCACATATGGATAAAATATGGGATTATTCTATTCAAATATGTTATAAACTGGATTCCTTTTCACCTCTTGTCGTTTTCAACATAGCACACATACACACACAATCTACCACCACAGAAGCAAAAGTTACGATCTTGGTATGATATGAGTTATGAGAAGAAGGATTTCTAGAAGGATTTTGAATTAATCCATTCATTCATTTCACACAGAAAACCAAAATGTGATGATAAAGATTTTCACATGCCAAATCATTCTTTGTATTTTTTTTTCCATATCTGACTCCTTGCTTCCTGACTGTTTTTCTTTTGTTCTTCCTCTCAGCTGTGATTTGCCTGGATGAGCCTCTGGCTGCAGAAGGGGGGATTTCCCAGATGATGCAGTACCTAGATTTGACAGTGCAAGGCAGTATTGTAAATATGTGCTGAGGGAACATCATTGGTGTTTTCAATGAGTGAATTTAAGGTGAAAACAGAACTATTTGAATATGGACCATTAAAGCACGTGTATGTTAATTATTCAATGGAAAACTGAATGTCTTTGCACTCGTGTCCCCTTCTTTTTCTTCTTTTCTGTGTCAATGGTCAGTGTAAAAGGCCAGAATCATTCAGGAACTCACTTGGAAACAATAAAAAATTTGAAAAACAGCCAGAACCGGTTGAAATTCATAAAGAGGTTTTGTGATAGATAGATAGATAGATAGATAGATAGATAGATAGATAGATAGATAGATAGATAGATAGATGTTTACTTCTGTTTGGATTTGTTACATGCTAGATGGTAAATCAGAAGTCCTAATTCAACACAAACTGGAGAGGAACCAGGATGGAGGAACTGTTAGAAACGATTCTTTGTGTGATGAATATTCCAGGGCTTGAGAGAAGTATCATCACGTTTTGATATGACCGTCTTTATGCTTGGTGTTTTGGAAATTTCACTGTGATAGCATGTTGCATTTGGACTAAGTGTATATATGTATGTACCATGCATTCTTGTGCACAAATGATATGTTCTTCGAAAGTCGCCTTTGCACTGTTAAATGTTGCTTTTTCTTAGTCGTGGACTTAACTTAGACTACTCACACACCATAAATCATATTTTTATACAGTTGTGAATAATTTGCATATATTTTTCATAAATGTCATGAATCTGGGCGAACTCCTTTACACAGGGACACTTTTAGTGATTCTTGACACAGTATTGGAATCGAGTTGAGTCTCCTTGACTCTCTTTTGCCTATGGCAATATTTAACGATGGCCTGAAGCATAAAATTATGTATGCCGCTCAGGAATCTGTGGCCAAATTTGTGATAGTTTTTTTCTATAGCTGCCTCTGAAAATGAGCATATACTGTGTGCGCGCGCTTGTGTGTGTATTTATATAAATATATTTCGGACAGGAACAAAAAGTGCTAGAAGTCTACTTAAAGACTTTACAAAGTCACAAATGAGAAGCAAAGACTTCCTATGCGCTTTACAGATCCGTGGAGGAAAGATGATTTTGTGAAGTTTTCACCAATTATTGCTATAACGGAGTCTTGGATCCCTGCATGCGGGGAGTCTGTTTAAATACACGGCTATTTGGAAGTTAAACTGTGGATATGATCACGTCTTTGACGCATGGATAGCTTCAGCGGGAGTGTGTGCTCATAATCCGTGCAACTGGGGGCTGGCAGGGGGTGTGGGTTGTGTTTGGGGTGTCAAAGCGGGTCCCATGAATTGGGGATGGCGCTGTGTACAGTGTGAGCGAGTTAGCAGCCAAAGTTGCACAGCGCAGGCAGAAAAGTTCGCTGGATAAACGACCAGTGATCTCAAGTTCTGTCATGTGGATGTCCAGTACAAACAAGCGGACCGCACACTTCAAATAACAAGGACTTCCGTTCTGTTGTGTGGATGTTTTGAGTGAATTTCTCCTTGTTCCTGAAAAATAGCACTTAACGGTTTGCTGGCTTCGCTGCACGCTGTTGTTTCAATGGACTGTCGTCTGTCTTATCATTCTGTAAGTTGGACAAAATTTCATTGCATGGTTGGAGACAAGTGTTTATCGCGAGTATGACCTAGCTGTGGACCTTATGCCATGTAGCCTTGTCTTGGGTGTTTTAAAACAATGAACTCCTCCCGTGACCAGGAACTGGCACCCTTATCTCGAAAACACCGACTCATGGCTGCAGCAATGCCCGGTGAAGACAGCCCATTGCCTCGTAACGCTTCCAGGACTGAGCGGAACGGATTAGGTGGTCTTGTTCACTGTTTTATCTGTGGAAGCGGAGTTACACCGGGGAAGGAATTAAGGTTACAAGTGACATATCAGAAAGACAGGTTTCCCTTTTTCCCGTTTCTCCAAAATCAAGAGCCAGCCCCGGGTGCGTGCGAACTCAGCCCGGATGGACATGCGCTGGTGTGCGCCGTGTGCCACTGCTTTCTGACGGAGCAGTGGAACTCCTTCGAGCGGAGCAGGACGCCCATTGAGAAGCGCATGTACTGGCTGAAACGACCCTACCAGTGCGACTCTCGGCGGATCCCACAGGAGTGGAACATCTCTTATGATCTGGAGAGGAGAATCAGTGTCAGCAGCCAGAACTACGACGGGGGCGCAGAGTCTGACTTCTCATCTTTTTCTGAAAACGAGAACATATCAGATCAGGAGATGGATGTAGTTGACAGTGTCTGTGTGAGCAAAGACAAGTGTCTGAGGGCATCAGGCAAGTCGCCAAGAGACAGTAGCAGGAAAAACAATGTCATCAGTATTAAAAACAGCCCGGATTCACAGCAGGCTGTGCGCTACCCGGTGGGTGTTTATGGGGTGCAGGGATCGCCCAAAGCAGACAGTGTTCAGCCGGCGAGGCGCGGTACTAAAATTATGAATAATGTCTGTCAATCGTCAGAATCTCTGGCAAAGTCCCAGGAGAGATTCCCTCAGCGATGCTATGACAGTCCGCTCTCTGACACACCTGTGAGAGACAACGGGGTCATTATGCGCAACAGGCGATGGCTGGAAGAGGAGAATGTCAGACATGTGGAGCCGCGTCAGATCCAGTGTGTTGACGACAGCAGCTGTGCTCCGTCCAGACATCCATCTCTGCTGCACCGAGGGAGAGCCGAGGATAACTCTAACGCTGCGCTGAATTTTGGTGGCATGGCTGCTGTCACCCCTAAATGTAACATAGCAGTTCCCAGGGAGAATAACTCTGACAACTCAAATGAGGATGAGATTAACATCACAAGTGATGATGACAGGGACATGTGTGGCCTTAAAACAGGCTCAACATCCCAGCTCAGACCTGTCACAGACCTTTTAGCCAGAAAGAGTGCCCAAGCACATCACACTGCAAACTCCAGATCGGAGGAGTGCGTGTGCTATATCTGTGGCACTGGGCTCAGACATGATAGCCAATATACAGTCAGTGTTCAGAAACAAGAGAAGGCACAGGGAGAGCCCTTCTTTCCCTTCCTGTGGCTTCACTCAGCTCCCCGAGGTGCGGTACCTATTAGTCCGGCAGGTACCACACTTGTGTGTGGTAGCTGCCACACGTCTCTCATGCAGCAGTGGCAGAGCTTCCAGCTGGCTGATATACCTGTCCTCCAGCGCCTTTATGTTGTCCCCCTCAACCAGACTTCTGGTGCTCTTCATCCTTCCAAGCCCACACCTCTAGAAGGAAAAACGCCAGTGTCCACAGAGTGCACAACTGAATCTAAGGCTTCTAATGAAGCCTGTTTTCTCTGTGGTCAGGAGTGTAGAGGAGATATGAGAGTAATTTATGCACAAGCTGGTGTAGGCAAATCCCGCAGTGTGATGTACTTTCCTTTTATTAACATGTTGCCTTGCCCGCCTAATGCTCAGGGAGTGAGGAACGGCCGTGTGCACTGCTGCCCACAGTGCCATTCAATCCTGGAGGATATCTGGGGTGCATATCGACTCAGCCTCAGCGAAGATCTCATCACATCTGTCAGCTCCTTCCTCGTCAGGTACCATGCTTCTGTGTCTGTTGACGGGTCTGGACTGGTCCGCTTTCACACAGGGATGACCTCGCGCTCCAGCAGCTCCATGTCAGTGTGCTACCTGTGTGGAGCTGAGCTGAGCACAGGAGGAGAATACCAGCTGCATGTCAACCCACCTGGTCGCTGTGGGGAGAAGGAGCCTTTCTTTCCATTTCTCACAGTCCACCCTCCTGCACCACGTGCCAAGCCAGTTGACGCCACAGGCCTGGTGTCAGCTTGTAACCTTTGCTACCATGACTTGCACTCTCAGTGGGCCCAATACGAGCGCAAGGGCCTGGGACCCTCCACCCCTGCCCCTTCGAGCTTATCCAGTGCTAATCCCCAGCCACCAAGCTCCCCCTGGGCCCGTCAGTACAGCTGTGAGTCTTTTGTGTGTTTCTTCTGCAGACAGGAGCATTGCAGGCAAGGTAGGCTGTGTGCTGTCACTGTGGCCCGGCTACCTGTGTTCTTGTACGCACCTCACAGCCCTCGCATGCTCCTGGTGGATGATGGTAGGAGGCTGGTGATTGGCTCTTGTGCGGAATGCAAGGCTATGGTGCAGGTGGGACAGAACATGCAGCAGGACAGGGCTAGACTTGGACCTGGAGCCTCAGTTGTGGGGGGGAAAGATGAAGAGTTGGCCTCGCCACACTCTGGACACAAGGTAAGAACAAAACAAGCAGCTTGATGTGATGTCCCGGTTCTTTTTTACTTTTGTTCCACCCAGTGAACTCGTAAGCTTGTCTAGAATCACACTTTCCTGTCACCTGTTAACCCCCCTTCCCTTGACAGGGGAGTGCTGACTGTGTCTTCCCTGATGCCATCTCTAAATCTAATAACAAGTGGTGATAAGGAAATGCAGGGTAATCATCATATTTGAATGCACTGATATAATCAGTTTAAAGCTGCTCACTGGCCAGTGCAATACTTATTTCTGCTTTGGACAAAAGAATAATTCTTGTGTTTGTGCATGTGGCAGGAGACTCAAATATTTTCATCAGAGCTCACTTTTACAAACAACAGAGCAAAACTTTGGGGACCTGAAGGCCAAGGCCCACTGTTTGCTGTGTTTATGTTTATTTGGGCCTATTGCAGCAGCTGCCATTGCATGAGAGGCAGGGTACACCCTGGACAGGTCACCATGCACGCTCACACTCACTCCTAGGTTCAATTTAGAAATGCCAATTAACCTACCATGCATGTTTTCTGATGGTGGGAAGAAGCCAAAGTACAGCGAGAGAACCCACAAATACACGGAGAGAACATCCAAACTCCACAGAGAAAGGCCCCAAGTTGAGATTTGAACCAGTAATCCTTTTGCTGTGAGGTGACATTAGTTACCACCACACCACTATGCAGCCCAATTCCTAACCTATTAAGTGGATTTCTAAAAGCATTGAGTAAAATTTAATTATTCTGTTAGTTTAAATCTTAATTACCTCACTTCTAGAACTGAGTCATTAATCTAAAAGCAATAAATTATCGATAATTGATTCTTCTTTGCACCATGAGACAATCATCTTCCCTTTAGTGAGTGTCAAGAAGACAATATTACTCCCGTTTGCCTCACAATCAGTTATGGAAAGACAATTCTGTCTAATTTAGCTACTTTGGCACTGATGTGTGTTTGATGACATTGCATTACATCACAGCTATTGTGTGGTGCATTTAGATTTTCTACTGGTTTGAGTTCATATTCATGACAAACTATGGTAATAGGTCATTTTAATACTTGCATAAGTGTTCCAGATGGGCTGGCTCAGTGAACAGTACATCTATACACTTCCTCTGAGGAGAGATCGTTCTGTCATCATTCACTTTATGGTCTTTTTCCTGTTTGTTTTTTTTCAGTTTTGTTTCTTCTACATTTCTCTCAATAGCACAAAAAGGGAAGTCGATTGCAGAGCTCTGATTTTCCAGATGATGGTTAACTAAGTTGTAGGCTGTGGGGCTAAATGGAGGAACATTTCAGAGCACTTGAGGATGGTGATGTGTAAATGAAGAGCTGAGGAGTATTTAGACAGCCAGCTGGCCCTATGGACACATCTCTTATGCAAACAAACCCTGACTGTCTGGCCACGCAGGACATGTGAAGAACATCTGTGGATGCCATTCACACGCAGAAGCCTCTGTGCTTTGCACACTCACACCAGCTGTCTGGAGCTGTCCAACCAATTCTTTCTGTCCTTAAAAAGTGTTTGGATTTGCACTATCATTGTTATAAGGTTTGTTTTTTTTTTGTCTGAGAATTCCCTTGTGGTATTGTAAGATAGGCTCATGGCAATCACATGGGAGATTATGATTATGGAATTTTTCTTCTAACTGCACATAGGGGATCATCACGGGAGGGGTGTAGGGGTGGGTAGAGTTTCAGGTGATCATTTTGGATTGGAACTCTTGCTGGTGGCAAAGTCAAGTTTGACCACACAGAGCTAATGATCTCATAGCTTAGAAGTGCCAGAGGTGTGGGGAAGGGATGGTGCAAAAGCTGCAGTATAACAGGTGCTTTGTCCTTTAGTGCCACGCTTTATACTTGAGAGCGTCTGTCATCGCTGGGGTTTGAGCTCTCAGGAGGAAGTGCCCATCTGGTTCCCCTTAGCTCTGCGTGCACTTACATACAGTATTTAATTCATTCTGCTGAGTCTTTCATGTTTTCAGACATGCCTTCCTCCCCCAAGTCTTTAAAATTGCAGCAGAAAGTTGAGAATTAATTTCTGTTTAAATTTGAGAATTTGGAGACATGACAACAACCAAGACAGAGACAAATTAAATCCTTAATCCCTTGTTATTCGTTAGGGTGTGTGAATACCTGTCTTGAAGTATTTAAGAGGTGTAAGATGCTGTGCTGTCTCACCTCCCTGCTTGGTTAGAAATGGATTAGTACATGAAATGAGATCCAGTACATGACACTTGCCTCCGTTAAAAGTAACACACAGACATAGACACAACCTTAAATGATGGATGGTCATCATGTTCTCTGTTCGGCTTCTATGTGGCTAATTAGTATGTTGGACAACACGGTTGTTGACAGGTGTGTAAGTATAGACCACCAGCCAGTGACCAGAGACGGGCGTCTGGTCAGCAGACATTTCACTTGAACTCAGAGAGAATTTCCACTGATGAAGTCTGTAAACTTGATACATAGAGTTTCATGAGGATCCTGTGGATGAATTGATATCTTTGTACAGTTTGAAAAGATGTAAAGAAAAAAAAAAGAAAAAACAACCTGCAGAAAATAGATTCTAAAAATTAGTGGTAAAAATAACACCACATAACAACTAGTGTAGTTGATGGTCAGAAATGGATTGTCCTGTGGCGGATGTAGCTCAGGAGGAAGAGCAGTAGCCTGGAAGGTTGGTGGTTCGACTACAGGCTTTTCGGGGCCAAATGTCGAAGTGTCCATGGGCGAGACGCTGAACTGAATGATTAGATCAAACAGCACTGTACAGCATGCTGCGTGAGTGAATGGGTGAATGTGACATGTTGTGTGAAAGCACTTTGAGGGGTCAGATTGACTGGAAAAGTGCTACACAAGTACAGACCATTTACCATATAATATTCCTAACTGTTTTTCATTTGCATAAAGTCTCCGACTTGGACTAGACTTTATATGTCATTCAGGGTATGCCAATGTATAGTGTACAACAGAACGAAATTAAGTTTCAGTGGCTCCAGAAAGAAAGTTCAATAAAAATTTAAATATTTATAGAAAGCAATTTGTACCCCAAAATGTTCTTTTCTTCACATTTGTTATGTTGCTTTGCCATGTTGCCGCCGTGACCCACTAACAAAAAAGCATACTTTGTTGCTCTACAACTTACTTTATGCATATTTTTTGCATCCACCAAAATTTGTGGGTCGGCTGGGGATATTTATTTGGATGCAACTTCCAATTTGCTCCACTAGATGTCAGCACATACTACACGCTGGTACTTTAAACATCGCGCCATTATTCTTCGATCTGTTCGTTTCTTTGATGCTTAGATTTTGATTTAACTTTTCATGAGAATTCAACTCTGTGGTCATTTTGGACGATGTAAAGTATGTTTTCATGCAGTTGCAGTGACGTGTGCTATCATTTTGCCCACCCCATTTTGACAATGCATTGCCATACAACCCCAAAACTTATTTCCACCTCAATTTTTCCACATCATTTTTAGATTATCACTCAGCTACTTTAAGTAGTGTTTTTTTATGCTTTCCATTTTAGTCCAAATGAGTCAATAAAGATCAAAGAGTGCTCAGGCTTTTGCACTTGCCACATGATCATGCATTGACGTTTAAGATTAACCCATATTTGAATGTCTGTTTAAGTGGTTGTATGTACTTCTTTTTTTTTTTCCTAGACTCAACAAAATAGGTAATTAGCTTGGGGGTTCCTGTAGCTTTTCATACAAATGCATAACTACTGATGACATGTCTAAGGTGGTTTTAATTTCATGGTGTTACTCTTTTCATGGCATATATAGTGCAGGGCGGTAGGTTTTACAGGGATACTTTTACTTTTACCTCAGTTTTATTAAGTTTTTTTGATGCACCTGCAGATGTGTGTGTGTGTTATCCAATTCATGCAATCCCCTGCAAGTAGTTTGCCTGACATACAAGATGCATCTTAGAACAGTTAAGTGCATCCTTCTTATTCTTAGAATTGACAATGTCCAAATATTTTTTCCTGAAATTGAATTGCCTTCTTAGTTTCTTTTATGCTTTCCTATGCTCTGAATTATGGCATTCACTAGGAAGGAATCGTAATATCTTAAAATCACACACTAATTGTCCTGGTTGTAAGTGTAAGTTAATAAAAACTGTCGTTTTTTTACGGATTTGGTTTGAATGATTTTATGCATGTGTTATACTTTACATTTTTAGATTCTTAACCATTGCACCATATTCTCAGAAAGGTGTCTGATCAATCATTCCATAACAATTTGCCCAAACATGCTGTCAGTCATTAAGAACCATATCCTAATTCAAGAAGAACAGGGTGTCCTCCAATAGATAAAGTGGCCCCCAGAGACTGGGACGTTTGGCTCAAGCCAAAATAACCCTGCAGTCAACAATGTGTTCTCTGTTTGTATAAGGACAAAGAGGACATTAAGAGTAAATTGATAACAAAGACTAAATGGTTTACACAATAGCGCTTTTTAAAACCTTCTTTAGGTTATGCAAACTGCTTCTTCAATGTGTTACTCATTCATAATACTCATTCAGACTTTCTCAACCTGTATATGTATGCACTTTGCAACACTTTGATACTTTAGCGACTGGATAGTGTAGTGGTAAGATTACCAAGTTTCATGTGGGTGATCTGGTTTTGACCCCAACACATGACGGGTATCTCCAGTAGGGGGTCCGTAGGCATGACCCCCTTACGCTATCTGCCTACCTGGGGTACGAGTGTAAGTCGCTTTGGATAAAAGCGTCTGCCAGAGGCATAAACATAAACTTTATAGTTCCATCACTTTTAACTCATTAATCACTCACTGATGAACATATAAGAAGCTCTGTGGGGTTCATTGTCTTGCACAAGGACACTTTGATACACCAGCTGTGGCTCGATTAATTGACCTTATGGTTGGAGAAGGACCTCTTTACCTGCAGAGCCACAGTCCTCATTTAGCAGTTTAAACATAAGTGATCTTGATCCACTCCAAAATTGAAACTAAGTTTCATGAAATACGGCCTGCTAGCTTTTGTGAAATCCTGTTATCCATCACCTTCACCTATAATGACGATATGTGTATGTGAGTCTGTACCTGCAAGTTATGTTTATCTTTTAATGGTGGTTTTCTAAGTGAAAGTTTTTAATGTCAGAGGAGTGAAAGCAAGGTCTGTTACAGAGTTCAGTCATTGATTTGTTGCATGTATAGCAGCGGTGTGTGGTATAAGTGTGCTTGTTTTCACTCTTTAGATACGGCTAATTTGAATGTGTTTATACATTTGTGAATATTGTGTGTTTAAGTGTGCTTCGTGTAAGCTGTTGACTGTTCTCGCTGTGCTGCCCTTATCCCTTAAAGGAGGTTGGTGTCGTCACAGTAAAAACATGCTGGCCTCCTGACAGTTTCACCAAGGAAGATTTATAGAGTAGTCTGAGAAGAAGTGAAAGAACAATTACACATCAAATTTAGATGGGATGTTGGAGAAGGAGAGGCAGAAATTATCCAGGGTGAATTATTGGAAGAAGAAGAGAGAAGAAGACTGTGTGGCGGAGAGAAGATGGGGGGGGGTTAATGGGATTTAAATTGCAGACAGAGGAAAACAGAAGAGAAGGGGCTCCTATTCTTATCGTTTAATCATAAAAGCAAATCTAACCGCAGAGTGTCATACCCAGAAAGGGTATTCTTTTAAAACAGTCAATCTAAAGCATGGTATTTGTTGTGGCCCTAACATATGGTGTGAGATCTCTTTGGGCGTACTTGTATATGTATGTAATTGTTTTGTTAAAACCATTCATATTGCGTGTAAAGTGTAAAGTTTCTACAGCTGTGCTGCCTTCCTCTCCCAGCAGCGCAGTCTGACAGACAGCCTAGCGTTTCAGAGGGAATCCTCTGGTATTTGAGGAGCTTAATTTCAAAGCTGCTGGAGGTGGGTTTTGATTAGCTCTTAAAGCTTTAATCATTCTCTTCCCGCTAGCCTTACTCAGTTCTGCATTCTTGCCCATATCTGAATGGAAAAAATGAAATGGAGGTGTTCCAGCTTTTCCTTTTATGATCAACCTGGCTAAACATGAACCTATTGCATGTGTAAGGCTACCTACCACACACAGCTCTGTCATGGTAAGGGTTTGACCTTGCAGGTTCTGGCCTTCGTATCCTTTGCGATGTGAAAGGTGATGTTTTGAGCTGACTGTGACACAGAATTCATCATACTGGAAAAGAAAAACCTTTGATCCCCTAAGAGTAACCGCCTGTCAGACTGCTGGCACATACTAGATTTGGTGCTGGCATGACCACTATGGTTCTGCATCATACCTGCATTTTGGGAGCTCAGTATAGGAATAGTTACATTACACGCCAAAGTTCAACGATGCGCTGTTTGCTGCCAGTCCAGTTAACATAGAAAACACATCATGTTACTTTTCTTGGAACCAGAATTATGTACAGTACAATCTCAATAGTTCTCACGCCATTTGACAGAGAATTTTCTCATTTTTTTTATTATTCACATGACCATTTTTTTCCCCTTTTTTTCTTTTATGTTATTTGATGTAGATACATGAAAGGACAAATCAGACAGACAGAGCCAGTCTTTCAGAGCTTTAACTCAATTTCACCATCTGGTAATAATTTTTTTACGATAGTCACAATATAATTGAAGAACTTACAGCTGCACAATCATTAAAGAAGAAGGTTCTTATTTAGCTAGTTTGCCATTCCTTCAGATATCAAATTGAATAATGGCACAAAAGACAGTTTTTCCTCTTTCTGTTCACATATGCTGCACATTGCCTGTCTGGATGAATCCACATAGGCCAAAATAGGGTCATTAAAGACACTTAAGTGAAAATGTTTTACCAGTTGAAGAGAGAAATGCAGTGAAAAGCCAAATAGGATGGAGAGAGTGATTTAATTAAGCATTATCAGCAGTTCTGTACCACGCTTTGTATGTATAAAGTCATCAACTACAAAGTTCTAATCATAGTGAGTGATCTGTCAGCCTGACACTGCTTATTTGGGGTTGTTTACCTTTTATTTAAGCAAAAGGGTGTTGATATTATTGAGAGAAACTGAGGATGTTGGCAAAGGATGTTGGGCTTTCAGGGCTTGCCAGTGTCATATTTTGGAAGTTGGGGTGCAGCCAACTGATGAAAACATACTGACCCCCTAACCCTGCAGAGTGAAGCAGAGACAGGATATTGATCTGGTACAGCCCTCGGTGAAAGGGTCACTAAGAATCACATGTCGCACCAGGGAAAGAAACTATATGAGACACCTGTTAAGCATTTTGAAAAAATCACAGTATTATGTCATAAGGTTTGCCCGTGTGATTAAGCTTAGAAACTCTTTTAAGTGCCAGTCATTAGATTCTTTTTTTCACTGTGTAGAATCCTCTCTTATAAGGCTTACAAGGATTTTTGAGTGACCATACTCATTCCTAAAAATGTAGATACATATAAATTTGATATCATCAATCTAGTGATGGGGGTTCCTCAAAAAGTTTATCTTTTCATCTCTCAATGCTCTCATTGAAAGCTGCTGTTGCTTCAGATTCTAGTGTCATGATGAAATACAATCCGGGAAGTTCACTTCAACAGTACATAATGCTGTAACACAGCATTTTAATTAATCACATTACATTTGCTCTGTCAGTATAAGTTTGACCAGAAAGGTGTGCTCTAACACGTGGAAAACCAGCTCATTGTCATGTTGCATTATTGAATCGAGATGGTATGAGGTACATTTTGGGGATAGGACTATTTTCGCTGGAGGACCTATTGATTTCACAGCCACAGTGCCCATGCATTCTATCAGAGTGTTACATATGAACCTTTTCGTTTTTGGTATTTAATGGTGAAGCCTGCAAGATACAATCCGTCATGAACTGTTAAAAAGCATTGGACATACAAACTGAAACTCTCATTCTTTGTTTCCTGTCTGTGTTCTTTCTTGTGTGCGATCATAGCTCAACAACAATATGACACAGTGGCAGTAGATGGTTTCATTGTAAGAAATCGAAGCAGTCTGAGACTGCATATCTCTACTAGCCTGATTGAAAATATTCCAAATCTAGATCTAGTGTAGGCAATTATGCCATTAAGTCACATCTTCCAGCCTTTTTTGAAGCACAGGAAAGAGGAAGACAGGAAAAAAAAACAGTCTGCCATCCGTTCATGTTATAACAAGGCAGTGAACAGAGCATCTTTGTCTGTGGTTGCCTACCACCATGCAACTGCTTTGCTCTGTGACTGACGTCTCTATCTATTTTTCAGCATTATTTTGGTCAGTGATTTTTTTAATTAAAATTTTTATTAATGAATGAATGAATTATTTTTTTGGGATGCTATTACATTAAAAAGTGATATCCAAACCCAGTGTTCTGGGCAGTGTGAAAAGGGAACAGAGAGGGCAGTGTACTTGTTGTTTCAATAGTGTTTTTGTGGTTGCCCATTTGGCACCAAAATATGTGAACGCAGTGAGCCAGTAAACGACTGGTCAACTATCAAGCTGGAATCTTGTGAGAACTGAGTCATGTGAGGGGGAGTACAGCGCCAGTTCAACTTTGTGTGCATTCATGTGATATTGGCTATATTCTGGGTCCTATGTGAAGTTTCTGCACAGGAGACCCATGCTGCTTCTCTTGCAATGGACTGTCAACTACATTAGATGTAGTAGTTTAATCTGTAGGAGATAGATGTTTGTTGTACAATCATTTATAATACACAAATGTCAGGCAATTTTACCTCTGCTGAAGCTGCGAATTAGTTTCACATTACCATATAGGGTTACTGAGCTGATTTTAGACTTTACTTTTAATTTGTTCAGTATAATACATGTTGAGTACTGCTACATATATGAGAAAACACTGTATAAAAGCCTTTATTTCTCTAGAGAATTTAAAATTTGTGGTTCTCTGTTAAATTCTCTAGAACTCTGGCAGAAGATTCTTTTGTTTACAAGAACTAACTGGAATCTATCAGATAAATATGACTTAAACCAGCCTAATGCAGTTAGTTTAATCCCAATAACATGTTCAAGTCTCTGTAATAGAATGTTGTTATCCTTGAATGTCAGGTCAACACAGAGCCCAAAGCCCTCAACCGAAGTCTATACCATAGCTTTCCCATGTGCACTTTCTCTGAAATTTTACATCACATAGCAGTGATGCAGGCTGCAAAAACTGGAATTGGTCCACTTGGCACACCATGCTTACGTTCATATTATTTTTCTGAAATATAATGTACTGTTGAGCAAAAATGTAACAGGATGTAAAGCTCATAATGCAGCGAAAGCATATGTTGTTTTCAGAGTTTTAAAAGCTTTGCCAGTCCGTTCTTAGTATCCATTTGTTCAGGGCCTCCACACACAGTCTTTCCTGAGGTCTTCTTTCTCTGGAGTCATTTCATTAAATTAAGTGTTACTTAATTTATTTTCTTTCTCCATACTCTGGGATTTTGCAGCGAGCTAAGAGTTATTTGATGACAGAAGATTTCTGGAAACTGTGCTGGATGAATTTATTCATGCTATTTATTTTTTAAGCAGCAAATCTTTTCAAGCAATGACGAGCAATGTGCTTCTTGGAAATAGTGTTCTAAGCCAGTCCATATGCATTTAACCTGATGTTTTTCCTGGACATGTTTCATACTGTGCATCTGCTTTGTTATAAATTCTCCAGTTTTGACAAAATTGAACGTGGCTTGATGTGCCAAAGGGCCAATGTGTAAGAGCAGTTATGTACAGTGGCCCTGAAGTGCAAATCACAACAGCAAAAGAGAAAAAACAACAGCAAAAGAGAAAACACAACGACATTAACCAAAATGGAAAAGGTATGAATCATCACTGATTGGACTGGTGGTGGTCCATCCTTTGAACCGGAAGGACTATGGTTTACATGTTTTCAAAATATGAGCACTGCTCGTGACAATGTTATATCAGCAACGATTCATGTCACCCTGAGGGTACCTACCTTTTCCGTTTTGGTTAATGTCGTGTTTTCTCTTTTGCCGTTGTGTTTTCTCTTTTGCCATTTTGATTTGCACTTCAGGGCCACCGTAGTTATACTTTAAGGTTGTCACTACCGTCCTGGAGTTTAAGCTTTACAGTTGTAAACTATGGTTTACTGTGGTAATTAGTGTGTAGAGTGTAATGCAACTATAGCTCAGCCCTCTCCCTACAGGCTGCCTTCTGGTCATAACCCACACATTCACCCACTGTCATGTAAATACATGCATTCACCAGACTTGCACTTAAAGACACAGACACAGGGTATAATTTTTGTCGTCATTTCCATGAAGAACAGCTGCAAATGTGTTTGAATGTGTGTGTTTGTGTACATGCGTGTCTACCAGGTGGTTGGGAGCACTGGCAGGTGTTTGGTCTCGTGCTGGCAAATGCAGCTGCATTGTGCCACAGCTGTGTTTATGTGCACTCTGCGCATGTGTGCTTCTGCACCTGGACTCAACTGGAGTGTGTGGCAGGACAGTAGCTAATAGCGGACCTATTTCCTTAACAGACATTTAACATGTAACTCGTGCTCGGCTTCATTTCTCATTGCTATTAAGTGCTTCTCATTAGTCATGCGCTTTCAGACCTCCCAAGTGTTACTGAAGGTCTTTGTGAATGTGATTTGTCTTCTTTTAGCTCTTCCCCTTCAGTTCCTACATTGTTTCACTTTTCTCTTGTGTCATGCTCCAGCCCTCTTGCTCGACCTACTTATACTTTTAATGGGGGACAACTCGCCCTCACCCTGCTGCCAGGACAACTGGAGATGTCAGCTAAAGGCTAAAGAGCCCTCCTTGGTGGACTAAATATACTGCACAACCACTGGCTCAGACCAACCAGTTGCTAGATTGCTTCACTTTTAATGTCAGCCAACCAAAAAAAGAGATAAAGATGAGCATTACTGGTGATCTTGTGGGAGCTTATTTTGGCTGAAGAAGACATTCCCTTCTTGTATTACTCCCTCCTCCTGTAAGCATCCCTAAGTCCTGGCCCTGACCCCCTTCTCCCTAACCCCCACACATGCCGTCCAGCCACCTGGCCTCTCACAAACTCGGCTTGTCCTGCCAGCCCCAGGACAGCTGGGAAGACAGAGACAGAGAGGGAGTTTTGGACTGAGCCTCACATGTCTCTAGAGACTGTGATACCTTTGGAAGAATGCAGACTACATAGTATCTCTGACACATTTAGCTTTATGTGGTCTCTTCGCTTACACTAAACGTCTTCAGATTGAAGCATCCATAGAGTATTGGCATGTAGCCGATTTCATACACTTTCTATAGGAACTTTTAGCTATTGCCAGTTTGAAAATCTGGGCTCAGTGTGCTGTGTATTATTTGACCTTTGGTAATAGTTTTGTCATCCTATTCACAGAGTATCACACAAACAAGGATAGATGCTCTCAATGACCAAGCCACAAACGTACGCAGACTTGCATGAACACACAGACTTTGAGACTTTGTTTCCATGGTTGCATTTTTCTGACTCACTGTCACTGGCATGACCATGTTATGAGTCAGAAATAACCTGCTAACATTTCTGCATGTGTGACAGATAGATACCACATATTCTCTTGTCATTATTTAATTACCGCTTTTTGTGCTTTCCCTTTCAAGTATACAAGCTGCACTGTTGATGTGTTATTAATGTAGGTTTTATGTGACTGTTTACCACTGCTGGTTATGTTTATGACTTATTGAAAGCCGGCATAAGCAACCTAATCTGAAGCTATGGGGCTAGCACTGTGCTAACATAAGACTTTTCAGCTTGGTCAGTGGCTTTTCCCACATTGTCCAGGGTTGTGTGCAATATAGACCAATGTGCTAGTCGTGGTTAATGTGCAGAGCGTAGCCTCAAGGAAGACACCAGAGTAGTTTTAATCTGTCCAAATGATCTCCAAACTCCTTGAGACACAGCTGCGCTGCAGTTGGCTTGTTCTGAGATTTATAAGCAAATATAAAGCAAGAATATGCTTCAGCTGGAGTCGAATGATACAGTTTGGAAACATCATTTTAGAGGAATATGTGTTGTTAACATTATGAGTAGAGGAAAGTCATATTGAAGCCCAGTGTTTCCTCCTCAAATATATCCAAGAGTATAAAATGCTTAAACTGTTATGAGTCCACAGACGCAGAGGGGTTCTAGATGTTTTTATGTTACCCTCTTCTTCAGGGGGCTATAAAAATAGCACTTGGCTCAAGTTAGGTGTCAGAGGTCTTCTTCCCTTTCTCTCCTTTCTTTCTTTCTTCTTCTCCCAGCTGTGTCATCTCTCTCCTTGTCTGTCCTGTCCCCCATCACCTCAGTGTGCCCCCCCCCCCCCCTTTTCCTCTTTTTCCCTTTTATCCCACTTTTACCCCTTCTCATCTCCCTCCTCCTCTTCATCTCTCCCTGTGGTATTAGCGGGGCCACATGTTGCTGGCCTCTCCTGGTGGTGTGAGCCCCATGGCAGGCCCTGGCTCCAGGCTGACGCGCTGCTCGGTGTGTGTGTGTGTGTGTGTGTGTGTGCAGATGAGAAGGAGAACTGTAATGTGTTCCTGCATGCCTAACGGTAAATGCGTGTGTTCGTGCGTGTGTGAATGTGCGTGTGAGGCCGCTAACACAGTAACCTGATAGTGGTGTGGCTGAGCCGTACAGAGCGGAGCAGTGCTGTGATTTATCCCGCGGGCCCAGCAGATGG